>NC_059391.1:20252663-20590196 GCF_019703515.2 Myxocyprinus asiaticus
GGACCATGTTAACACTATCTCAGTTCTCTCCTTGTGCATGTGCAGCTGAAGGACAGGTAAACGTATATGAATTAATGTGCAGAATTAAGTTTGTTTAATGATTGACCTAGACACAGTTAAAATCTTCTCTTTTATATAAGCTGTGTTATTGTATTACCTAAATTTGAGTCCATTCATTTAAAATTATGAAGTAGATACAGCAACATTTAAATAGCAATTCTGAGTTACGTCTACTTGCATGTAGTTACCTTAAATTGTTAAGTAAACTTAATTACACAAGTTCTGAAGAGGTGCCATAACTCAATTTAATTGAGGGAACGAGTTTACTCAATCAACTGAGTAAAGTCAACTTATTAGGGTTTCCAGTGCATATGATGGTATTTCATTGACTTTATTGATTATTTTTTGCCATAGTTCCAGGAGACCTTGGGAATCAGCTGGAGGCGAAGCTGGATAAACCGAGTGTGGTGCACTACATCTGCTACAAGAAGACAGAAGATTATTTCACATTATGGCTGAACCTGGAGCTGCTGGTGCCGGTGGCCATTGACTGCTGGATTGATAACATGAGGTAAAGGGCAAAAGGGCAGCTGATGGTGTGAGAAGGGAAGTTGCAGACCATGTAATGTACTGAACAACAATCTTTTGCTTCTGGAATGCCTTTTAATGCGAAATCTGTCATAATTTGCAATCCATACAGTTTCAAAAATGAGCAATAGTGATATTGATAGACAAGATACGTGCTTTTTGAGATTGAAAACTGTTATAGCAGTGGCCTTAAACTGGTTTTGCTTCACAAGTGGTGATCCAATAAAATGTATTAATATTACCATGAACATTGGCCCAACGATATACACAATGATTAACATGACATATGCTACATATTGAAACTGACAATTGTGTAAATGCCTAAACAACAGCATGTGTGATTAAACACTTTAAAAGTCGAAAATAATATTTATTTTGTTATCTTAACAATGCATGACTGGTTAGTTGTATTGTTTTGTTTGCATTTAGCATTGTTGACATCGGCATTATCGTATGTTACTTTTAAAAAAAAAAAAAATTTTTTTTTTACATAACAGCTTTGTGCATTTACGTAATCAGAATATTTTATGTTTACCAGGTTACTGTACAATCGGACCACTCACCTGACTGACGCTCCTCCAGGGGTGGATGTCAGAGTGCCTGGGTTTGGCCAGACGTACAGTTTAGAATATCTGGATCCAAGCAAACGGAGTGTTGGTGAGTGGTTACTTCCTATCCCATTATTAAAATGTGTTGATTGGTAACTCCTTTGTTTGACAAACATCTGGTCTCTTTCAGGCATATACTTCTTCACTATTGTGCAGGCACTTGTTGATTGGGGATATACAAGAGATGATGACATTCGAGGTGCTCCCTATGACTGGCGTAAGGCCCCAAGTGAGTATTTCTTTGCAGATGTCTTTGTTGCCCAGAAACAATTCTAGACTTGTTTCATCCATTATGTTGAGACTTGCCATTCAGTATATTTACATGGCCAGTTATATTCACGCTACACTGGGTTTTTGCAGTCAGTTGACAGTCTTCATGACACAATGAATAATCGAATATATGAAGGAAGGACAACAGTTGAGGAAGTGCCGATACTGTATGTTGCACATTACCTCTCTCTTTTGGAGCATGCACACAACGCCGGGGTCAATTGTGGTCCGATTAACATGTATACAGGTACATGCTGGACGAAGCCATGCTGCATTATCTAGGCCTGTAAGCCTGACTTCGTAAAAATCGGATTGGTATGAAAAAAAATCTGACTTTTTTTAGTCACAGAAATCAAACCTTTTTCCGTGCATGTAAAATGTATTGACTGGTTATACCCAAAGTCTGGAGTGACACCAGCTATTTATGATCATGTTATTGCAGTTGATGTCAAAAGTGTCAACATTCATGTTCCCCAAAGTAAATGTGGAAAGTATGGTGTAGTTGCTGATGAAAACCTTGATAAAGACGTTTAGTAGTCTTGTATGTTTAAATAGCTTAATTCTCTGCTGGAAAAAACAGATCATACAAGGTGATCAAGTTGGTCAACCAGGTTCAACTACAGGTGCATCTCAATAAATTAGAATGTTGTGGAAAAGTTCATTTATTTCAGTAATTCAACTCAAATTGTGAAACTCGTGTATTAAATAAATTCAATGCACACAGACTGAAGTAGTTTAAGTCTTTGGTTCTTTTAATTGTGATGATTTTGGCTCACATTTAACAAAAACCCACCAATTCACTATCTCAAAAAATTAGAATATGGTGACATGCCAATCAGCTAATCAACTCAAAACACCTGCAAAGGTTTCCTGAGCCTTCAAAATGGTCTCTCAGTTTGGGTCACTAGGCTACACAATCATGGGGAAGACTGCTGATCTGACAGTTGTCCAGAAGACAATCATTGACACCCTTCACAAGGAGGGTAAGCCACAAACATTCATTGCCAAAGAAGCTGGCTGTTCACAGAGTGCTGTATCCAAGCATGTTAACAGAAAGTTGAGTGGAAGGAAAAAGTGTGGAAGAAAAAGATGCACAACCAACCAAGAGAACCGCAGCCTTATGATTGTCAAGCAAAATCGATTCAAGAATTTGGGTGAACTTCACAAGGAATGGACTGAGGCTGGGGTCAAGGCATCAAGAGCCACCACACACAGACATGTCAAGGAATTTGGCTACAGTTGTCGTATTCCTCTTGTTAAGCCACTCCTGAACCACAGACAACGTCTAAGGCGTTTTACTTGGGCTAAGGAGAAGAAAAACTAGACTGTTGCCCAGTGTTCCAAAGTCCTCTTTTCAGATGAGAGCAAGTTTTGTATTTCATTTGGAAACCAAGGTCCTAGAGTCTGGAGGAAGGGTGGAGAAGCTCATAGCCCAAGTTGCTTGAAGTCCAGTGTTAAGTTTCCACAGTCTGTGATGATTTGGGGTGCAATGTCATCTGCTGGTGTAGGTCCATTGTGTTTTTTGAAAAGCAAAGTCACTGCACCCGTTTACCAAGAAATTTTGGAGCACTTCATGCTTCCTTCTGCTGACCAGCTTTTTAAAGATGCTGATTTCATTTTCCAGCAGGATTTGGCACCTGCCCACACTGCCAAAAGCACCAAAAGTTGGTTAAATGACCATGGTGTTGGTGTGCTTGACTGGCCAGTAAACTCACCAGACCTGAACCCCATAGAGAATCTATGGGGTATTGTCAAGAGGAAAATGAGAAACAAGAGACCAAAAAATGCAGATGAGCTGAAGGCCACTGTCAAAGAAACCTGGGCTTCCATACCACCTCAGCAGTGCCACAAACTGATCACCTCCATACCACGCCAAATTGAGGCAGTAATTAAAGCAAAAGGAGCCCCTACCAAGTATTGAGTACATATACAGTAAATGAACATACTTTCCAGAAGGCCAACAATTCACTAAAAATGTTTTTTTTATTGGTCTTATGATGTATTCTAATTTTTTGAGATAGTGAATTGGTGGGTTTTTGTTAAATGTGAGCCAAAATCATCACAATTAAAAGAACCAAAGACTTAAACTACTTCAGTCTGTGTGCATTGAATTTATTTAATACACGAGTTTCACAATTTGAGTTGAATTACTGAAATAAATGAACTTTTCCACGACATTCTAATTTATTGAGATGCACCTGTATGTTTTAGCACATGATTAACTAACTCAACTAGGTTCCCGGCGACATAGCTACGATGGTCTAGCAGGTCAATCTTGGTTCCACCAGCTGATAAAACTCCTAAACCACCTTGGACGAGCTAAGATCCGCTACCTTCAGAAGCTGGATTTTGCATGATAATTCACTAGGGTTATTACTGCCCTCTTTGCTCTAATAACTAATAAAAATGACCCTACCAACAAATAAGAGTCATAAATGAGTATCATTGTGGGTTTAATTTGTTTTGATTGTATTTGATTTTTTGAATCATTTTTTACATTTCTACTCTGATCGGTACCTGTAGATGAGAACAAGGATTACTTCTTGAGTCTGCAGCTGATGATTGAGGAGATGGCGAATAAGGCCGGAGGCCCAGTGGTCCTAATTGCACACAGCATGGGCAACATGTATACACTGTATTTCCTTAATCACCAATCACAGGCTTGGAAGGACCGGTACATTAAGGCCTTTGTGTCTCTTGGGGCCCCATGGGCTGGAGTAGGTAAAACGCTGAGAGTTATGGCAACAGGTAAGGGCCAAATTTGTTTATTGTGGATGGAGATTAAATAAAGTCCTTAAAGGAATGTTCTGGGTTCAGTACAAGTTAAGCTCAAAATTATTTTTGTGGTAATCAACATTATGCCTCAAATGCATTTTTACTGAACCCAGAATATTCCTTTAAATAATGCATATTTCTGGTGCTGGATTCTGATTGGCCAATACAACATTCCACCGGTGCAGCTGTGACACCTTTTCAGCTAACTACTTTGTATATCACTGCGCAGCACCCACTGAGGCCAACTATATTCATACCATATTGAATTAGCCGTGATTATATTCAAACCTTATACTTAAGAAGGACACCTTATTCCTTAATGGCATAGGAGTTTGTCTTCAAAGACCTTTGTCAAGGTACCATTGAGTCGTACAGTCTGGTTTGATCATTTGATGGTTTCGGTTCCAGGTGATAACAACCGCATTCCTGTCATAAGTCCTTTAAAAATCCGCACCCAGCAGCGAACGGCCGTTTCCACCGTCTGGCTTTTCCCCTATGCCCACACCTGGCCCTCCGACATGATCCTGGTGTCCACCCCCAACAACACCTACACCGTCAAAGACTATCAGCGCTTCTTCAAAGACATTGATTATGAGGATGGCTGGGCCATGAGGAAGGACACCGAACCGCTGGTCAATGCACTGGAGCCTCCTGGGGTGCCCGTTCACTGCCTTTATGGGAGCGGCATCCCTACACCTCAGGGCTACAATTACACAAAATTCCCAGATGGAGAACCCACCGTCATCAACGGGGAAGGAGATGGAACGGTCAACCTGTTGAGCGCATTACAGTGCAAACGCTGGATGGGTCAACAGAAGCCGCCCGTCCATATGCTGGAGCTGCCTGGGAATGAGCATGTCGCCATGCTGTTGAACATCACCACAGTTTCCTACATCAAATCTGTGCTGTTTTCACCTTGATGGCATCCAGCCTTCACACTTCCCACAGTAATTTTGAACTGAAGATTCCAGATGGCAAAGGGACAGGGCTAAGTTCTGCTTTTTGGTTGGATGTTACTCATCGTGATCACTTCTGAATTGTTCTTTAACAATTTACGATAATTGGTTAAGTGGCTCAAACTATTGTTGTGGAATTCAGGTTTCTCAGGATGATATAGTAGTTTACTGTTGGGCACAATCAACTTTAAATTGGGTTTTTAACTCTCAAATCCTGATCTCAGATTTTAACATTATAGATTAAAAACACATAAGTAATTTCCTGTTGTTTAAGCGAAATAGCAATGGCCTGCCGTTAATCTGTCAACTACATTTTTATAAATAGTATATAATAGTTTCCGTTTTAAATCTTTGGAGATTTTCCTATGGCCACAAGTTTTTAAAATCTACAGATTTAATCTAGAGCTTTTCTAAATGCTTTTTCCAAAGATTTTTCTGTATAAATTGTACTGACACTGCAGTATTTCTGTGCTATTTTTCAGGCTGTCTGTGACCAGTATTGATTTATGAAATTTTACTATACGATGTTGAATGTAGAATGTGTAACAACTGCTAGACATTTCGTTATCAACAAGTTTGTGTCATCATGCCATGGGCCGAAGGATGTGCTAACCAACGTTACAAGTGAACAAACTTTTTTTTTTATTTATTTATTTTATTTGTTTTACATGTACTGTCTTCTTGAATATATTGAACAATGGATTGTGGATGGATTGATCCATTAGCAAGCTATTTTTTGCCTTTTAAATGTTATTGCTATATAAAGGGTTGTGGGAATTACACTGGAAGGTTAAAATTGGTCCAGTTTTATTTAAAAAAAAAAAAAAAAAAAACTGGTATTTTAAGATGCAAAACAAATGGAAAGTGGAACTAAGTCTTTCAGTTACAGGATGTGGGGCGTTGCATAAGGATAGTAAGGGTTGCAAGTTTTACCAGAATCCTAACTAGTCAAGACTGTTTGTTGCTCAAATAACAGACTATTGAGAGTCAATGCTCTGGATTTGGAAAAATCACTAAGTTGCAATTCTGTACAATACATTTTTCTTTACCAAAAATGTGTATTGTTGTGTAACAAAGAATAGCTTATTCTTGTTTTATGGTTAGTATTTCAGGTCGAAAACTTTAAAACATGAAATGTTCAAAAGAATTCAGTTCATATTACTAAATGGTGTACATTTCATGATCACTGGAGGGGAAACAGAAAGACTTTGTTTCCTGATTTGCAGCGGAGCTCTGTGCAGTTTAACTTTATGTGAAATGGACCATCTTCGTGACTATCAACAAGTCCCTGTGAAGATTAAAAGCATAGAAGGTTAATATAGTTCAGACCAATTCTATGACCTTTGCCTTTAATCAAATATTTGTCTCATCTGATCTTTTTTTAGTTAATGATGCAAATCTGCTTAGGTTGATACCTGCAACTCTGATAAACATGCACTTTTCAGTCTGTCTGTGTGATCACCCACACCCCAGGCAAGGCTTACATGAAAAGATGGATCCTATAACAGAGATTATTTTACAATTAAGGTCCACATTCTGGTAAAGCCTTTTTTTAAAAAAAAAAACAAAAAAAAAAACAATGTTTACAGGATTGAATGTTGAATGTTACATTTATATAGCACTTTTCTGACACTACACTCAAAGCACTTTACACAGTGAACAGGGGACACTCCTCAGCCACCACCAGTGTGCAGCATCCACATGGATGATGTGACGGCAGCCATAGTGCACCAGTATGCTCACCACACACCAGCTATTGGTGGAGAGGAGAGAGTAGAGTTATAGAGCCAATTAGTGGATGGGGATTATTAGGAGGCCATGATTGAGAAGGCCCAATGGGGGGAATTTGGCCAGGACACTGGGGTTATGCCCCTACTCTTTACGAGAAGTGCCCTGGGATTTTTAATGACCACAGAGAGTCAGGACCCCGGTTTAACGTCTCATCCAAAGGATGGTGCCTTTTTACAGTATAGTGTCCGCAGACATGCTTCACAGCTATTGGAATATTCCTGTTATCAACATTTTTAAAATAAATGAAGACTTGAATATTCTCCAGCCATTCTCTAGTGGAAATACTGGAGATGCTCACACTTGCCTTTTATTTCCATTCTGTTAAGTAACTCAATTTAACCACCCCCATTCATTCTCATTCTTGTCTTAGACAACAGCACACAAGAGCATGATGAATTGCAAAAATGTAGGTCATGGGACTCTTGGGAGTGCTTTTACTTTTGTACACTGATTTATATTCATTCTTTAAACGTTTGTAAAAATTGCCTCCTACTCCAAAAATGTGTTTCTTTAATGGCTTGACTTTTCACAACTGCTTTTTTCTTGTAGCACTCCTAATTAATTGAACAGTGGATATTAGAGGTAGACCGATATATTGGTTTTACCAATTAATCTCTACTGATAGCTGCTTTTTGGAGCTATTGGTCATCAGCAAAAATCAATGCCAATAGTTTTTTTTTTTTTTTTTCCTCTGGAGGATTCTACAATTGGAACAGCTTGGTCCTGCAGTATAACAGCAGACTCTAGAGGTTAAATAAAAACAATAACTGACAACTTATACATACATATACATATATATATATATATACACACACACACACACACACAGAGATCAGCCGCAACATTAAAACCAGCTGCCTAATATTGTGTAGGTCCCCCTGGTGCCGCCAAAACAGCACCAACCCGCATCTCAGAATAGCACTGAGGTACCATAATCTTTGTCAGTTTGAACCAGTCTGGCCATTCTCTGTTGACCTCTCTCATCAACAAGGCATTTCCATCTGTAGAACTGCCGCTCACTGGATGTTTTTTGCTTCTTCACATCAACCATCAGAATGGGGAAAAAAATTTGATCTCAGTGATTTGGACTGTGACATGATTTCTGGTGCCAGATGGGCTGGTTTGAGTATTTCTGTAACCAAAAACAAAAAACATCCAGTGAGCGGCAGTTCTGTGGACAGAAATGCTTTGTTGATGAGAGAGGTCAACAGAGAATGGCCAGACTGGTTCAAACTGACAAAGTCTACGGTAACTCAGATAACCGCTCTGTACAATTGTGGTGAGAAGAACATCATCTCAGATTGCTATTCTGAGATGTGGGTTGGTGCTCTTTTGGTGACATGAGGGGGACCTACACAATATTTGGCAGGGGATTTTAATGTTGTAGCTGATCGGTGTATATATATGTATAGTTCTGGATAAAGTTAAGAGACCACTGCAAAATTATCAGTTTCTCTGGATTTACTATTTATAGGTATGTGTTTGAGTAAAATGAACAGTTTTGTTTTGTTCTATAAAGTACTGACAACATGTCTCCCAAATTAAAAAAAAAACAAAATGACAACTGGTCAAAATAACAAAAAAGATGCAGTGTTTTCAGACCTTGAATTATACATAGAAAACAAGTTCATATTCATTTTTAAACAACACAGTACTAATGTTTTAAGGAAGAGTTCAGAAATCAATATTTAGTGGAATAACCCTGATTTTCAATCACAGCTTTCATGCATCTTTGCATGCTCTCTACCGGTTTTTCACATTGCTTTTGGGTGACATTATGCCACTCCTGGTGCAAAAATTCAAGCAGCTCGGCTTTATTTGATGCCTTATGGCCATCCATCTTCCTCTTAATCACATTCCAGAGATTTTCAATGGGGTTCATGTCTGGAGATTGGGCTGGCCATGACAGGTCTTGATCCGGTGGTCCTCCATCCACAGCTTAATTGACCTGGCTGTGTGGCATGGAGCATTGTCCTGCTGGAAAAACCAATCCTCAGAGTTGGGGAACACTGTCAGAGCAGAAGGAAGCAACTTTTCTTTTTTGTGGCTTGATTCATGCGTCCTTCACAAAGACAAATCGGTGATGATCTGGGGGTGCTTCAGCAAAGCTGGAATTGGGCAGATTCATCTTTGTGAAGGTCACATGAATCAAGCCACGTACAAGGTTATCCTGGAAGAAAAATTGCTTCCTTCTGCTCTGACAATTTTCCCCAACTCTGAGGATTGTGGAATGTGATCAAGAGGAAGATGGATGGCCACAAGCCATCAAAAAAAGCCGAGCTGCTTGAATTTTTGCACCAGGTGTGGCATAATGTCACCCAACAGCAATTTGAAAGACACATGAAAGCTGAGATTGAAAATCAGGGTTATTCCACCAAATATTGATTTCTGAACTCTTCCTAAGTTAAAACATTAGTACTGTGTTGTCTAAAAATGAATATGAACTTGTTTTCTTTGCATTATTTGAGGTCTGAAAAACACTGTATCTTTTTTGTTATTTTGACCAGTTGTCATTTTCTACAAATAAATGCTCAAAATGACAATATTTTTATTTGAAATTTGGAAGAAATGTTGTCAGTACTTTATAGAATAAAACAAAAATGTTCATTTTACTCAAACACATATCTATAAATAATAAATCCAGAGAAACTGATAATTTTGCAGTGGTCTCTTAATTTTTTTCCAGAGCTGTATATACAAAATCCTTAATCTGGTGAATATAAAAAAAGGTTGTAACCTTATAAAAGGTGCTGAGGTTGAATTCCTTCATAGTTTCATCCACAAGTTTGATTAGCTCAAGCAACTGAGATGTCCCACTAGAGATCTCCAATCCAAGAAAAGTCCTGCATAACATATTAAGTCACTGATAGGTCTAATGAATCTTGCATGTCAAGTATCCAATATTTAAAATTATAGTAAGGTGATGTCATAAACAGTAAGAGTTAAGAAATACCTGGTCTTTTCTGCATTAGAATACACCCTCAGTTTATCGGCCATGCAGAAAAACCTGAGGAAACAAATTCAGTTAGACACACAGGAAATGACAGAAGGCACAATAATACAATGAGGTCTTGATTGGATATCACAGACTTCCGGCACTGTGTCAGCATGGTCCGAATGGACTGGATGAAAGGCTGGATCCAGTGGTGTCGCAGAACCACTGTCTTTGACAGACTGACGTGGAACTCTTCAGATGGGGTCAGAGGGATGCCGTGAGCTGCTGCGACAACCATCATTTCATTGAGAAGCTCCAGGAAAGAGTCCTCAGGGTTATCTAAAAGAGAATTAAAAGGACAGTCAAAAGAGCCCCCACATTTTAAATATTTGGGTCATTTTTGCCCCAAGTCCTGATTAATTTCCTGGTGCCAACCTATACTGAAGTGCAAGCAAAAAGATTAAGCCTACATGGAAAGAACACATATGTCGCCCAGTTGCCCCGCTCATGCTGGAAGGACCGCAATCGCCCTCCATGCTCTTCACTGTTATCAGTCCACTGTTCATCTGATTCTCTGAACATCTCCTTCACACTCTCAGGCAGAGGTAGACGAGGTGTTTTGTGGGTTGCCTTATCTTCTGTCCTTTTGGCAGACCCATGATCCAAAGGTTCACTGCTGCTATACAGGCAAAAAAAAAAAAAAAAAAAAAAGGCTCTTGGGTTGATGGCATAATGGAAAAAGCCAATAAAAGTAATACAAATGCAGGAAAAAGAAGCCCAAACGCACCAAACCTTGTTTCAGTAGTGTCAGGTTTTCCTCTTTTTCTTGGAGGTGAGGAATCATCTTTATTAGAATTTTCAGTTTCCTCCTCAGAGCTGCTACTACTGTAATTAACAATCATGCTAAAATAAAAATAAAAAAGATCAAACCTATGTAACACCAAAAAACAACATACAAGGGTAAAAATCCCGTGAGATCAGTGATGATCCTTCCGTTGAAAACAACCGGTGCCTCTTCATCACAGCACCCCTAATACAACAAACATTTATTCAAATGGTTCCGACTGCTTTGCATTCCGCCCTTCAAAAATAATACAGCACCCCTCAAAATGCTATCAAGCCAATGTACATAACGTAAAACTTGTGCCTCCGCAATGGCCATAACACTGACATACATTGCTTACATGTACACAGTGTGCTAGCTGCTGACTAGAATCCCGTTTCTTTTTACTTTTTACTAATTGTAAATAACACTTTGTAAAGAATAACCACTCGTCCCGTCACACCAACAGATATATGTATATTTAAAGGTGTAATGTTTGAGTTAAGGGTTTGAATAGGTAAATCTAAAGCCGTTTTTTAAGAAAATACATCGAGTTCCGGTGTGTTTTGTGAGGATGCCAATTATGCGTTATTCAGGTTCCCGTGCGGCTGTCGGGGGTTTCGGTGGTCAGCGATCCCAACCCGAAATAAAACACACTATGTGCCGGGCTCGCCTCACCCGTCCGCTCCATTAAATGCGTTGCAAACGCTGAAAAGACTATTGTCGGGTTTTACGGAGCAGTCTGGGAGAGATCCGGGAGAGCTGGCAGGGCTTTTCGTTTGTTTCTGTATGCACGGAGCGGGGGTGCGGCCTAGGAAAGACAGCGGATTTACAGCCTTCAAAAACACCACAAGCTGATTTTTAATCAACCCCAATCCATGATAGTAAACCTCAGAGTGGCACCCGGTTCTGAAAAAGGTGATATACATGTCTGATCATAACAAGGGAGAAAATGTGCGTAGAAATGTGTGTTTCAAAGCTTAAGTTAGCCTGTTAGCCCGCTTGCAAATAGTTAGCCATTTTGCACAGCAGAATGTGTTTTCTTCCAAATGACTTGAAAAACTGTTTGTTTTTACATTAATATTAGCCGTTTTTATCTGGTACTAGCTAACGTGAAAGATCTGTCACCGGCATTTATGCACTGCAAAAAAAAAAAAAAAACAAAAAAAAAAAACACCGCTACACTAATAGCCTACATGCGTTTGAATTGTAAACAAATGCGCAACGATCTGCCCTTAATGTGCTATTACATTTATATAACCCACGCATGCTTTGAAATCATTGTAGTGAATACACACAGGTGAATGCTGTGGGGATGTAGACAAAAAAGACCTAGCTAGAGGCATGCCTAGACAGCATTTTGAGCATCATATGCGTTCAAAAATGCTGTACCTTCACATCCCACTAGGTTTTGGCATTAGGCTTGCTGGCCAGTCCCTCTTGCCATGGTCTAACATGGACGCAGCTTCGCCTGGGGTGTACCACCAGCTGGAAAAGCAGAGAGATAGTCCTACCTGTTTTTTGGGCTTAAAGTGACCTGTCAGATTAAACTCATCATTTTATCAGTGGTCCTATGTCATTTAAAAGATTACATTTGGCTTGTATAATGCTTTTTCTCTTTTATATGTTTATTGTTTATCAATTCCTCAGCTACTTTGAAAGTCTGTATGTAGTATTGTGGGTTGTATAATTTGGAGTGGATTGGTTAGTTCAAAAAAGGGGGGAATTCAGGGGAATTGTGGATCTCTTTACAGAACAGCCATCCAACACTCAAATCCAGGTTAAATTATTAAAGGGGTGTTCACACTGACAGCAGGTTGCAAGTAGCCTTTGCTACTCAAATTCAGTGTGCAACTATATCATAATGTGGATCAATATCATAGTAGCATAGCATTGTGTTGCTGTGCATTTGCATTAAATATGGATGTCTTCTGGTGGCTTTGTCGCTGGAAATCACTGTCCGTGTGAACACCCCTTAAGATGTGTGGAGTACCTCATTGTAATTTTTGATGCTGACTGACTTCTTGTTTTTCTCTTATAGGGTTGCACCAAATCAGACGGTGATGTAGAAGGTCAGGCTCCTTATTTGAGTTAAAATCTGTTGTCCCAGACATTACAACTTTGAAGCTCATTCCCTCATCAGTTTGCTCTTTTTCAAGAGCCAAAAAGTGTTCCAGAAAGCATTATTAGATACTTTTTTCTTTATTTGTCGTCTTCACAAGAGCTGTCAAAATAAGTTCCTCTCTGCCACCCCACCTTTCCCACCGCGGGCAGTCCAACAATCCCTTCCCCCTGGATTCGCACGGTAAGAGGTCCAACTACGGCTCAAAGCTGAATCCGTACACCAGAGCCCGGATGACGGAGGCGTGGCAGCAGCATGCTGTTGCCCCGCCTCCAGTGGTGCATACCATACCGCCAGGGGCAGATGCCCTGGGCTGCACCGTCTACGGCATCGTCCTCCAGCCGGACACGGCACTGCAGCAACAACAGCAGCAACAGTCCCAGCAGCAGCAACAACAGCAGCAGCATCACAGTCAACAGCACAACCAGCAGCCGCATCCGGCACAAGCGCAGCAGCCTTCCTTGCATGTAGGGAATGAGGGCGGGCACAAGTGTGGTGCATGTGGTCACGACATTTCCCATCTGGCTAATCCACATGAGCACCAGTGCATGGTAAGCCAAGACCGTTCTTTTCAGTGCACGCAGTGTCTGAAGATCTTTCACCAAGCCACCGACCTCTTGGAGCACCAGTGCGTGCAGGTGGAACAGAAACCCTTTGTGTGCGGAGTGTGCAAGATGGGCTTCTCCTTGCTAACTTCGCTAGCACAGCATCACAATGCCCATAACAGCAGCAATCCCATGAAATGCTCCATATGTGAAAAAACTTATCGGCCAGGCTCCTCGGGAAATGCTACGCCCACATCAACTTCTGGCAACCCAGGACAGCCGTCCAATGATGAAGCATCATCCAGTGGCAGCACTGCTGTTGGGACATCCGGCCAGCCTACATTTGAGCCTTCACAACCTGATAGGCCCTATAAATGTTCGGTGTGCTCTAAGGGCTTCCGTCATTTGTCTGAGTTAACCCGTCACGAGCGTGTCCACACGGGTGAGAAGCCATTTAAATGTGAAACATGCGACAAAAGCTTCAGCCAGTCCTCTCATCTAGCCCACCATCAGCGTACCCACAGCTCCGAACGGCCATTCAAGTGTGCCGTGTGTGAGAAGAGCTTCAAGCACCGCTCTCACCTGGTCCGTCACATGTATGCCCACTCTGGCGAGCACCTGTTCAAGTGTAACCTTTGCGAGTTGCATTTCAAAGAGTCTTCCGAGCTCCTGCACCACCAATGTCAGCCGCAAGGTGCTCGGCCATTTCGGTGCGCCACATGCGGGAAGGGCTTTAAGCGTCCATCCGACCTGAGGCAGCATGAACGCACCCACTCGGAAGAACGGCCGTTCCACTGTGAAGATTGCCAGATGAGCTTTAAGCAACAGTATGCCCTGGTGCGACATCGACGCACACACAAGGCCTCTGCCGACCGACCCTTCAAATGCAACTTGTGCGACAAGGGCTTCCTGCAGCCGTCCCACCTGTTGTACCACCAGCACGTTCACGGCATGGACAACCTCTTCAAGTGCGCCTCCTGCGGCAAGGGCTTTAGTCAATCTGGGGAGCTGCTGCGTCACAAATGTGGTGAGTCCTCCTCGACACCCACAAATCCAGACAAGCCCTACAAGTGTGACGTGTGTGGAAAGGCTTATAAAAAGGCGACCACGCTACAGCGGCATCAGAATTCGCACTGCACTGAGAAGCCTCTAAAATGTTCGCTGTGTGACCGACGCTTCCTGTCCTCCTCGGAGTTTGTGCAGCACCGATGCGACCCATCCCGGGAGAAGCCCTTAAAGTGTCCTGACTGTGAGAAGCGCTTCAAGTACTCCTCGGAGATGCAACGGCACAGACGCGTCCACACCGGCGAGAAGCCCTACAAGTGTGCCAGTTGCGACAAGGGCTTCAAGCAGCGTGAGCACTTGGCCAAGCATCAAAGTGTGCATGCGAGAGATGCCCAGTTCAAATGTGTGTGGTGCGGAGAGCGTTTTGCCGATCTAGGAGCACTCCAGGAGCATACAGTTCAGCACACGGCCGAAGGTGGGGGCTACCCTGTTTCCTCTCTCATTCAATAAGCTGTGCCCTCCCACCCCCATCTTCAAGGTAAAAGCAAAACTCACCAAGCTGACCCCTTTTATCAAAACTGTTTGCCTAGTGAAATTCTTGTTTTATTTAACTGTCCTATCAATGAGTCAAAGGCCCAACAACCTCATTAACCCCATTTTGTTTGATACATATTTCCCATTTGATATCAGGAGGCATACATCAATAATTTTATTGGCTATGTTATGTAGTGGTTAGAGAGAGACAAAGGATATGTTACAAGTTGAAAAATTTAAACACAATACCCTAACTGAACATAATGTATTGTTGGTTTTTCTATGGATTTTGCAAGAAGAGTAACCAATTACTCCTAGTCCTGTAGGGCAGCTTTTGCTGATCATTGTGAATTTTAAGTGGCTCCTTTGCCAGACATGGCTCACAACCAATTTAAATGACTCGTACAGTGAGATCTTACAATGCCCCTATCAATTCTGTAGACCCCAAGGCAAAAAAGGTTTATAGTAAATAATGTAATTGAGATGGCTCTTTGAGTGCCTGTTGTCTGATGAGTCTATTCATACACATGTAACATCTATGAATAAGGAACTATACTCCAATCACTAACCTCACTCCTCCTAATTAGTAGCTAACAGATACGACAAAAACAAAAAGGGGGTCAGAATTGTGCTCTTATGAACTATGTCTGTATGTGTCTATGTTGAAGTTCCCCTTGTTGTGGCAAATAAAGGTACGTACCAAAAACCATCAATGTACTGTACCACACCGCTAAATGGGACAGATTGTTAACCAGCGGAAGTATAAATGACCTCAGAAGGTCTTTATATTTCACTGAGATTATACATAATATATACAGTAGAATCTATATAGAAATGTAAACTTCACTCTTGTATACAAACAGTTCATATTCCCACAAGAATCAGTTCAGCTGTCCTAAAAATTGCTGAAAAACCTGAAAAGGCTTCCTGTATTACTGTATGTACATAGTATGTATGCAACTTGTTTACTAGTCCTGTCATTAGATATTGCGTTGTCTTTCTTAAACTGCACCACAATTTTATAAGTAGTTTTTCATTATGTGAAGTTTTGGTTCATACATTCTTTTCGTTTTTGTTTCTGATTTACCTTTTAAATTAATTTCAGCCTCTTTGTAGATGTAGTTTGGATTGTAATGTGTTCAGGGTTGTGTGAAAGTTGAGTCTGTCTTTTATAAAGGTTTTTGCCCCTTGTTTTTTTTTTTTAATTATTGTTTTATGTAGGGGTCCTGTTTGATTTAAAGGTAACAACAGTGATAACATTCGATTTATTATGAATGAAATACTCTCCTTTTTTAATTTTAGAAGATGCAGGCGCATTTAACAGTAGTAAAAAAAATTTTTATTTGAATAGAACAAACTGTGCAAGTCTTGATTTGCCTCACCTTTTCCAACTTTCAACCCCTCCCACCCTAAAGTTCCCATCAAAATGTCCCACCAAAATGTCCCACCATAGCCTGGGGCAAAAACATTCTCTGCTCTGTTGCTTATGCAGTATTATATGCATTGACTGGCCCTTGAAAACATCTCAGTCTAGCTGTTAGGTTTCACCTAGGACTGTACAATGGGGTTAGAGGTGACATTTTGGCCTTAATATTCCCCCACATCCCATTTATTGTATCTATATCCATTGTTTAAAACAAACACACACAAAATGAGGGGCATTTTTTTAAAAAACTGTAGGCATTAAGAATCAAAAAACAGTTGGGATTTGAATTTTTTTTTAAAGGATGTCGTGTTTTTTATGTTTTCATGTTTGTATATTACTTTTTTAGTAATATTGTTTAAAATCTTTATATAAATATCTATATTCTTAGCAGAAGTGTCAGGACCATAGAGGAGGGTAAAGGGAGATTTAGCTATACCTTCGTCTACCAGCTCAATGGAATTAAATGGCCTTCCTCTATGGTTTTGAGACCTCGCCACCCCCGTGCATGCCTGCTGTGTTAGTTCCTGTAATCTGTTCCAAGTATTTGCGTTTCTGAGCGCACATACTTCTTAGCTTTTTTCAAATTGTAGATTGTGAATGAGCTAGTAAGAAAACTTCATGTGGCGGTTGATGTGACATTCATGCTCAAATATCTGTATGTAGCATTTAATATACACAGCACTAACCAATAAACCTTTTATTAATAATGTATAGTTATGTGTCATTGATGTAAGTTTGAATTTCTTGTTTATATTCATGTTTGTATTAATGTCTGGTGTTTTTATACTGGAATTGAGCAGAAAATGCAAGATAGAATGGGCATCTTTTGATAAAAAGATGTGATAGTTGGCATTGAGAATATAATATTGACTTTCACAATAGCTTTTTGGTGTCAAAGCCCACACAATTCTGCATCCAGCGCTGCTTGTGGTGCACATGCTGGTCCAGCTCCAGCAGCAACGCGAAGCTTGTCCCAGGCTTTAGTGTGTGTTTTTAATGCCATCTGGAAATATTGCAGAAATAACAGACCATTATAAATGTAATGAGATGATTTGTTCTGGAATTCCCTTCCATATATAGATTGCCTGGGCTTTTAGAAGAAGAACTTTTGAAAAATTATCACCTCAGCAATCTCCACCTTGCGTTCCCATGCTCTTACATTCTTCTCCAACTGGCTGTGGGAGTCTTTAACTTGGATATACTGTAGAACATGTGGTACGTGAAAGTCGGCCAACTGGCCCCTCAACTTCCTGTTCAGAGCCTCTGCTTTGCTGCGCTCCTGTCTGGGATAAAAAGTTCCATGTCAGAGTCCAATGAAATACACAATAACATACAGCTAGTACAAAGGCATTTAATACTATAATAAAACAAAAATAAAATAAAAATGTAGCAATTTTACATGAGTATTGTCACTTTTAGTAATGTAGTTGTAATGTAGTTGAAATATTTGGTCATTTACTACAGTGTGATTTCTGAAGCTTCAGAGTAACAGCACTAAACGTCTGAATTTTATGGTGGTCTTTTTAGAGATATTCAAGCACATGTTAGGAATTTTAAAATCCAGACCTCCTCTGCTAGCTTGGTCTCCTCCTCAATCTTAACTAGTAACTTCATATGTAAATTAACGTCACTGCTCAGAACATCTGAATTGTTTGTCAAGGTAGGAAGCTTCTCCTGCAAGACAGGACACAGTTCCAGTAAGACGATTCTGGAAGTACAACCTTTTGCAGTGCAACAGTTCCCAGTTTTAGGTCTTCAGTGCCTCGCTGTCCTAAAACTATGATGTGTGACTCTGCAAATAAGTGATGTAGCAATTCAATACATTGTGGCAGGCAATATCTTTAGACCGATATCTGTAGTGCTGACCACTTTTTGAGCACCTCATATTCTTAGAGTTCAAGGCCTGCAAGGTTTTCCCTGCAAGCAGTTTGAGATCTAGATGTTTGTGGTTTTGTTCATCCATGTGTTTTTGAGATTTTATGTTCTCAGTCT
Source organism: Myxocyprinus asiaticus (assembly GCF_019703515.2). Classification (NCBI taxonomy): domain Eukaryota; kingdom Metazoa; phylum Chordata; class Actinopteri; order Cypriniformes; family Catostomidae; genus Myxocyprinus; species Myxocyprinus asiaticus. The sequence continues at coordinate 20,271,034 of NC_059391.1, forward strand.
TGAGGTGGTCAGAGTCCAATGCTGTCAACCCCTCAGCCATCTCCTCCTGTTGTTTTAGCTGAAGCTGCAATTTTCTCTTTTGTGCGAGGAGTGCAGCATTCTTCCGATGCAACTTCTCAGTCAGGTTGTCCTGGAAACGTTTGAGCATTTGATTGTGATTTTGAAGTTACACTCTTGTCAGCAAAAACCAGAACAGAATGAATTAACAACTGAATGTTAAAACAAATCTGCCTGACATTTCCTTTTCTGCTCGCTGGAAGAAAGAAAATCATACAGGTTTGAAACGACTTAAAGGTTAAGTAAATGATGACAGAATTTTCAATTTTGAGTGAACTATCCCTTTAAGATTTCTTTTACCTTGGCTCTTATCCTGCCCTCAATGTATCTGATGACCTTCTGAGCGCTCATCGTCACACTTGTCTTGTGCCGCAGTGCTTTACCAATGTCACAATCAAAATTCACATTCTTTTTTTAACCTCTGCCAAGTGGATATCAGCTTCCTCCAGAGTTGCCTGTAGAGGACAGAATCCATTATTTATGCTTGTGAAATTTATTTGTGACAGCCTCATAAGCTTGATCTCACTCTTGTCTAATAACCTTGTAACTGTCCAGTGTTCTTTCTGAACTGTCTTGTAGTCTCTTCAGATCATTGATCATCTGTTTATGCACGCTCTGGGCGACATCACATTTCTGTTCCAGTGTCAGGAGCTGTTGCCTCCCTGGAGTACGTACTCTGGTCTTCCTTCCTCGACTCTGACATCAGAACATTGACAATAACATGAATGACATCATGGATAATGCGTGGCAATTTCCTGAGATGGACACAGAACAGTTGTAAACACAATATTACAATATCACAAAATATTTTTTTTTTATACAATATCAATATTAAATATTAACAATATAAAAATGTACATAGACAATATTTCACATTAAAGGAATATTTTGGGTTCAAAATAAGTTAAGCTTAATCGACAGCATTTGTGGCATAATGTTGATTACCACAAGAAAATATGTCGACTCTTCCCTCCTTTTAAATAAAAAGCTAACATTGAGATTACACTCAAATGGCAGTGAATGGGGGCAATTTTTTGGAGAGTTTAAAGGCAGAAATGTGAAGTTTACAATTTTATAAAAGCACTTGCATTAATTCTTTTGTTAAACTTGTGTATTATTTGAGCTGTAAACGTAATTGATTTAGGGTTTATGGAGTTATGTCATCATGGCAAAGAAGTTGTAAAATTGGATATAACTACACAGAAAAGGTTCAAACTAAAATCATGTTAACAAGCATATTGTTTATGACTCATGGCTATACTTTGAAACAGTTATTTTATTTTTATGGATTGGCCCTATTCACTTCCATTGTACACACGTAGCTCTAACACAAAAAGAAAAAACATTTTAAGAAACAGTCAAAATTAATTTTTTAAAATACATTTTACTAGAGCTGTAATCACTATCGCAAGCAACAGCGAGAGAGAAGCAGGCTATTCTATTTATAAGAAGTTTTTTGCATATGCATTCCAATCTACATCTTGATGTAATCCTTCCTCATGATCACACAGCATGTTTTCATCAGCTGAATGGGAGGCTAAACAAAAAGTTAAAATGTGACAAGGCTCGCGATGCGCGTGCAGCCATTCGCACATCACAAGCCGATCAACTATTTAGCCCTTTTCGGTGAATCGCACCTGCAAAATCCTAAAACTGTATTTCCATGTTTAATTTATATTTGTAATAGACTCAGATTTTTGAACCCCACTATGTGGGTTTATGTTTTCTCTTTTAATCGTTTAATGTAGTTTTGAATGTGACTATGGTTTAGTGAGGGTGTAACTGTATGCTGGGTTGGAAATCTCAAGGATTAACAGTGGTGTTTTCCTTAATACATCACGTGTTGTTCTGAAAGCAAAAATAAACAAATGAAACACGGAATGTAAGCTGTCATCCGCGCAGTCTGACTGAAGCAAAGCGGGCGCGTTTACTCGCGCGATTAACCAAAAGTGAAGCGCTGCCGGCTTGTTATGATAAATGGCTTGCACGCGCTGCACGAGTCTGTTGGGTATACTGCAGTCTCGTCACATTTTAACTTTTTGTTTATCCTCCCATTCAGCTCATGAAAATACGCTGTGTGATCATGAGGAAGGATTACATCAAGATGTAGATTAGAATGCATGTGCGGAATTTATATAAATAAAATAGTCTACTCCTCTCTTGCCATTGCTTGTGCCACTGATTACCCCTCCGCGTGTCAATGCTGGCATGCGTGCCATAGGTTGCCGACCCCTGCACAAGTTCAACAGTTTGTTTTGGGTCTGCATCGGTTTTACTCTCAGTCTCTGCCATTGTTGCTATGGTAAAGGTTGCCATGGTTTCTCGTACCAGTTTGTTTCGCTTTTACATTATTGATATTAATTAAAAGATAAATTTATTATGAAGCATTGCCACATTCTAAAAAACATATCTCTAATTTACTTAAAAAATATATATATAAATCAACTGGACTCTCCAAAGTAAAGTGGGTGTTATTATTTTGTAGGTTTAATATCGGCTGTAGTTTTACGAGAACATTTCGTATTTATTTATTTATTTATTTGGTTGGTGACTCACCCTCAGAAACCCAAACATTGATATTGATGGCATATTGATGTATCTTTTTTCCTCTTTGAAAGAGTTTTTGGAAGAAACTGCTTATAAAAACGCCCTGATTTTTTAAGCATATTTTGCTTCTGTGTGAATTTTGTGTGACTTTAACAGACTGTGACATTCAATGGGCAAATCTTGATTTTTCTTTAAGCATAATTTGTTTTGGGGTGAATTTTGTGTAACTTTAGCAAGCTGTGAAATTCAATATACACCAAAACCATTTCTCATAAAAATATGTATCATTTAATTGTTTTAAACAGTTAAACAAACAGTTCAAAGATAAATGAAAATTCTCTCATCATTTATTCACCCTCATGCCATCCCAGTTGTGTATGACTTTCTTCTGCAAAACACAAACAAAGATTTTTAGAAGAATATCTCAGCTCTGTAGGTCCTCGCAATGCAAGTAAATACTGGCCAAAACTTTGCACCTCAAAAGATCACATAAAGACAGCATAAAATTAATCCATATGACTCCAGTGGTTAAATCCATGTCTTCAGTAGCGATATGATAGGTGTGAGTGAGGAACAGATCAATATTTAAGTCCTTTTTTACTATAAATCTCCACTTTCACATTCTTTTTGGATTTGGACATGGATTTAACCACTGGAGTTGAATGAATTACTTTAATGCTGCCTTTATGTGCTTTTTGGAGCTTCTGGTCACCATTCACTTGCATTGTGAGGACCTACAGCTTTAGGGCTGAAATATTCTTCTAAAAAATCTTTGTTTGTGTTCTGCTGAAGAAAGAAGGTCATACGCATCTGGGATGGCATGAGGGTGAGTAAATGATGAGAGAATTTTCATCTTTGGGTGAACAAACACTTTGACTGCGTATCTTTGGGTAACATAAATAATGTTATGTAAATCTATCACTGTTATAAATCACAAATATGTATTATGTTTTAATGGTAAACTATTTGTGCAAAATTGCATGTATTATTTGAGGAACGCCTGTGCAAGTAAACCCTCTTAGGGTGAAAACCGTAAATATACAGCCATGAATTCTCTCAAAATATTTGTCTAAATAACATAAATGTCTAGTGTATGCTCTTTATTGTACATGTTACACATGCACCGCTTGTCAAACGTCAAAAGAAACGGAAGTCTTCCATATAAGGCCGCATAGCAACGGACGGACATGCCCAGTGGCTATGACAACAAGCACTTCCGGCTTTTCTATGCTAATTCAGAAATGCTACCTTGCGCTTCCGGGTCAAATCGTTGCAGTCCGTTTTGCCTGCAGCACGAAAGTCTGGACCGGGAAAATCGGTCCCGAAAACCCGAACCAAAATACTGCTTTCGATAATACGCGTTTTTCAGAATTCTTGCATATCAGCTACAGCCAAGTGACGTCACGGTGGAACGATTTTTACACTGGGATCGGATTGAGTTTGCGAGGCTGGCGAATAACATCGATCTGGTCCTCCACCATCTCTCCCTCTAACCGGCTATATCAGTCAATATATCCTGCTTAGAGGCTGATTTGTCATATTGTGTTCAGTTACATTGTGGACTGTGTTTTCTAACATCGTTGCTGCATGTTGCAGACAGATTGAAGACTTTAGAGGACACCCACCCTTAATCGTTCTGCTTGGATCTCTATGCTTTGGATCTAGGGATTTGAGGCCCCTTTGGGGTGGCGGTGGTGGTGGGGGGTTAAACACAATAATTAGATTTAAACAAACCCCCCCGCCTAGGACTCAAGGTCTATTTTTTTAACCAAAGAACTTTTCACTAAGTTGTTACATACAGAGCACCTGTACACCATTTTTTTTTTTTTTATTTTGCATTAATTGCATGCAATCTTAGTACTCAATATCTCTCAGTCATTCATTATCAACGTCGGATCTCCAGGCGGTCAAAACAGCTGATTCTTCTCTGCGGTCACTGCGCTCCGTCTTTTACACAACTGGTATCAGATATCACACACCCGAACAGGATACTATCAGACCCCAAGCTGGTCTACCACGTCGCTGGTCTGTGTGTATGTGTGTGTGTGTGCGTGCGCGTGTTTGTATTGGATTTGACGATCGGATTTCTCCTACATCCTGAGCCCCTTCACTCGCCATGCCCGGCCCGGTGGCCGGTAGTAAATCTCGGGTGTATGCCGATGTCAACACTTTGAAGAGCAGGGAATACTGGGACTATGAGGCCCATGTGCCCACCTGGAGGTGAGAGATTTAAGGCCACAAAAAATCCAAGTGAATCATCTGATGGTGTATGAAACCTAATGAGATTCCCACCTAGACTGCATTCGTGGACATCAAAGGCGCGTTAAAATATTCGAAATTCGAATGTTCAAACGTGCCGCTTATGTCTGTTTTTTGCGCGTTGTGAGCTTCCTCAGAACGCGCCTGTGATGCCCAAAAATGCCGTCTAGGTAGCCAGCTCACTGGGTTTTGAGACACAACAGTTATGTTATGATTGTACGTTGATGATGTGCTTTAGTGTTTTATATGCGGAGTCTTTGCGCGGTGGTTTAGATTGTAGGGTGGGTGTATCGATCGTGCTGGGAAAATCATCAATCTGCGTGATCGAGCTCCTGTTTGACAGTTGATGATGAGAGGATGACACAAACGGGTTTATAGATGCAGTGTTGTGTGTGCGCGCGCGATCCCACTGTAGCATCCACAGTTTTTTATGCAAATGCCCCATATCCTATAAGTGAGCGATGCACATCCAGTAAATACAAGTCTAAACCCACTGTACTAAGAATGCATTAAATAGGTTTTAATATTTTGATTCCTATAGAGAAGGTAATGTGGTTCCATTTTTGTTTTGTACAGTGCACAACATACACTGATTACAAGCAAATGGAACATTTGCAGACTTATGTTTTAGATTTCCATAGACAAGTTAATGTTGTTCCATTTCTGCTTTGTACAGGGTACAAACAGCCTTAACCTTTGCTTGCACATTGGGTAATTCTCACGATTTTATTTGAAAATCAAAAGAAACAAATAAGAAATTGTATTTTGCATATATATATATATATATATATATATATTATACATTATATATCTAAAGAAAATAAGCCTAAGTCTTTTTTAGGGCCATTAAGATTTCCCTCCCAGTTCTCATTACATCAATGTGGAAAATGAAACTCTTATAACTGAAGTGTGACAAAAGTTATATACCATTTAAATTGTATGGTACTTATACATCATAGTAGTACTCTTATTACTTACTGATTTTAATAAAAAAAAAAAAAATCATTTTGCAAAGCATCTTTTTCACTCTAATACAGTAAAAAATGGGAATAGTAAAACATCCAAATGCATAACAGTACTGAGACATTAGTATTGTCACAATGCTAAATTTCTTAATGGTCCTAAATGCATCATTTTCTTTATGCTAAATATAATTTTGTACTGATTTTGAATTGATTTGTGGTTAAAAATGACCAGGACATTTTCTTGACAGGTTTCATGAGAATCAAACCTTTCACATATACAATACGCATAGATTCCGTTAATGCTTATTTACCTTTAATACTCCTTGTTCTTTTCTTTTTTTAATCCCAGTTGTTTGACTCGTACAGTGTACATTAGTAAATTGCAGTGATTTCCCCCAGGGGGGTTGTTAAGCAGGTTCCATGGGGTACTAGGAAAGATTATGGTTTAAAACAAATTATGACATTGAACCAAAAAAATTAGGGCTGTCAAAACATCAATTTAATTAAAAACAATCTCATGATTTAATTACCAGCTTAATAGATTCAGATACTTTTTAAGGAAAGAAGACAATAATGTGTGCATGTTTTGCTAACTTTTGTATCGGAACATTATATATAGGCCTATATATATTGAAAGATAACACAATATCACAAGGCTAATAAAAGCGATTCTTTTTGTGGACGGTTAAGGCTCTGTCAGAATAGTGGCATTTGCTTCATTATTACTATAGTTAAGAGTGCTTTCAGATAACAGACCAATGATTAAAATGTCATCTTTGGCTCTGTCCCTCACTGGAAACGTCAGTCAGCCCTAAGCTGACAGGGAAAATGATGGGCTTGGTCATTTTCACAGATGGATGACTGTGTTTCAGTTCCTTTCATGCTTGTAGAAGCCATGAGTTTGTGTGCTGGGCAGGAGATGTAGATCTCAGGTGTAGACTCTCTTTCTGACTTGCATGCCTATCCGTGTGCCACCCGCAGTAATCAAGAGGACTACCAGCTGGTACGGAAGCTCGGGAGAGGGAAATACAGTGAGGTGTTTGAGGCCATCAGCGTCAACAATAATGAGAAGGTTGTGGTCAAAATCCTTAAGGTGAGGGTTTTACGTTAAATTTGTAAACAAATATTTTCTCCAGAACATACTATAGATTGCTTACTTTTTTCTGGCTTGATGCAGTTTCAGTGTGGATATTTGCACTTTTCTGTGATGTTTTGTAAATGTTGTGCTGAGTCTTGAGCATTTTTATACCATCTGGAATAGCCTGTCAAAAAAAAGAAGATCAAGAGAGAGATCAAGATCTTGGAGAACCTTCGTGGGGGAACCAACATCATTCAGCTAATGGACACAGTAAAGGATCCTGTGGTATGTTTTTTACAATATCAACTGTGACTCCACCCATTAGCCCCACCCCCTTTTTCATTGGCTGCTGTCAAAGATACCTGTCCAGTCAGGGGCACATCATTTTTCCCAGTAGAACTTTGATTTTCTTTCTCTAAGGACTGGCTCATCTTCGGAGTGGGGGGGCAATTTTGAGACAAATTGCTCTCTCTAGCTCACAGGTTCAGAATTTGGTTTAAGGCCAGGATGGCTTGTACAAGCTTCCTGTGGTTCCAATTTGTCAGTGAAATCATGTTTTAAAATTACATCTTGAACTTTTTTCAGAGATTTACAGACATACCGGTAAGCAAGCAGCAGCAAAATTATTCCAAGGGATTATCTGCACACGAATGAGATCATATAAAAATGACGGAGTGCGTAGTGATGCTGAAATAAGATTTGCCATCTGAATAATGCTTTTGCAGTCAGTCATGATGCTTTTGTACCCTATGTGCAATCACAATGAGAACGCTTGATGGTGACTGTTAATTCTTTCTATTGCTGATTTAAGAACTTCCTCTTTCTCTGATAGTCACATGTTCATCTCTCTCTTTTTCTGACTCTCTCCCCCTATTTTTATCTTTGTTTCTCCCCAATCTCTCTGCAGTCTCGAACACCCGCGCTTGTCTTTGAATGCATCAATAACACTGATTTTAAGGTATATTCAAATTAAGGTTCAATGTCTGATGTGATATGACATCTTTTACATGGTAATGATTATTTAAATGGTAATTATTTTAATATTTAGTTAATTTAGCATGAACAGCTGGGTCATAAAATGGCCAGTAACCAGTCATCTTTTTCAAAAAGGCCTGATCAGATGCATAAGGGATAATTATATTCATCTGGTCATTATAGTGAAATAAACCCCAATCAAAGTTTTTTTTTTTTGTTTTTTGTTTTTTTTTGTTTTTTTTTTTTTTTTTTTGCAATTAGGACTGTATGTACATGATCCTGCTTGTTACTTGACTTATTATTAATTAAATAAATAAACTGTCATACAATATTTAAATTGCTGTACAACCCCAATTCCGAGTTGGGACAGAATGGAAAATGCTAATAAAATAACAAAGGAGTGATTTATAAATTCTAATCAGCCTGTGCTATATTGAAAGCACTACAACAGCACATTATTTGATGTTTTACCTTGTGAATTTAATTTCTTTTTAATTTTATTTTTTTATTTTTTTATCACATGATTGCAACACGCTCCAAAAAAGTTGGGACAGTCGAGTGTTTACCACTGTGTAACTTCACCATTTCTTCTAATAACACTTATTTAGTTTGGGCACTGCAGACACAAGTTTAAGTTTAGCAAGCTGAATTTTCCCCCATTCATCTATTATGCAGGTCTTAAGCTGCGCAATTGTACTGAGCCTTCAGTGCTTTTGCGCTTCATAATGTGTCACACATTGACAATTGGAGACAGGTCAGGACTGCAGGCAGGCCAATCTAGCACCCGCACTTTCTGCTTCAGCAGCCATGCACTTGTTATCCGGGCAGTATGTGGTTTGGTTTTGTCCTGCTGGAAAACCACTTTTGAATGCACTCCGATACCTCAGACCTCACAGTCTTAAAAAATGTAATTTGTCTGTAATGAGCATCATGACTTCGGTTAACCTTTGTGAGTCAACACCTTTTGCCTCTGCATCCACAGATGCAAATTAAGCCTTTACAATGCAAAGCAGAAGCCATAGATCAACACTGTCCAGAAGCACCGCTGACATCTCTGGGCTCGATCTCATCTGAGATGGAAAGTAGAACAGTGGAACATTTAAAACGGTTTTTGGAAAAGACAGAAAGCGTGTTCTTCGGGCCAAAGACGAAAAGGACCATCCACGATTTTATCTGTGATAGGTCCAAAAGCCAGTGTCTGTAATGGTATGGGGGTGTGTCAGTGCCCATGGCATGGGCAACTTGCACATCTGTGAAGGCACCATTAATGCAGAAATATATGTACAAATCTTCGAGCAAAATATACTGCCATCCAGACGCCATCTTTTCCAGGGTTGTCCCTGCATTTTTCAGCAGGACAACACCAAACCACATACTGCCTGGTTTACAAGTGCATGATGTTGTGGGTGTTAGATTGGCATGCCTGCAGTCCTGACCTGTCTCCAGTTGACAATGTGTGGTGCATTATGAAGTGCAAAATACGGCAATGAAGGCCCCGTGCAATTGCGCATCTGAAGACCTGCATAATGGATGAATGAGGGAAAATTCTGCTTGCTAAACTTAACAAATTTGTGTTCAGTGCCCACAATTAAATTCACAAGGTAAAACATCAAATAATGTGGTGTTTTAGTGCTTTAAATATAGCTCAGGGTGACTAGAATTTATAAATCACTCCTTTTTGTTTTATTAGCATTTTCTATACTGTCCCAACTTTTTCAGGATTAGGGGTTGTATTATTTGAGAAGAAAGAGACCACAGTGAAACGAGTGATATGAAACTAGTACAGCAATTTGGAAAATCAGTTGACTGGGAAAACTTCAATTATATAATTTAGCGCTCATTACAAAATGATTTAATCGCAGAATGCAGCGATTGACCAATCAGAATGAGGTGTAGTAATTATAATTATTACATTTTTTTTTTTTCTTGGATGATTCAGATACCTATTTTTTTTTTTTTTTTTTTTTACAAATCTGATATCTTTGTTTCCTCTGTTTTTTAGGAGCTGTATCAAAAGTTAACAGATTATGATATACGTTTTTACATGTATGAACTTCTCAAGGTAAGAGCCACAGATGTGCTTAAGTCAGTAGGTAATTTAGCAGTCTTCTATACAAATGATCTGTCTATGCAATGCTAAGGTTTTTTTTTTCTTTTTTACTTTTCGAACAGGCTCTGAACTACTGCCACAGTATGGGGATCATGCACCGCGATGTCAAACCCCACAATGTCATGATTGACCACCAGTTAAGGAAGGTAAAAATGCAGCTATAGCTGATTCTAAATCTTGATATGCTATTCAAATATACCATATTTTATATGCTTAAGAAGAAATAAAAACTACTGTGGCAGCAGTGCATTGCATAAAATCATGCATATATGGGTCAGGAGCTTCAGTTTATGTTCACATCAACCATAAGAATAGGGGAAAAAAATGTGATCTCAGTGATTTCGACCGTGGCATAATTGTGGCATAATTGGTGCCAGACGGGCTGGTTTGAGAATTTCTGTAACTGCTGATCTCCTGGGATTTTCACGCACAACAGTCTCTAGAATTTACTCAGAATCGTGTCAAAAACAAAAAAAACATCAAGTGAGCGGCACCTCTGCACACGGAAATACCTTGTCATGTCATCATGATGGTGCCGCGGATGGCTGCCTCGGTGTGGAGCTCCTCAGTTCTTTTGTTGTTTTTGTTTGTTTGTCCTGTGTTTAGTAATCTTTTTCCAGTCAGTTTTAACAGAGACGAACTGCTGAACATTCGACAGTATATACCAAACAATCTTTTCCCGGTTTTCGAATATTCAGACGTTTTGCTAGACGTTTTAGTTGGAGGCGTAGCTCTGCTGTTCAAGAGACGCAGGCGAGGGAGACGGTCCGGTGCGCTGGTCAAACTCCGTCGGCACGGATTTCGAACAGCGCTGCCGAGTATTCACTTAGCGAATCTCCGCTCTCTTCCTAACAAAATGGACGAACTACATCTCCTCACCTGCCCAAACAAGGACTTTTCAACCTCTGCTGCCTTGTGCTTCACAGAAACCTGGCTGAGTGAAGCCATTCCGGACAGCGCGTTACATCTGCCGGGCTTCCAGCTGTTCAGAGCGGATCGCATCGCGGAGTTAAGGGGGAAACCAAGAGGCGGTGGAACGTGCTTTTATATCAATGAAAGTTGGTGTACAGATGTAACAACGTTAAAGAGGATGTGCTGTCCTAATTTGGAAGCACTCTTTATTAACTGTAAGCCTTTCTACTCGCCGCAGGAGATTACCTCGTTTATTCTGGTGAGTGTGTATATCGTACCAAACGTGTGTTTGAACACAGCGCTGCAACAGCTGGCTGATCAAATCACAGACATGGAACAACAATACCCGGACTCAGTTATTATTATTATTGGGGATTTTAACAAAGCAAATCTCACACGTGAACTGCCCAAATACAAACAGCACATCACATGCCCCACCAGAGACAGGAACATACTGGATCATTGTTACACAACAATAAAGGATGCATATCGCTCTGTCCCTACAGCAGCTTTGGGACTCTCTGATCACTGTCTGGTTCATCTTCTTCCAACCTACAGGCAGAAATTAAAATCAACCAAGCCAGTAGTAAGGACTGTAAAGAGATGGACCAATGAAGCAGAGCGGGAACTAGAAGCCTGCTTCGATTGCATGGATTGGAGTGTTTTTGAGGCTGCAACCACAGACCTGGATGAGCTCACAGATACTGTTACATCATATATCAGGATATGTGCATTCCTACTAGGACTTAAAGTTCAACAACGACAAACCGTGTTTTACAGCAGAGCTCAGGCAGCTTCGTAAGGCCAGAGAGGATGCTTACCCAATCTCACACCCCACACCCACTCTGACCTTCACTTCACACAAACACCAACACCTCCTGCAACCCCCCTCCTCCCCCCTCCTGATACTCAACCTGCACTTAAGATCTGTGAAGATGATGTGAGCCGCGTCTTTTGGAAACAAAAGACGAGGAAGGCTTCAGGCCCAGATGGCGTCTCACCAGCATGTCTTCGATCCTGTGCTAACCAGCTGGCCCCCATCTTCACACAGATCTTCAATAGATCACTGGAGCAGTGTGAAATCCCATGCTGCTTCAAACACTCAATCATTATTCCTGTCCCAAAGAAACCAAAAATCACAGGCTTTAATGACTACAGACCTGTCGCCCTGACGTCTGTGGTCATGGAGTCATTTGAGATACTGGTGTTGGCCCACCTGAAGAACATCACTGGACCCTTTCTAGATCCCCTTCAATTTGCTTATCGAGCAAAGAGGTCTGTGGATGATGCAGTCAACATAGGATTGCATCATATCCTGCAACATCTGGACAGACCATGGACATATGCAAGGATCCTTTTTGTGGACTTCAGTTCGGCTTTCAACACCATCATCCCAGTTATACTCCAGAATAAATTACACCAACTCTCTGTTCCTATGTCTATCTGTCAGTGGATTACCATCTTTCTGACGGACAAGCAGCAGCTTGTGAGACAGGGGAAACTCACTTCTAGCACCTGTACAATCAGCACTGGTGCCCCCCAGGGATGTGTGCTCTCCCCACTACTCTCCTCCCTCTACACCAATGACTGCATCACCAAGGACCCCTCTGTCAAGCTCCTGAAGTTTGCAGACGACACCACTGTCATCGGCCTCATCTGAGATGACGATAAGTCTGCATACAGAAGGGAGGTTGAACAGCTGGCTGTCTGGTGCAGTCAAAACAACCTTGAGCTGAACACGCTCAAAACGGTGGCGATCATTGTGGACTTTAGGAGAAACACCCTAACACTGACCCCCCTCACCATTCTAAACAGCACTGTGGCAGCAGTGGAGTTATTCAGGTTCCTGGGCACTACCATCTCACAGGACCTGAAGTGGGAGACCCACATTGACTCCATTGCGAAAAAGGCCCAGCAGAGGTTGTACTTCCTTCGCCAGCTGAGGAAATTCAACCTGCCACAGGCGCTGCTGATACAGTTTTACTCAGCAGTCACTGAGTCTATCCTCTGCACTTCAATAACTGTCTGGTTTGGTTCAACTATGAAATCAGACATCAGAAGACTACAAAGGACAGTTCGGACTGCTGAGAGGATTATTGGTTGCCCCCTGCAATGTATGTGTATGTATGTGTGTGTCTGTACATATGTGTATAATTAGTTTTTATTTTTAATTTTTTTTATTATTATCTATGTCTTGCTACTGTTTTTGTATTGTTTTTGTATTGTTGTACACTAGAAGCTCCTGTCACCAAGACAAATTCCTTGTATGTGTAAGCATACTTGGCAATAAAGCTGATTCTGATTGATAAAAGAGGTCAACGGAGAATGGCCAGACTGGTTTGAGCTGACAGAAAGGCTATGGTAACTTGGATAACCACTCTGTACAATTGTTGTGAACAGAATAGCATCTCCAAATGCACAACATGGCAAACCTTGAGGCGAATGGGCTACAACAGTAGAAGACCACGTTGGGTTCCACTTCTATCAGCCAAGAACAGAAAGCTGAGGCTACAGTGGGCACAGGCTCACCAAAACTGTACAGTTAAAGACGGGAAAAACATTGCCTGGTCTGATGTATCTCGATTTTTGACACACAGAGTGTAGGCCCACTGCAGCCTCAGCTTTCTGTTCTTTTTCTACTTGCGCATATTAAAATATGGTGTTAAAAATAGCTATTTGTCGTATTTGTGGCGGGGCCAGTGAAATCTTGGCAGGGCAGGTACAAATCTGAACTACTGGGCAAACCAGAGAAAAATCTGTATTGATTGTCATGAGAAAGGAGAAAATGTTGTAAATTCTTTACACCAGCAGATGGCATCAGGGTTACAGTTTTGTTTGTGAAATGGGGCGCCATTTCTGCCATTGTTTTGCTGTGTCATAACTATTTTGCATTCTGTGTATGTGTGTTTGTGTGTATTTTTGATGCAGCTGAGGTTGATAGACTGGGGCCTGGCCGAGTTCTATCACCCAGCACAAGAGTACAATGTCAGAGTGGCATCACGTTATTTCAAGGGTCCAGAACTTCTGGTGGACTACCAGGTAAAAAGCCCTTTACTGAAAGCACAGATGCTGATAGACCACTTTTGTACATATTACATTTTAAATTTTAAAATGAAAAAACAAATTAAAAAGTAATGTTTTTTTTAGATTAAAAACATTGAGTTACCATTACAGTGTCACAACATTCCTGTTGTTCATATTCAGATTTTGGCACTGAAGTTTTTTTTTGCCAGTAGATCATCCAGTTAGTTCAACTTGTTCATCCAGTTGCAGATCAGCTGATCTACACACTAAATATTTATCTCTATCTGAAGTTTATCTTGATACACATACAGTGTAAATAAAAATGAATGGTGGTTTATATAGAACTTCAAGTGTCAAAGTGTGAGATTACTCTTATGATCTTATTAATTTTGCATATGTAAATGTATTTTGTATTATAGATGTCGACCAATATTGATATGTGTTTTATATTGTGTGAACAGATGTATGATTACAGTTTGGACATGTGGAGTCTCGGCTGTATGCTAGCCAGTATGATCTTTCAGAAAGAGCCCTTCTTTCATGGCCAAGACAACTACGATCAGGTAATTAGCAAACAGTAATTAAGTACTCTCTTTATTTGAACTGCATTAGCATGAACATGTACGGTATATTGGCATTATGTTCAAGCTGTATAGCCAGAGGAGAACTGGCTCTCCCAGCTAAGCATGGCTTCTCCCAAGGTCCAACATCTTAGAGTTTTTCGTTCCTTGCCTCACTTGCCTTTGGCTTACTCGCTAGGGGTCTAGGGACAGAAACATTTAGGCATGATTTTCAAATAAGTTTTTCAATGAAATTGCTCATTGGGGACTTTAAGACATTACAGACACTACAGTATGATTTTCTATAAATCTGCTTTGCAAAGATGTGTAATGTGAAAAGCACTATACAAATTAAAATGATTTGTATCTTGAACTGGTAATTTAAACACTTGTCAAACGTATGTTTGTTAGGACATGCTCTGCGTTAGATGGCAACAGTGCATCCGGAAAGTATTCACAGCACTTCACTTTTTCCACATTTTGTTATGTTACAGTCTTATTCCAAAATGGATTAAATTCATTATTTTCCTCAAAATTCTACAAACAATACCCCATAATGACTACACGAAAGAAGTTTGTTTGAAATCTTTGCAAATTTATAAAAAAAAAAAATCACGTACTTAAGTATTCACAGCCTTTGCTCAGTACTTTGTTGAAGCACCTTTGGCACCAATTACAGCCTCAAGTCTTTTTGAGTATGATGCTACAAGCTTGCACACCTATTTTTGGGCAGTTTCTCCCATTCTTCTTTGCAGGACCTCTCAAGCTCCATTAGGTTGGATGGGGAGCATCAGTGCACAGCCATTTTCAGATCTCTCCAGAGATGTTCAATCGGGTTCAAGTCTGGGCTCTGGCTGGGCCACTCAAGCACATTCACAGAGTTGTCCCGTAGCCACTCCTTTGTTATCTTGGCTGTGTGCTTTGGGTCGTTGTCCTGTTGGAAGATGAACCTTTGCCCCAGTCTGAGGTCCAGAGCGCTCTGGAGCAGGTTTTCATCAAGGATGTCTCTGTACATTGCTGCATTCATTTTTCCCTCGATCCTGACTAGTCTCCCAGTTCCTGCCGCTGAAAAACATCCCTACAGCTTGATGCTGCCACCACCATTCTTCACTGTAGGGATGGTATTGGCCAGGTGATGAGCGGTGCCTGGTTTCCTCCAGACATGACGCTTGCCATTCAGGCCAAAGAGTTCAATCTTTGTTTCTCATGGTCTGAGAGTCCTTCAGGTGCCTTTTGGCAAACTCCAGGCGGGCTGTTATGTGCCTTTTACTGAGGAGTGGCTTCCGTCTGGCCACTCTACCATACAGGCCTGATTGGTGGAGTGCTGCAGAGATGGTTGTTCTTCTGGAAGGTTCTCTTCTCTCCACAGAGAAACGCTGGAGCTCTGTCAGAGTGACCATCGGGTTCTTGGTCACCTCCATGACTAAGGCCCTTTTCCCCCGATCACTCAGTTTGGCCGGGTGGCCAGCTCTAGGAAGAGTCCTGGTGGTTCCAAACTTCTTCCATTTACGGATGATGGAGGCCACTGTGCTCATTGGGACCTTCAATGCTGCAGAAAGTTTTCTGTACCCTTCCCCAGATCTGTGCCTCGATACAATCCTGTCTCGGAGGTCTACAGACAATTCCTTGGACTTCATGGCTTGGTTTGTGCTCTGACATGCACTGTTAACTGTGGGACCTTATATAGACAGGTGTGTGCCTTTCCAAATCATGTCCAATCAACTGAATTTACCACAGGTGGACTCCAATCAAGTTGTAGAAACATCTCAAGGATGATCAGTGTAAACAGGATGCACCTGAGCTCAATTTTGAGTGTCATGGCAAAGGCTGTGAATACTTATGCACGTGATTTTTTTCGTTTTTTATTTTTAATAAATTTGCGAAGATTTCAAACAAACTTCTTTCACATTGTCATTATGGGGTATTATTTGTAGAATTTTGAGGAAAATAATGAATTTAATCCATTTTGGAATAAGGCTGTAACATAACAAAATGTGGAAAAAGTGAAGCGCTGTGAATACTTTCTGGATGCACTGTATATTAGAAGAAATATTGATAAAAAAAATAAGCATTAAAATTCTAATGGAACCAATTAAATGTATTGTCAAGTAGATAGTGATAAATATGTGAACCAAAAAGATTATTTTTATTTAGGATTACTTTTCTTTCCCCCCTGATTAAGTTGGTGAGGATTGCAAAAGTTCTTGGGACAGATGAGTTGTTCGGATATTTGCGCAAATACCACATTGAACTGGATCCACGATTCAAAGACTTGCTTGGACAGTGAGTACCATCAGGGGGCACCTTGTAGTCATTTCAGTATTTCACCACAATTCACATTTTTACCACAAGTCACTTTTTAGATGGGTTTGAAGAATTAAATAAGATTGAATTGAAACCTTTAGGGGTTTTTGGCATCATTTTTTCTTGACATAACATATAACAAATAACTGTATCATTAAAAATGTTTGACTGAACTCAGTGGTCAGTATATAGATGATCTTAATACCAATTGTCACATGAACGATAACATTAGTTTTAAGCTTTCCTGCTGTATTCCACAGGCAAACACGAAAACGGTGGGAACAGTTTGTGCAAACGGAGAACCAGCATTTGGTGAGCCCAGAGGCTCTGGACCTACTCGACAAGCTGCTACGCTACGACCATCAGCAGAGACTGACTGCCACTGAAGCCATGGAGCACCCTTATTTCTGTTAGTGAAGTTAGCTTCCCTCACCAATAACCTACTGTATAGAGACAACTTATAAAGAGGCCATAATACCTGAAACATTCACAATTTTGTGTTTTCTTCAGATCCAGTGGTGAAAGAGCAGTCTCACACTAATACAGATGGCACCATAGTGTCAAGTGGAACCAACACACCCCGATGAGAGCAGGTATTAATATTAAATACAAAATTATTGTCTTATTTGTACCGGAACGTTTTAGTATTCTTATGTTTCATATTGTTACATTTTATAGTAGAGGGCGACCGATGGATTTTGCCGATACAGATGCAGTTCATTGTGAAACCAAAATTATAATAAAAAAATTATGAAAGATTTGGTGCATAACACAGGACTTTTAACTATAAACAAGCCAGAAGTACACCTACTTACTTCAGGATTATTTATGTATGTATGTATGTATGATATATATATACATATATATATATATATATATATATATATATATATATATATATATATATATATATATATATAAAATGCTCTACAATTGTGGTGAGAAGAATAGCATCTCAGCATGTGTGTATATATATATATATATATATATATATATATATATATATATATATATCACACAAGATAAGGTTTTTTTTTATTTATTTATTATTTTTCACAAGAAGTTGGAGACTTCTTGTGCTGATGTATGTGCTGACAGGGCACGTTTCCATTTAACCTATATATATATATATATATATATATATATATATTGAGGCTGTTGATTTAAAATTTTAATTTAGTGCGATTTAATTATATAAGAAATAACGCGGTAAAATGTTTTCTAAAATGTTCTTTTGCATTATCTACTCAATGATCTGCCACAATAATGCAATTTATTTCAAACTGAATTTCAATCTGTATAAAATATTTATTATAGGCCTTAAATATTATATTTATAAATATTTAAATTATTATGTATTATTTATATGAATTATTTTTCTTTGAGGGCCTTTCTCAGCAAATAATGATGTATGCGATTAATTTGATTAATTGGCATGTCATGTAATTAATTTGATTATATAATTATATGTGTGTGTGTATAATGTAGAGGGATTTGAAGCTTTTACATTTTTATTTTTATTCCAGTTAATGAAAATGGTTTAGTTTTCGTTAATGATCACAAGAACTAGAGATGCACTGTTATACTGGCCAAACATCGGTATCGTCCCATAAAAGCAGTTTGCCAATGATCAGCCGATGATCAGTGCATATTTTATATATATATATATATATATATATATATATATATATATATACTGTGTGTTTACACTGGTGGCCAGAAGTTTGGAATAATGTACAGATTTTGCTCTTATGGAAAGAAATTGGTACTTTTATTCACCAAAGTGGCATTCAACTGATCACAATGTAGTCAGGACATTAATAATGTGAAAATTTACTATTATAATTTGAAAAAGTTCAGAACTTCTTAAACTACTTCAAAGAGTTCTCATCAAAAAATCCTCCACATGAAGCAATGACAGCTTTGCAGATCCTTGACATTCTAGCTGTCAGTTTGTCCAGATACTCGGGTGACATTTCACCCCACACTTCCTGTAGCACTTGCCATAGGTGTGGCTGTCTTGTCGGGCACTTCTCACGCAACTTACAGTCTAGCTGATCCCACAAAAGCTCAATGGGGTTAAGATCCATAACAGTCTTTTCCGATTATCTGTTGTCCAATGTCTGTGTGTCTTTGCCCACTCTAATGTTTTCTTTTTTGTTTTTCTGTTTCACAAGTGGCTTTTTCTTTGCAATTCTTCCCATAAGTCCTGCACCCCTTTCCTCAAAACAATGATTGACTGATGAGTTTCTAGAGAAAGCTGTTTCTTTTTTGCCATTTTTGACCTAATATTGACCTTAAGACATGCCAGTCTATTGCATACTGTGGCAACACAAGCACAATGTTAAGCTTCATTTAATGAACCAAATAGCTTTCAACTGTGTTTGATATAATGGCAAGTGATTTTCTAGTACCAAATTAGCAATTTAGCATGATTACTCAAGGATAAGGTGTTGGAGTGATGGCTGCTGGAAATGGGGCCTGTCTAGATTTGATAAATGATTTTTTCAAATAGTGATGGTGCTGTTTTTTACATCAGTAATGTCCTTTGTGATCAGTTGAATGCCACTTTGGTGAATTAAAGTACCAATTTCCTTCTGAAACGGCAACATCTGTACATTATTCCAAACTTTTGGCCGCCAGTGTATGTATGTACAGTACTGTGCAAAAGTCTTAGGCACTTTATATTTTTCACAAAAACATTTGTCTTCAGACAGTAATTTGATATATTCTGCTTTTAGTGTATGAGTAAGAAATATAAATTTTAGATTTCAACATTCCCTTTGCAAATAGAATTCAATAGAAGAAGATCATGGAGCCCTACAACAGATGGTATGGCCTCCACAGAGCCCGTATCTCCTCATCATTGAGTCAGTCTCGGATTACATGAAGAGACAGAAGCAATTGAGACAGCCTAAATATATAGAAGAACTGTGGCAAGTTCTCCAAGAAACTTGGAACATCCTATCTGCCAACAGCCAAGAAAAACTGTTTCTAGGTGTACTTAGGAGAATTGGTGCTGTTTTGAAGGCAAAGGTTGTCACACCAAATATTGATTTAGCATTTATTATGTTTCTGGACTTTTGTATGATGTTAATTGATAAAAGAAAATTATTTATGCCATTATTTCTGAAGACATCCTCACTAAGCAACATTTGACTCAAGTGCCTGAAACTTTTGCACAGTACTGTATGTATGTGCATATATATGTGTGTGTATATATATATATATATATATATATATATATATACATACATACACACACACAGTATATTGGTATATGCTGATAACCAATTGTTTCCTTTTGGAAATAACGGTTATCGTCAAAAATCTAAAATATCGGTCTACCTCTATTTTATGGTATATTTTAAAATCAGGGTTCCCACAGTGATTGAAATGTCATAGAAATTTAAAAAAGTCTTCATAGACTCAGTCTTGTAAATGTATTTAAAGAGCACCTATTATGGTTTTTCAAATATTACCTTTCATGTAGTGTGTTATATAGCTGTTTGTGAATGTAAAGAAGTAAAAAAGTTTCAAAAATCAAGTGCACGACAAATGGAGTTATTGACTCCCAAAAGAAAGAACCGATTCTGAGCACCTGAAACGAGCCGTTAATAATTCCAGACATATTTCCTGTACTAACCTACGTAATTTGGTAACAAAAAACCCACCTCTGGTCTTCATTGGCTGCTTGTGAACAGCTTTGACCCGCCCTCAAACACTACACTAAGCAGTAGACCAATCACAACAGACTGGGACGTCTGACCAATCAGAGCAGAGTAGGCTCTCTGAAAGGAGGAGTTTAGAATGAATCCTTTAGAACGGATCATTGAACGAGTCGTTTTTGACACTGAGGAAAAAAAGGTAATGCTGCAATTTAAATTATTGGATGCATGTAAATCTATTGTATGAGACCTTTAAAACAAAATTAGGTACGTTTAAAAACCATAATAGGTGCTCTTTAATCGAATAACATTTTTCATTTTTATGAGTTCTTTTCAATAAATTGGCAAAACTCAATTTCAATTGGTAAATTGGCGGATTTCAATTTGTTCTGAATAATTCATTAGCAAATTGGACTGAATTTGAATTATTTTTTCATAATCATTAGCCAATAATTTCATGGAAAAGATGTAGAAATTCACTGGGCAGTAATCTGGGAACTCCGTGTAGTGTCTAAAACTGAAATGTGCCACTTTTGCCTTTTTTGTGTTTTAGGAACCAGAAAAGGAAGACGTTTGTTACCTCAATTTTTTTTATCCCTCGTGTCTGAAACCTCTTCAAGTGTAAAGTGAAAGTTGGATTTGAGCAGCACCTCGTCTCTCAGACACACACACACACACACCATCACACACTCACACCAACTCAGACATTTCACCTTTCCATGTCTGTCAAGGTTGGTCTGCCCCTCAAAAACAGGTCAGCTCCTCTAGCTTGAAGATTTCAAAGCTTTCCCTCCCTGTTTAGAAAGTCTTGAAGGAATATATCCTTGGCTCCATCCCCAAGTACACTGGGCCCACCCTCCTTAAGCTAGGCATGGAGAATGAAGACCAGAATAAACCTTGCCCCCTCTCTCCTTATTGGTCTGTATGTCTGTCTGTTCAGTATTCAGACCTTGGCGCAGCCTCTACATACTCTAGTAATAAAGTGGCATGGTGGACCTTTATTTCTTTGCTCTAGGTAGATTGATTACTATATTAATGAAAATAAATGATTTTTATTTAGATCTATATGCCTCGTTGTTGTCTGTCTGGAAATGGGAAATTGGGTTTTAACGAACAATATGTGCTCATTAGTAGTGCTTGCTTAGGCAATTACTACTGCTCATACATTAGGTTAGGGGTTTTAAAAAACACCTAACTCTAAGAATTAAAATGGTCCCGCATTGTGCTACAGACAAGAAGGATATCTGAAATCATGCAAAACAGAGGGATGCTATTACTACTGCAGGATTACTGTTACCTTTTTAAGCAATCAAACTTATGATTGTTGTGAAAAAATTTGGAATGTAAAGAACGTCTTCAGTTTATTGTTGAATTTGCATACGTGAGAGTTATTACCTGATCCGACATAAGTTAGCAGTCTGTAATGTGTGAAACATGATCACTTATTCATCTCTGATGTTGTGCATTATTTTGGCTACGTGATATCCAGTCTTTTGCCAGCCAGGTTAATTAATTAGTTGTGGCATGTTCCCACACACTATAGCCAATTTGTTGTACGTGTGTGTGTGTGTGTATGTGTATGTGTGTGTGTATATATATATATATATAATATATATATATATATATATATATATATATATATAATTATGACTTTGAATGGTGTGACAGTGACAGCAGAGTTGCAGTTTGTAAACTTTCCATTGCTAGAATGTACGAGGTGGAACATCAGTTAAAACTTTAGTTAACTTTTAGTTATTTTAAGGTATATAACATAAAAAAAGCAGAACCGCCAAACTAACCCGTCATTATTGGCAGATGTTGCACTAAATAGTCAGATATCTGTATTGGCACCGGATGAGTAAATAATTTGACACAACAATAGGCGCAAACTCCTATTCCACAATACTTTGCCTTTGGCATGGAGGATCTTGTTCGCCAGGGCATGTTTTAAATGACAGTTTTTGATAAAGTGTGATCACAAAAGTGCCTGACTCCACACCCACGTGAGCTCAGCAGTGCGGCCTAATAGTGTTTTCGGGAGGAGTCTCAATAGCAGTGGTGATTTCTCAGGGCCAGCAAAGCCTTCTCTGCTGGCCTAACATGCCAAATAAATAAATATTTTTCATCCTTTCATTCTCAATCACCTTTTTGCCTATGTATTTTTAATCACTTTCCACTCTTAATTAGTCTACAAACAAATAGAGAAAAAATTAAAGTTTATCCAGTCAGAATTTATTCCCTGGTGCTCTTTCACAAATCGCATGCACGAAGCAGCACGTGAGTCTGAGCTCCACCCCCTCAGGCCTTCAGAATTTCCACAGAATCCCTCAACAGTGCAAATGAATGAGCAACTAAAGTCAGATTGTCAGATTCATCAGCCAATCAGATTGATTTATTTGTTCTTGGTGGGTGTGATCTTTAGGATATGTCCCGGTTGAGGCCTTCTAGCTGGCCTTGAGTGACGCAATCACGCTTTAAGTGATGTACGTAATTCAAGAACGAAAATCGTGAGATCTTGCTGACAGTTGGCTGTCACTTCTGCTATCGCCATTGAGAAAGAGATCCTTATGGATTTACAAACACGAGATGTTCTGCATGACCGTGTGATTGCTTATTTTATTAAACAGGAAAGGAGGACTGATTTTCACTTCAAGTAAATTGGTAAATGCTTTTTGCATTGTTACAGCAACATCAGGAGTTTTCTAAGTGTAAATTAGGCTGCTTAAACATTCAGAAAAGTCGGATTTTACAACTTCCTACTAGGAAAAGTGCAATGGAATACATCTTGAAGTCAGAATTACAACTTGTAGGCTCATGCAGAAATTCTCAACTCCGATTTTGCCGAGATGCAGGGGCATGTGTCACAAACATGTTGACACTCAGGTAGATACATAAAGTAAGTGATAAACATTCACTTTATTAAGTAATATCGATAAATGAGTTTGTTTCCACATTGCATGATATTAAAGCTTGTTTAACAAACGCCTGCAGAAACAGGTGTATAAAACATTATAATCTCTTTTGATAATCGTACACCTGTAGCACAAATGCTAGCGCTGCAGCATTGTTTATCAGTTGTGTTGGAGACGTTCATTTTACAAAACAGTCATGCTGCAGTTAAAATTAGGCTTGCTTGAGCATTAAGTGTCGTTTCAAGTTCTGGCTTTTGTGCGTTTTTAAAATGTCAATTGGTATTACTAGTTTGCTGTGACATAATGTATGAAGCCCAAAGGCATTGGGTGTCTTATTCATAGTGAAACTATTTTCTTAATGGCATGAATCACACTGAAGGCCTAGACTTTAAATTCACAGCCACTGCTCAATAGCAGCCCTTTGTGACACCCAGGGCTCAAGTATCCTTGGTTGACTCATGGGATGACATGATTTCTACTCGACCTCCTTGCTCTCCACAGTCCACATCAGTCTGGTCTACCTCCACAGGTCATTGTTCACCAGTATTTAGTTCTTTTTTTAAAACCTCTTCTCAATTTCAGTGTTAAACAGAGTCTCATCATTATTCATGGATGGGATTTGTGCTTACTTCTCCTCTCAGTGGTGCCGACCTTGACCAACAGCACATCATGCGTGACTCGCATGAACACGCCTGAAGATTGGATATAAATACTACTAAATTTCATTAAATTTTTTCCCATACAATGATGGTGAATCCACAGAATGAAGTGTTCCACAGAGTGGCCAACATCACAACATCCCGAACGTGTATGTCCAACACAACAGACAGGACTGTAAATATATCTGCTTGTTTCTTAAGGATACAAGGTTAGTGGTTAGGCCATGATTTCCTGCAGCGTTGTTTAAGGCGTATTGCATTAAATTAAGTGCTACACAGAATGTAATTTCATGTTCTAGCAAGAGAATATTTAGCCCAAGACAGGGGACACTTGAATGGGAGAAATTGGAACACCCAATATGGCGGATGTAGAAAAGGAAGTCCTGCTTTACAGGTAAAAGAGCCAATCACCTTTTAGAGACAGACATCACTTGTCAATCTATTTTAGAATGTACACTGGCTGGACCAGCCTGAAAACAAGCTTCTTTTTTTTAGCGTGATTTGAGCTAAAGAAGCAAGTTATGATGCATGGTTGTCAGATTTAATTGCTGAATTTAAGTATGTTCTTTGATCGTAATCTTGACCAACAGTTTTGGAGATTTTGGTCTTTCCCCATCCAAGTAGATAGGACCTGTAACTTTATGCCTCCTTTATCCATTGAAAATAGCTACCCAGGAGTGTTCCAAAGATGGATGCCAAGTGGACTGACTTGCCTTGAAAGGGACTTTGTCTTAACCCAACAGCAGCATGTAAGTGGTTAAGGCACTGTCATTTGATGGTTTGTTTCCCAAGAGTAAAAATGTGATCTACTGTAACATGTCCATGAAGTTGAAATGTCCGGTGGTGTGACATGACATGACACTCTGCAGGACTATATAAAATTAAGTAATGAAGGTGATTAAAAATGGTGAAAAACTAAAGAAATGGTACCGATTGTCACATTCCCTTATACATTCATGTAACTTTTTTTAGCCTAAAATCTTGATAAAAGAAGTCATATATTCATCATTTTTTATGATATCATTAAAACATCATGGACAAGGGAAATATTGTAGGGGAAATGCCTTATGCCTGGAGCTTGGTAAGTCCAATTGATTTTAACTGTGATATGCGGCATAATTTTATCTTTAAGCAATATACTCCTAAACCATCTACCAAATATTATGAGTCATACTTTTCAGTCTGTTGCCACCATTAACTATACCTGCAGACATTTTGGGCTGATGCTTTTGGATGCCTACTTGTCCTTCTCAATGCAATACTTAGCTTGTAGCTTGACCAAAGTGAAATGAAAACGAGGCTTCTTAGACGTAAATGCAACACCTTACCTGTCACTCCATGTTCTAACATTTGATAAAGTGGCTTGTGTAATTGCCTTGCAGAACTTATGTTGAACCCAGTGGTCATACTTGGAGGTGAAAGGGATTCTTGGTCAGTTTGGATATAACTTAAACCCAAAACACCAATTACACTGATTTATGTGAGGATGGCTGGGTGAAGCAAACAAATAGACACTTTAGGGGTAAAAACTGGAGCCATTTTGAGAGGAAAAAAGGGACCACAAATGACAACATGGAGTATGTCCCCATTTTATTGTTTTGTGAGGTGAGGTTTTAAAGGTATTTTTGCATTGTCTGTAGAGTGCTTTTTCAGTTCATACTGTACTTTTAGTTCAGTGGCCTCATTTTTAGAAGATGACTTGTTGATAACATATCTAGTTAACGGAAAGATCGATCAGCAAGTAAGAATGATTGAGAAACACTAATATCATCAGTGTTTCATATCTTAAGCCTTTTCATGAAGGAAGGGACACTTACACTTGAGGTAAAATATCCTCGCCTTTCAAGGAAATTCCACATTTTTCAAAGTGAAGTATTGATTCCAGAACATTCCTCCAAAAGGTTTTGGGGCTATGTGTTGCCAGACTTTTGATTTTTGCCATAAGGTCTTGTCAACTCTACAGATTATTGTCTCTAAGAACTGCCAACTTAGACAGGAAGAGATCATCTGACTGTCTTGTAAAGCAATTAACCACGGTTTTTGTAGTTGCATGATGTTTTGGACAGGGTAAATATGAAATCGACAATAATAGAATGGAGTACAAAAACGTAATAATGGCATGGCAGTCCAAGTCCACAAACCGCTATAAAGAAAACACAGAAAAAATAATGAATGGAAATATGCGAAGACTTTATGATCAGAATTTCAGTTTGCTGAAAAAATAAGTACCGATTTTCACACACACAACTCAGAAAACAAAGCAGAATAAACAGCTCTGCTCGTGGATATCTAGTTTACTTAGCTGATCTAAAAGAAAAAACACACCACTGAAGCAGACAATTCATACTAATATCAGCTATAGCGCCCCTTGTGGCAATGCTGAGAATGCAGTGTGTACTTGTATTGTGATATACGGACAAAATCTAACTTGTGTAGATGGAAGCGTCTGCGTTCATATACTTGCATAGAGTGTCTTTCAGGGCCCAAGGTGAGCCAATAAGATCATAGCTTGTAATGTTTTCTTTGATGTTTTTTGTGCAATGCATCAGACAGTCAGTCAACACACTTGTGGGTGTTCCTTTGAGACTTAAGCTAGTCTTCCATTGACTTATTCATTTTATTGTATTTATTCCTTTTTTAAATACAAACTTGTATTATTTTTTGTTTTTACAACAAAAAGACTTTATTTATAGTGTCAGCTAACTTGGCTGGATTAAACTGCAATGTAAGAGTTTGACCAAGCATGACTGCAAAATAAACTTCCTGCTCAAGAGGACACCTGATCCCTGGCTTCCTGTCCTACAACCTGACTCCCTGGTAGCTCACATTCAGAAAACATCTTCCCCATGAAAAATTCAGGCCTGGCTGGCCGTACCACAGCTTGTGATGTCTGGTCATCATGGATGAAAGCCCCACCTGGCCTTTGTCATTGCAAAGATGATATAATCCCATAGCCAAAGGAACCATGACAAAGCACAAGCTCCTAATACCGCACTATTAATGTACGATACCAGTAGTATATGGGACTTTTCTGAATCATGCAAATTTCTATGAATAGATAACTTGTGATATAGACAGGTTGCCTTCATCTATGATAAGACTGATATTGTATGCAAACTTTAAGATGGTACTTTGCCTCAGTGTGTAAGTAAATGGTATAAAATTGGTCTTCTGGCCTTTCTTTTTTTGTCAAATAACTTATAATACAATGTATTTACTTACAATTTATAAGTTTATAAGTAAAATGTATATTTATTTTTATGTGGTAAAATTATTAGATGTCAACTTTTTTATTTATTTTATTTTTTTTTATTTTTTTATTTTTTTGAAGTTTAAATACTTTCTTCTATTATAATGCAGAGACAACTATAAGTAAGCCAGTTGTAGGTTGCTTTCTTTCTGGTGCAATAAAAACTTTCCTCTGTTTGTTTAGGTATCCCAAGCAGCCTGACCTAGTATCATCTCAAACAATATTGTGAGATTGGGGTGGGACTATCTGTTTGTCCAACAAATGGCAGATGGAGAAGTGTTTGACATTTGGTGATTAGGTCACTTTTAAAGGTAAAGCAGCACTATTTGAAATTGCAATCTATTTGAGGGACCCGACTGGCAATAATGTTGTCTCAACCAATGGCTTGGGGGCAGGACTACCTGTTTGGTCGCACAATGGAAGACAAAGCGAGTGTTTAAAACTTGTTTGTATATAGTAATTATTTTTTGTAAATCTGTTTTCTGCCACTAGTGGCACTTAATTACAAATTTCACCTTTAAGGTTTTGAACATCCTCATGACGTATTCCCCAAAGACAAATCAATAAACCAGCATTTGTGCATTCATATGCTCTTTTCTTGTTTCGATAAAAGCAATTGCAGGATTTCCCATTCGTTCTATGCTCCATTCCAGTTTTCTTTCGTAATCGGCTATGATGTGCACGTGACATGTTTGGGGGCTAAAAATAGACCACAAACCCATGGTAATATTGAAACTGTATACTTTTTACAAGTAGGCTTAATCTACAGAACTGACACTGTGTTAATGATTATTTGTATTCAATCACAGGAACACTACTCAACTTTTAGTCATAACTGTTTTTTTTATTGAAAGGTTACTCAAAGCCATATAAATAAGAAATCAATGGCTTAATAATGGTGACACATAAGCTGTGCTGCAGTTTTAGTTTCAACACAGTAATGCACACCATAAGTGACATTTCAATCATGCCTCTTAAAGAGAAGGAACCTTAGGCCCCCCAGCCCAACACAGAAACAAACAAACAAACAAACAGATGAATAAATAAACAAACAAATAGCTGTGTCGCATTTCCACTCTGATGAAGACTTTCCACTGGTTTAATTACAGATAGAAGCATGCGAAACAGTTTGACCCTACTGGAATTTCATAGATTTCACAATAAGAGTTCATTAAGTCCAAACAAGTTAACTAATATGAAGAACCAACAAAAGAAAACACACACACACACATGTGTGTGTGTATACAGTATATATACTGTATATAAATTCCTTTACTGACATTATACATTATCTTTGTAAAGGTGCCGGCACTCAAGACATGTAAAGATCTGCTGAACTTTCTACCCATCATGAGAATTAAAACAGATTTGTTGCAAGTTTGGTTGCACCAAAGTCCTCCCAACAAAAGAATTAAACATGTAGGCAAGCAGAGTGTCTCAATCCCTCCCTTTAAATCTTCTGTGGAGAGTGAGGTGTAGCTCCATTCCCCAGTCTGTAAACTCCCACAGGGTTAAAGTTGGTGGGAGGTTTTAGAGAAGCTGGGCGCTTAACTCACTCTTTTAATATTGTTGCTACGTCTACGCCGAAAGCAGGCAGGCAAGCAACGCTTCTCCGACTTGATCGTAGGTGAGCTGGGAGTGACCACTGGAGAGCCCTGCTTTCTATAAACAAAAAAACACAGAAGGCAAAGTCAAACTAGTGTTGAGAACACATTACATTATTAGATTCTTTCAGCTATACAGAGAATTTTCTTTTTCTGTTAATTGCCGTGGATTGAGAACAGATTATGCAGAATGTCATCAAGATGTTGTTCTTTCTTAAACACACATAAAAAACAATAACAGTTTTCTTCCCTCCATAATCTAGCCATACATTCTCTAGAATATTAATTCAAAGTATTCATTCAGCATTCTCAAATTTGAGAAAAAGCCTTCCTTTTTTTTTTAACTACACAAGAAGTGTAAACCTTCTTTTCCAATGTCTGAAATTTCAGTAAAAGCTATCTGATATCTACATATTTTCTTGAAAATCTCGAAAATAACCTCCATATTAAGAATAATGAAATTCAATGATAGTGTTACTGTCAGTGGTGTCATTGGTTTTTACTACCTTTAATAACAGCACTGACAGAAGTAACAGCACTTACAAAAGTGCATGTCAGCAAATGGTAAATTGATTTGTCTTTTTTTAAATCCTAAATTAATTGTGTAATCATGTATGTAATGATAAAGAATAGAACATAATTAATATATGATTAATAAGTATCATTTTTGAAGGAATTTCAGATACAAATGCCATGACTACTGTAGAAGTAGTCCTCCCCCCCCCAATCTATGCCCCTGTCAGTATAGCACTTACAATGGAATTGAATGGGACCAATCCAAAAACTTTAAAATTCACACTGTTTCAAAAGTTCAGCAACAAGACGTCAACATTAAACGTGTTAACATGATTTTAGTGTGATAAAATAACTTATTAAACTTATGTTATCTCCAATATTACAACTTTGTTGCCTATAAGGTTTTGTCACATTAAATGTATGTTAAAATGTATAATGTTTACATATTTTGGCTATACATTTGAAATGTGTGTATTTTAATGTTTATGGAGTGGCCCTATTCACTTCCATTGTAACCAAACTATAATCGCAATTTTTAAATAAACGAGGGATGTTATTTTTTTTATTCTTTATTTTTTTATTTTTTTATTTTATTTTTTTATGGAAATCAATATCATGCCATAAATGCTGCAGATTGAGCTGAACTTGTATTGATCCGGAATATTTCTTTAAGAGACTGTTAGGACTCTGTTGTAGAGTTTTGTTTGGGTGTGTTGAGGATGGGAAAGCCTTGGGTAACTTAAAGTCTTACCTGGCGGCTGTGGCTGCAGCTGCTGCTTCTTTATTGCGCACCTGACGCATTATATGCAGCATGTGGCAAATCTGGCGCAGTGTCATCTTCGGAGTGTGGCAGGCCAGACGGGGGCGAGGGGCACCTCGGGGCCCTCTATAACTGAAAAGGGACATGTAATCACCACCATACCCCCTCCCAAAGAGCTGAACACTACTGCTTCCATAGCAGGAGGCACACTGAAAGAAAAACAGAGACAAAGAGATATTAAAGATATTAAAATGTGTTGTACAAGTGTTATTATATGACTGCTACAAGACGATTCACAAGTGCTGGAGAACTTTCATATGAATTAACCAGGTGATAACAAAACTGTCACCAAGCTACTAGTTTCCAACCCCTTCTAACCAAGAAGACGATTAATTAACTACATCCTGAGAAACCAAAGCCTTGAAACACACACACACACACAGACCCTATACAACAAGCTTCAAGATACACAGTTTCCTTTACTTGACACCTGATCGGCCCCCAAGCACAGACATGATACATCCACACTAATAGCGTTGACAGAACTTGACCCAGTCTATAACAAAGAAAGCTCACACTAATTGAACTGAGAAAAAGATTCATTATGTTAAGTGATCAAAGACATTCTTTGATGTCATTACTAGCATCAGCACTACAGACTCTGTTGGATTCTACAGCAGTCCATGTTTGAATTGTTACATTTCGAAAATCTCTCAACTTCCGCCAACCTACAAGTCTTTTACAGAAAGATCTAAACCAGTGTGTGACTAATGTTAAAAAATACATTCCTAAAATAAATCAATTTTGGTGTGTAGAATGAATATTAAGTCTTCTTTAATATAAGATTGCTTTTCCTGAACCATCAATTATTAAATTCCAGTCTTGTGTGAAGTCATCTTCAATTCTCAGAAAAGAGTGACCAGCTCATCTAAACTCTACAAAAAGCATAAATCAACAGAGCATCCGAATTCTCAAAATACTTACCGGCACAACGGTTGCCATGGGAACCAACTCAGTAATATTCGCCCCAGGGATGCTGCACAAATATGTGCAAATTTTGCCTGCCTTCACTGAACATGCAATTCTTATACCTGTTGCCTTCCCAGGTGGCACCTGATGGGACCAATTACATGAGACCAAAGGGCCCAGCCCTGCCCTCTAACTGTGACATCACCAGGTGATGTCACTCCATCTTCTCAGCCACTGCCCCAAACTGGACCCAACAATGGGCAGAGAGGGTGTCTCGCATTTCAGCTTCTCAGCAGCAGTGACATGCAGTTAATTATCATGCCACCTTTTGTCTCTGGTGGGTAAATTTAGAATCTCGTAGGAGGGGACAAAGGATCATTCAAAGAACAATGAGTTCAATGAAATAGCTGATGCACTCCTGGGAGAGAACTTTTGTGTAGCCTACAAACAGTGCTTTACCGACAGTGAGGCTGCCATAATGAAGGTGGTTGTGGGTTACGTGTTTGTTTATTAAAGTATTCAACTCATAGATGAATATTTATAAATTCTGAGAAATTTCATATAAATAACATGAAAATGATCTTCATTGTGAATGAAAAATCTTAATGGATCAATGAAAATCATCATCACGACAAAAACAAATAAATTCTACTTGCGTAGCACCTTTAATACATAAAATGCAGTTCATGTTGATCCAAAAAAGAAGAAGAGAAATTTACAAAATAAAATGCTTAATATATATTAACCCTTTAATGCATACCTTGGGTCTTCAGTGACCCGGGACCTCGTTCCACCCTTTGTACCTCATCCGTTTTTTAGGAGTTAAGCCCTCACCTCTTTAGTATTCATCAACATTTCACTTATGAATAGGGTAACAAAAAAATGGCAAAAATTGCAAAAAACATATTTTTTTTATAACTGCTTAATTACCAAAAGTTGTATGTTCATTAAAGACCTGAGATATGTAATTGTCATGTTTATGTGTTTTGTTCTTGTTTTCATGTCTTTTATTTTCAAGTTTATTTCCTGTTCCTGTCATGTGATTTCCTGTTCCCTCATGTGATCTTGTCATGTGTTTTCCCTGTTCATGTGTCTTGTTTTCATTGGTTCATTGTTTGATTACTTTGTTATTAGTCTTGTCTTTTCATTGGTTTAAGACCATTTAGAC
Organism: Myxocyprinus asiaticus; assembly: GCF_019703515.2. Lineage (NCBI taxonomy): Eukaryota > Metazoa > Chordata > Actinopteri > Cypriniformes > Catostomidae > Myxocyprinus > Myxocyprinus asiaticus. The sequence continues at coordinate 20,303,331 of NC_059391.1, forward strand.
TTGTTATCTTGTTTATAGTTTAGTCTTGTGATTGGTTGGCTTGTTTACTTGTTAACCATGTCCTTGTATTTAAGTCCTCATGTTTGCCATTGTCTGGTGTCAGGTATTGTGTATGTAACTTTGTATCTTGAAGCCAAGAGCCGAGCCGCTCATGTTTTGTTCACGTTAGTAGTCAGGGTTTTTGGATCTCACGTTTGGAAATAAACTGCACTTGCGTTCATCACTTCACCATTGTCTCTTCGTCTGCCTGTTTCCAGCATCGTTGCAGTAATAGCGTCCCTTTTTTTATGCATTTCCATAAATCATATTTTTATTTATTCCATATCTATATTTTAATTATAAGTTTACTATCACAGGATATATTTCTTTGCTTATTGCGAGAAAAATAAGTACTATATTCATACAAATGACGACTATATCACGTTGGAGTGACAATGGTGAATTATCAGTAATCCATTTGTGTACACATACATATTATGCATGCCATTTCTTTCTCAAGGTGGCGCTGATGTTTCAATGATTGACTTGATTTACATTTAACATTGCTGTTTGATGAAGAAGCAACATGGAAGCAAACTAGAGCAAGTGTAACACATAAACAGTATGATTTGGCTGTTGTCATTTGGGTGTACTACTTTAAGTTGTGCAACTATTTAGACACAAAAAGCACCTGAGAAAATACTTGTTTGTATCTTATGTGTAGCTTGTGTTATGTGCAGCTCTACATATATGTTTTTGATAGCCAGTTGTGTCCCATGAAATTTCAGTGTGAAAGTAATGAATCCTGTTCTAGATTTGTTGCATTATCTCTTTGATACATGAAAAATAAAACTTCAGAATGTATCATTGACACTATCTGGACATTTTGAAGATCCATTTTTGACAGATAAACATGGCGGGTCGCTAAAGACCCAAGGTATGTAATAATGTTTGGTGAACACCCATGCATTTAAGGGTTAATCAAAAGCTAAGCCAGGTCTTTAGATGCTTGAAATGAAAATATGAATGCTTTGAGCTTGTCTGATTTCAATATTAACAATTTCATATTTTGGGGGCAAAATTTATTTAAAAAATGGCTTCATCTGTCCTCTTACGGTTTACACAGTTTTCTACATGATTAGCTTTAGAAGACCTTGAAATACAATTTGGAACATATTTATATAAATAATTTTGTTTTGTTTTTTTTAAGCTGCAATCAAGTCATTCAAAGCTAAAAAAAAAAAAAAAAAAAAAATTTAAAAGGACTTTAAAATGAATCCCGTATTTAACAGGCAAATTAGCTAAAACAGGTATAATGTGGTTTCCTTGATGTTGTAAGCACTCTAGGTCCAGCATTTTGTATCAGTTTATCTGTACAAGGCAAGCCAGTTGAATGACACCAACAAAGACAGGCCATGTCTGTGCTGGCACACAACTGCACACACACAAACACACACGCTAAATGCCACCTCAAGGACAACCAGAGCTTTGCAGTCTAGTTTTGCTGTCAGTTGTCACATAAAACCCATCATTGTTTTTCTCAACCTCAAGAGACAGGCCTTACCAGCCATGCAAGATATAGCAGGTCACACAGAAACTAGTAGCATCTTGCAAGTCATTGTTTACAAATGTAATAAAAAGGGGTTTGGTTTAATCTGCGACCATCAAAATGTGTGTGTCTGAAAAGTACAGTTTTGTATTGAAGTAATAATTAAGATAATATGTCTACCCTGTACCCTAATCTACATAAATTTAGATTAATGCTGGTTAACTTTATTTAAAGGTGTTTTGTTTAGTACATAATTTGATCAAACAAAATGGATCCCTGTTCTCTGTGAACTCTACTCTCTTTATCTCTTCTGAAGCTATACATTTGTATGGCTTGGTATCATAAAACACGAGGCGGCAATAAATCTCTTAGTAACCAGCAGAGCAAACTTTGACACCCACTTAAAGTCTTACTGTTTTATTGCTCCTCCCATTATTCTGACGCTACCACTGATATCTTCCTAACTTAGTTTCTTAATAAACGTAATTTTATCAATACTTTTATTTTGAGAATAACGTATGATCCCAAGTATCACAGTTATAGTTGTATTTCTAATTAAGAGCATTTGAAAAAATTATGTTATTAAATATAAATATAATATTTAACAATTTTTTTTTTTTTTTTTTAAATATTAAAATCTGTGTATAATGTTCTTGCAATTTTATTTATTTTTTTAAATTTGTTCAACCTGTTTGTTTACTTTACAATACTGCCACCCTGAGACGAAACTGTAATTCCCTACAATGAACTAACGGAGCCCCAACACTGGAAGAGGTGAATTGCCATCGAGGTTAAAGTGATTTATTTATTTATTTATTATGGATTTTATTATTGATAAGTTAAATACTAGCTATTTACTGTAGGTTTCAGATGTCACTTAAATAAAAAAATAAAAAAAAATAAAAAAAACATTATTTTTCAGATTACTCAAAACATTTTTAGAAACATATTAAAACTGACCTGAGTAAAGCAAGTGACCAGTCAGTTTTTGATGTTTCTGGTCTTCATTTCTTTCTCTCTGTGTTTATTTAACTGATGTGTGTGTGTGTGTGTGTGTGTGTGTGTGTGTGTGTGTGTGTGTGTGTGTGTGTGTGTGTGTGTGTGTGTGTTTGTGATGTCACAATGCATCGAAAAAGAAGCGTGGACGTCAGGAGTTCCTCGTGCAAAATAACCTTAAAAATAAACAATCGCACATTTAATCGAGCCATTAAATCTCATATACATGTTCCAACAGCTAATTTGGGCCTAAAATAATTAAATCACAGCAATTAAATCACACCAACTTTCCACAAAATGTATCTCAACATGCGGGTGATGCCAAATATCTGGTTATTCCGTGTAAAAAAAAAAAAAAAAAGAACTACATTTTATATAACCTACAGGCAGCAGATATTAACAACTTTCAAAATAGTAATTTGAATACTGCCCCTTTCTTCTGCCTTTTCTTCCCCAGATTTGTCTCTGATAAATACGCAACGCTCTAGTAACAAAATGAGTTTTATAAATATCTGCGTCTGAAATGAAGTAAATCAAAGCCAAAAAAATAACCCCAAAAATGAATAAACGATCCAAAGACCAAGTCACGCCTCTCAGTGCCATAAAACGCTATTGACAACCCATCTGAGAGACTCGTCATATGTGCAAACACCAGAGGGTCATGTCACCTACAACACCCACAAGGAGGAAGTACAAAGAGAAAGTATCCATTGTTTACTTGAGGAGTCATCATTTAGCATGATATTTTTTTTTTTTTTTTTTTTATTAAAAAAAAATAAAAATATGTAAACGTTAAAAAAAGAAACAAATGTAGAACGTTTGGTCACGCTGGCAACAAACAAATGCAACAGGTGCTCAGATCAGTAATGAGTAGTGACTGCGTCATGCATTATTAATGACATGCTAATGAACAGGCTGGCTATGAACTCCGCTCTGGTTCGAAGTCGAAAGTCAGTAGTTATAGTCCACAATCACAGCATAAATTTAGTGGGGGTCCCACCTGCGTGCTTATCACTCATACGTTCTCTATCCTCTTGTGGACACCCCCTAAATGAAAAATAATATGTCGCCTTCGGTGTCCCCTCGCTTTTTCTCAGAAAAGGAGATAGCCACGCATTGTACCAAGGATTCGTGCTGGGTGTTGTTAGGGACGCGGGTGTACGATGTGACGGGGTTCCTTCGGATGCACCCGGGCGGAGAGGCGCTCATTCTCCGCCGCTCAGGCAAGGACATCAGCCTCGAGATTGAAGGACCCCCGCATCGGCACTCGGAGAACGCCCGGAGGTGGATGGAGCAGTACTACATCGGGGAAATCGACAGAGACAGCACAGATGAGCACACGGAGGTACGTCCTGAAACAGCTGCAGAAAGTCACTCAAATGGTCACAAGTACGATTTTGAGAAAGTTAACATTATGAGAGGGCACGTCTAAAGAAGATCTCATGCTTTTTATTTATTTTATTTTATTTATTTATTTATTTTTTCAGGAACTTCATTACTCAACACAAACTGATAGTTTTCATTGAATTTTAAATGTAGATTGTTTTGAATTTTTAAATTCAAATGACGCGCTTATTTAAAAGAATCGAGCGTTTTTCAAATTAAATGAGGCGCGTTCCAACGTTCGAAACCGTTAGAATGCCTCAATGACACCCAAAAATTCTGTCTTGGGAGACAAGTTATAAGGGTTTGAAACCTTTCGATCATAAATCGTATAAATAATCATAATGAAAGAGATGATATTTGGGCATCATGTCAGCAGGTGGATGTTCTACTGAGTTCTCTTGTTATATAAACAAGCCTTCTGTCCCTGTTTGCCTCTCATCTGTCACTCCCAAAGGAACAGGTGGGGGGAAGGAGCAGGTTTTTCTCCAACTCCAGCTTTTAGTACTTATTATTCTTATTTTATTAGGCTATCATTTTTATTCATATCTTGCCATATATACAAAGTTGCCACTTTGCCTGTAATAAACACTGATATAAGGCATTTACCAATCAGCAGGGTAGATATTCCAGAATGCAAGAGGTGTAAATGAGTGTGTATTTGTATGAGAGAGTGTGAAAGAGACAAGCAAACCGGTCTGTCTTGTATAAGCAGTGACATTCAGACATGACCAACAACACAATAGCTAAAAAAAAGAATTTTTTCACACCACTTCAGGTTTCATAATGTACTGTCAGCATTTGAGAGGGGTCATGTGAAGTATCATATCAGTAAATGATCTGAATGAGATCTAGACTAACTCTTTCCCTGCTAGCATTGTAAGCCATTTCAACCATGCATTTACAGAAAATAAAGAAATGTATATCCCTCTTTTCCATGGAACCCAGAAGTTATGACAGCTTCAGTCACCATTCACTTTCAACAGTTGTCTCTGTAATCTTTTAGCATGTTTGTTTTAAAGCAGGACGGTTTTTTGTGGAGATGGAGTAGATTCCAAATTGGCCTAAATTCTTGGTTAAATTCTGCTGAATTTAATAATGTAATTTGTTGTCTATTAAGCATTTATGTGATCTCTGAGCCATCCCTCCTGAAACATGTTAAACTTGTATCTTAGCAGCTATAATTGCAGTGTAAAGAGCAGTGTCTTATCCCTTTAATAGTGAGAACTTGGCTCCCCACCACTCAACACAAGGGCTCAGACTGATGAGACGTCTCTACTTTATATTTCCACACTGTTAATCTTTACAGTGTTTCACAAGCAAGTTTAACACCACTGTTGAAATCTCAGGTCATTAAAGAGTGCTGTAGTACAGAGTAAATTGGATTATTTTGTTGTAATGATTTGAAATTTATGGTAGTTTGAATTTGAGAGTTTTTTTGAATGGACGGTCACACAAAATTATTTTTCTTATTAAATTGGTTAATGATACAATTCTGTGTTTGCATTTAGTAATTGAGTTACCAGTGGCTGTTAAGTATTTTTCAGTCCCGACTCCCCAGTGTCTTTATTCTGGAACGCAACCCGATCTCTTGACAAGTCATAATTAGTAATAATTTAGCTCATACTAAAACATACAACTTTAATCCCATAGAGAAAATTAAACAACCAACAAGCAATGTTAATATGATTTTTCCTAAGTTTAACCCCTAACCCAAACCTAAACCTAAACCATGATTTGAATAGGAAAATACCTTTTGTGTATGACTTTGAATAAAAGCGTCTGCTAAACGAATAAATGTAAATGTAGGTTAAATGAAAACATAGAGGTTTGGAACAAGATGAGGGAAGTGTATTACAGGTTATCAGCCATTTGTATTACATAAATATAAAATAAGTAACCAAATTTATTCACAGACATTTCCTTTCTTAAAATAAAGTGAATAGGAGGCTAGCTAAAATGTGATGCCTGTATTGTACCAGTTTGAAATTCTGTTTTCTGGTCTCTAGGGGAATAAAAGTTGTGATTTTGCCATCTCGTACGAATTATTACAAGTTGTCATGAGACTATATCGGATGTCAAAAAAAATTTGAAATGTGAATCTTTTAATTTTTCCTTAATTTTCTGCTGAGTGACAGTGTTTTTATCTCAAGGATTTTATTTGGGGATTTCTAATACACTATATGGCCAAAAGTTTGTGGACACCATATGTGCTGGATGAACATTTGATTTCAAAACCTTAGGCATCAATTTCCCCCTTGGTTGTAATAACAGCTTCCACTCTTTTGGGAAGGCTTTCCACTATACTGTATGTAGTAACATGGCTGCTGGGATTTGCTCTCATTCAGACACAAGGCTATCAGTGAGGTCAGGAACTGATGTTGGTCGATGGGGCCTGACTTACAGTTGCTGTTCCAGTTCACCCCAAAAGTGATCAGTGGGGTTCAGGTCTGGGCTTTGTGCAGGCCAGTCAATTTCTTCCACGCCAGACACAGTAAACCATTTCTTTATAGACCTCACTTTGTTCAAAGGGGCATTGTCATGCTGGAACATAAAAGGGCTATCCCCAAACAGTTGCCACAAATTTGGAAGCACACAAATCCCAAGCCGTTACATAAAGAAACATTAAGATTTTTCTTTACTGGATTTAATGGAGTAACCAAATTCGTTAATTAGATGGGGGTGTCCACAAACTTTTGGCCATATAGTGTATTTTAGACCTTAGGCCTATTGATATGTGGTTGTATAGCGTGGGTTACAAATATACTTGTATAAAATCATAAAGAGATAAGTCACTCAAAAATGAAAATTCTGACATCATTTATTCACCCTCATGGACTGAGCAGCTTGAATATTTTGGTAGATAACTCCCTTTTATGTTATAACTTTAATTTGTATCTCAATTAATAATTGTTTCTTCAGTGTACATACAGCCGTACCCGGCAGAAATTCTCAAGAAATGGCACTTGATCTCAGAGGTAACATTAACTTTTCATTGCGCTATTATAGTAATTGCAAAGAAAGGCTATTTTTGCACGATTTTTCCATTTATCTTTGGAAAGTATTGAAGTGCATTTAAGTGATTTTTGAAAATCTGGTTTCTTGATGGGATGAAATAAGAGCCATTTCACATCAAGAATTCAATTTCTTTGCTTGCATTTTGATCATACCCATACTGTAGTGATTTCCCTAGTAGATTTTTTTAGATGATAAAGACTTCTCAAACAGAAGGCAGCCCTAAACCAGCTTGGAGACACGAGTTCAATAATATTTTACTATTCTTATCATGTTTTTTGTTATTCTTTATTACTCAGCTTTTGAACCAACCAACCCCTACCTGAGATCTTGATTGTTGTTTGCTCCAACTAAGAAAAAAGTGTGACTCATGATATTAACCACATATTCCTATTTAACTCTAAAATACTGAAAAACTCGCTAGACATGCTATAAAGTTTTGAACTTGGAAGTATTCATAGTATTAACAGCTATGACATTGCAAGGGCAAACTCAAGAAGCCTTAGTTAACCAACAAAAACCAATATAGAAAACTAGGGGGATCATTTCTTGCTCTGGTTTCTTATTGACCCCATTCATTTTCTCCATAGGGTAGTAGATTTTTAATGATAAGTTAAACCTTTGAAGAGTTATTGTGAACAATGAGGTTGTTAAACGATGGTATATGCTTCTGTTGAAACCATCAGTCATCAGTGCTAATTCTTCTCCATTTTTTAAAATTGCGTTTCTGGTAAAGAATTACATTACCCATGATCTTCAAGGGAAATGATCTACCAATCAGAGAATCGCAGCGAACAAAGCACACCAAACATGCACTGCGAAGCTGTGAATGATGCAATCAGTTCGGTCTCCCTACACTCTCAACTACTTGTTGGCCATATTTGCAAATATCTGAATATTTTACAATAAATTAAAATACATTGTTTCTATACTTACACTATATTGCCAAAAGTATTCACTCACCCATCCAAATAATTGAATTCAGGTGTTCCAATCACTTCCATGGCCACAGGTGTATAAAATGAAGCACCTAGGCATGCAGACTGCTTCTACAAACATTTGTGAAATAATAGGCCGCTCTCAGGAGCTCAGTGAATTCCAGCGTGGTACTGTGACAGGATGCCACTTGTGCAACAAGTCCAGTCGTGAAATTTCCTCGCTACTAAATATTCCACAGTCAACTGTCAGTGGTATTATAACAAAGTGGAAGCGATTGGGAATGACAGCAACTCAGCCACGAAGTGGTAGGCCACGTAAAATGACAGAGCGGGGTCAGCAGATGCTGAGGTGCATAGTGCGCAGAGGTCGCCAACTTTCTGCACAGTCAATCGCTACAGACCTCCAAAGTTCATGTGACCTTCAGATTAGCTCAAGAACAGTACATAGAGAGCTTCATGGAATGGGTTTCCATGGCCGAGCAGCTGCATCCAAGCCATACATCACCAAGTGCAATGCAAAGCGTCGGATGCAGTGGTGTAAAGCACGCCGCCACTGGACTCTAGAGCAGTGGAGACGCGTTCTCTGGAGTGACGAATCACGCTTCTCCATCTGGCAATCTGATGGACGAGTCTGGGTTTGGCGGTTGCCATGAGAACGGTACTTGTCTGACTGCATTGTGCCAACTGTGAAGTTTGGTGGAGGGGGATTATGGTGTGGGGTTGTTTTTCAGGAGCTGGGCTTGGCCCCTTAGTTCCAGTGAAAGGAACTCTGAATGCTTCAGCAAACCAAGAGATTTTGGACAATTCCATGCTCCCAACTTTGTGGGAACAGTTTGGAGATGGCCCCTTCCTGTTCCAACATGACTGCGCACCAGTGCACAAAGCAAGGTCCATAAAGACATGGATGAGCGAGTTTGGTGTGGAAGAACTTGACTGGCCTGCACAGAGTCCTGACATCAACCCGATAGAGCACCTTTGGGATGAATTAGAGCAAAGACTGCGAGCCAGGCCTTCTCGTCCAAAACCAGTGTCTGACCTCACAAATGCGCTTCTGGAAGAATGGTCAAAAATTCCCATAAACACACTCCTAAACTTTGTGGAAAGCCTTCCCAGAAGAGTTGAAGCTGTTATAGCTGCAAAGGGTGGGCCGACGTCATATTAAACCCTATGGATTAAGAATGGGATGTCACTTAAGTTCATATGCATCTAAAGGTAGATGAGCGAATACTTTTGGCAATATAGTGTATAATCAACAACTTTAAATCAATAGTTTTAGATTTTTACATTGTTTTTAATTCGATTACGGCATTTGAAATGCTTCATGTGATTGTCGAACATGCCCTCAGGGAGGACGTTAAGTACACACTCTTGTACCTTTGTCTTTTTTGTCCAATTTTCAAATACTTATATGTTTCTTCAAATCAAAGTTCATAATGGTGCGATTCACCTCGGAGTTGGTTGGTTTGACTGATGTCTTAGAACTCTTTATGACTCTTGGCTCTCCCAGTGACTGGAATGTTTCCTTTCTGAGGATATGAATCTAAGTTCTCCTTCAATGGACTTTTTGTTTTCCATTGCCTCAGCCATGAAGGAGCATGCCAACCTTCACCAAGGGCCATCTTTGTTGTGAATGCTCAATACAGTGAAATTCCATGAAGAATTTACTTAATATTGTCTCATGGTTGTGCTAGGACCTCATGTTGGATCGATAATAATCTTCGTATGACTGTGACCAAAGACGCTGAACAGGTATCCTCTGGTGTGGGAAATGTTTATTGCGGACTGCTATGCTGAGAGGGACACCCTCCGTACTTAGTTGCTCCAGTGTTATCAAACCTCTTTAGTTTGTAACCCTCCATTCTCTCCCCAAGGAGACTGTGTCAGATAGGTGGATTACACCTTGGGACTAGGTGAAAGGCTTTGGGATAGCACAGGGATGAGGCCAAGGTCCAATTGGATGACATATTCAGAGGGGACAAAGGGAGAGATTGAGTACAGCCTTGCTGATAGATTATAACGTACTACAAATGCAGATGGTTCAGCCACCATTGGTTCCCAAGGTAAGTAAAGTTTGCTTGCTCATCAATTGCATCAAGCCATTGGAGGGCCCCAAGAGAGGAACATGCTGGGTACAAGAGTCATAAGCCTGGCATTACCAGGAGACACCAGTAGCCATGACTCTGGGTGGAGCCTTGGGACCCAGGAAAGGTCTCACTGGCTACTATAGCAAAACCCAGACACGATATGGTTGGTTGTGCCATCTCGCCTACAACCAGCTATGTGTTACCCTTAACATTGTCAGTGAATTGAGGTAAAATATGGGAAGCTGGTATCAGATGTTTGTTATTATGCTGTTTTAAACCCATATAATTTTCTTCTCTGGAACACTAAAGGAGATGTTAGGCAGAATGACAGTCTCAGTCACCATTTAGTTATTTTATGGAAAAAGATGCAATGAAATTCAATGAGACTCAACATGTTATGACAGAATTTTCATATTTGTTGGACTATACCTTTATGAAACTGTTCAGAAAAGGAAACTTGACTGTGGGTGCTTGACTCTGACCAAGTTGAGAGTTCACTCTGCACTACTCTGAGCCAGTAGTGGTTCTAGCTTATATGGCGCCCTGGGCGAAACCCGCTTCATCACGCCCCCAGAGTTTTGGGGGGTGCCCCCCCCCCCCAACCCTAACCGCCTATATCACAATGCATTGTGAATGATTGTGTGAGCTGAACCAGTGTAATTCATAGAAACTCTGTTCAAATTGTGGGTTAACGAAGTAAAAGGATGGATTGTGCTAAAGCTGACACCATGGAAGTTCAGCAGGTATAAAGATCTTGCAACAAGAACCAACCTACAGATTGTTTTGACTTTGATTACTATATTGAAAATTCTTAAAAGCCATTTATGTTTTTTATATTGTTAGTTACAACAATGGATAATAATATTTTAAATAATTGCATTTTATTTATAATATTTTTATATCTGGGATCTTAAGTCGTATGTTGATTTTCAACTCCATCACAGATCTTACGACCGGAATTCTGAACAATGTGTTAAATAAAGCTTCTCAAAGATACTATCCAAAACTAATTTTACCTGTGGTGATTATATTTAAAACAACCAGGTAGTGCAATTCTTCAAGGAACCTGATAAAGGACCTTTTGTAAGACTTCATTTTGACTATGTTTCGTAACTCTCGTATTTCAAGGAGGGTTTACTGAAATGTACTGAAAGGTAAAGCAAACCTCGAAGTTTCTAGCACATTCTACTTGACAGGTTCAATCAGTAGAAAAGAAAGAACCTTGTTTGTTCAACCTGTCGAATTCATCAAAGCTAGAACACTGCGATTATTTCATTGATTCTGTAGGATGTGTTTGAGTCAGTGCATGATTTCTCCACACCAGTTATTTGTTTGCACTAGAGTGAAACTTCAAACCTTTCAAATGCATTTGCAGCTGTCTATTTTTACTGATTTTACAGATGCTTGTCTCTTGAAGGATCTCATCACTGCTTTAAACGATTGTTTGTAGTAGAAAACATGAAGCTGAGATGTTCCCCTTTTAACGGCAAGGCTCACCCTTATTTTGCCTGCATTGAGAATATTTGGTGAGGGTGAAAATCTTAAACTTAAAGTTACAGGCACGAATGAAACCTTTATCACACAAATAATACAAAAATCTGCATTGGGTTATGCATTTTGGTCATTTAGACTGGTACTTTGTTACCATATCAGTACTAAAATAAAAAAGATGTAAGGATACCAGTGTTTCCACAGTACCGGTAGTACCGAGCAACACCGACTTAATTCGATACCCGTACGCTGTCTGACTGACACACAACTCCATTTAAATGCTCACACGCATATTTGTGCGTGTGCTATTTAATTCCTTTTAAACTGAAATGCACAATTAATAAAATGTAAATTTTCATATGTCCTAGTGTGATTATTAAACTGCAAAAGACTGCAATCTTAGTCTGCATTCGAGCTGCATGCTTTAAATGAATGTGTGAAGCAGACCTTGTATACACTGGAAACTCCACAGATATTGAGAATCATTTGAATTGTATGAGATGACAGAGCACTAATCCACTGTGAAGTGCTTATAACTTGTAGACTATATATTTATATAATTAAATCACAGCATTAGCGCTTTGACGATCACACTGGGCCGAACTGTTTATCAGGAGGTATGAAGCTTCCATCAAAACCACACGTCAGAATAAAAGCTCACGTCAAAATAAAAGCATGATTTAAAATAAAAGCTAGGTGCCTGAAATTGAAGCAATAGGAACAGAAATATATTAAAATTTATATTCAAATTAAGCAATATATCACAAGCAAGAGTGCTTTTGTACTGAATAATAGTTTGTTAAAAAATGCAATGGTATGTTGAAAAGTAATTGTTCTATTATTTACTTGTTAAAAGTTTTAAGAATGAATTTAATTAGACACCATTTTGATGATGAAATTAAATTAAACTTTAAAACATGGAATTCTGGAAAAATAATTTTAAAAAAGGAGAAAAGAATTTGGGGAACAAATAAAAAAGATTTGAGTAGAACCCTGCTTAAAAACATTTAAGCAATGCAAGCTTAATTGAGAAACACTTGAAGGAAACAAGCATATGTTTTAATTTAATATTTACATTGAAATTGAACTTTAAATAGGCAAAAGGAGTGTGTTCGATAGCACTTTACCATATTAGCACATTTTTGCTGTGATACCGATACTAGTATCGATAAACGTGAAATTTCAGTGGTATCGGTACCGACTACTGAAATTTTGGTATTGTGACAACACTAGTGTCAGTGTACAGTTGCTGTCCCAAATACAGTATGTCGGACTAAAATGTACCACCCCAAATGCCACCATCACCAATCATGAAATGGTTTGAATTTGAAGAAAAAAAACAACATACAAACAAAAAAATAAATGGCAGAATTATTGTGTATGATCGATCATTGCTGTCCCTTCCATGTACTCAAGTACTTGGGTACTTGTGCCGATCCCTAAAACGTACTGTAGCAACATGCTAGTGAATCTGTGAACGTGCTCTTTTACAGTTGCAGGGATTTCCAGTATTCCTGCTGATGCTTTACCTGGATTGAAGCTTTCAACAGGTGAGGCTGATTTTGATCACTGAACTCTGTATCTTAGGTCAAGCTCATGTGTGCAAACCTGCAAATGGTGAGACCTTTGCACCCTTGTTTGAAGGGAGAGACTCAGAAAATACTATTATTGCATGTCAATTTACGGTCTTCTTTTACAAGCGCACAGCCTTTACTTGTTGAAAATGTACTCTTTCAGACATTTTCATTTATATTCTGTACTATACAAATAAAACCACATTTTCAAAAATGAATGCTAACTAGTTGCTAACTAGTTTGTGAAATACATACTGGAAAGTTAATAAACAGTCACTCCATCATTTTCCCTTTTCAATATTACTAATATAACGTTAACCCTGTCCCTGACAACCATGTCACTCATGTCTGTTTGCTGTTAGCCAGCTATAGTTTGTCAGTACAGTAAGTATTGTAGCAGATTGAAAGGTAAACATTGGAGCATCTTTTTGCAGCTCAGCAGACAACGATGCGGTGGTGGATTGTGTCTGCTAAGTGTTGATTTCATGCTACGTTGTTACCTAGTTGGTGAAACACAATGCTGGAAAATAAAATAAACATGTCTGTCTTTTACTCACCGTGACAACAAGCTTATAGCTAACTAGCTAAGCACAGAGCTACTTTCATTGTTGTCAGCTGAGTGGAAGCTGAGTAAACATATATTCATCAAACTCTTTTGTTCAGGATTCACAGTTTGGTACCCCCTTCAACGGAGCAATTCCAGTCGTTGCATTTACAAAATGTAATATTTAAAAGTATGGTTTTCCACCATTGAAAGTTTCCCCATAACTTGTATAGCAGAATACAGTGTTACCGCTGCCGCTGTTAATCTTGACTCGGCAGTATTAAAATAGCAAGCATTTGACTGATACTAAACAGTACTGATGTTTATTTAGCTATTTATTTTTATTTTTATTTATTCTTTATTTTAATGGTCAGCATTTGACTGATACTAAACAGTACTGATGTTTATTTAGCTATTTATTTTATTTTTATTTATTTATTTTAATGGTCAGCCATTGACTGACACTAAATATACAGTACTGATGTTTATTTAGCTATTCGTTGTATTTTTATTTATTCTTTATTTTAATGGTCAACAATTGACTTATACTAAACATATAGTACTGATGTTTATTTAGCTATTTATTGTATTTTTATTTATTCTTTATTTAAATGGTCAGCAATTGACTGATACTAAACATACAGTACTGATGTTTAATAAGCTATTTATTGTATTTTTATTTATTCTTTATTTTAATGGTCAGTATTTGACTGATACTAAACATACATTACTGATGTTTATTTAGCTATTTATTGTATTTTTATTTATTCTTTATTTTAATGGTCAGCAATTGACTTACACTAAACATACAGTACTGATGTTTATTTAGCTATTTATTGTATTTTTATTTATTCTTTATTTAAATGGTCAGCAATTGACTGATACTAAACATACAGTACTGATGTTTATTAAGCTATTTATTGTATTTTTATTTATTCTTTATTTTAATGGTCAGCCAATGACTGATACTAAACATACAGTACTGATGTTTATTAAGCTATTTATTGTATTTTTTTTTTATTTTTTATTTTCTCAGTGTTCATTTCTAGAATTTGTTGACAGTGTATAATAATAATGACAAATATTCTTTGATAAAAATATTTGTTTAAGAAAGCAGCCTTCTGAGTACCTTTGCATAGTCATATCAGTGCAAAATCGGTGAAAAATCCACATAGAAAAGGTCTGTTTTCATTCCAGCTCAAAAATGAAGTATATCGGCCACCATATCAGTAATCGGTGAATTGTCCCTCTCTATAATCGGTATCGTCTCAAAAATCCCATATATCGGTTGGGCTCTAGTGTACATAGATTTGATTGGTTTCTGGACAAACCATGCCTAATGACCATAGACACCATGTTTATTTTATGCAAAATGAGACTGTGAGGTGTAGATGTTCAGTTTAATGTAAATTAGTTGTTCAATGTTTTTCGGAGGAAAAAAAATTATATGTGACTTAGGAACTTAAGGCAGTTTTTGTACTTAACTGACTGTTATTCTATCCCTCACAGCCTCATTTTGATTTATGTAAAATTATATATGGTGTCTACCCTGACTATACCACAGCTGTTTCCCAACTCTACCTACCTTCACCCTCATCCTCATCCCATATCTTAGCTTTCAGTTACATCTACCAACCGCACGACAATGAAACTGGCCATTGATGTTAAGTTTGGCCTTGGCCTGGCAAACGAGGCAAGCATGAATGAAAAAGAGGGAGTAAGAGAGTGACAGAAAATGCTTGGGAGGATTTTCAGGATCTGGCCTAGCAGGTACCACCAGTTCTCAGGGTGATGCGTCTTACCAACCACCAACATCCCTGTTTATGGCGAGAGCAGAGAGCTCTAGACCCCGCCTACCACTTTAAATTCCAGAGCCACAGGTCTGGGATCGGTTTCATTGTTGTGCTTTTCATTTTACAAGCAAGAAGAACAGTTGACCAGTTGTACAGAGACGCAGTGGTGAGCGAAGCTAAAGAAAAATGCACTGATTTGAATGGCAGTCCTACAGATTACTCAGCACTGAAACCCCGAACAAGGACACAATTGACAGATAATTTACAACTGCCTAATGGTGAAATACTACAAACAAGCTTCTCCATTTACATTTATAGCGCATGTTTGCAATTGAGCTGAAAACAGTGATCAATTCAACAACCTTTCCCTTGGTACGTTTGCCTCAGAATGTATCTTTTGTTTAGTCATTTACATATGTAGTTTGTTGAGCAAAAAAACAGCGTCCTTGTCTGTTTATTATAGGACTTTCTTATGCTTAACCACTGACAACTGTAGCCTTTACCCACTGTACTTAAAACCTCTGCATTCTACATGGAGAAGGTGTGACTCTTTCTTTCGACAATCTGGTGTCTTCTTGCGTGTTTAAAGAAATATAGATCAAGTGAACAACTTGGAATTAATTTTAGGTTGAAGAGAAGCCGGAGACTTTGCACAAGTGTTGCTTTGAATCACAGAGGCCAAATGATTCCATCGGCCCCAAATCAGTGCCACTCCACATGGCTGATGTTTTTGACAGCTTAGAATGGTCCATCAGTTAGCCCCCTTATCAGAATCAGTTTGTCCAACTGTGTGTGGCACCGATTGGATAATGGTTAATCATTGACTTGGAAGAACCCTCATGGGCCATGTAACCCCATGACCAAAACAGTGCCGTTAAAGAACTGAAAAGGTTCTGCTATGCCTCTTAAAAGAGTTCATTAAAAAAATGACCACTGGAACCAGTTTGTGATGAGCCAACAGTATAGCAGACCTGAGATGAATAAACAACCATTTAGCATGTAAATAAACTCCATTATGAGTTTACCCTTCTTCTCACCCTTCCTTTGTGGGCCCAGTAAATTTCATTGTGAACTTCGACCGTAGCTTCTTTAAACGAAAGCCTTGCTCAGCAACCACTGACTCACCGCAGGCTTGGCCAGTCAATAACACTTACACAAATGTCTTGTTATTCAAGCATTACTGGAACAATCGCTCACATTGATGTATCTAAACCAGCGTCTATGTTTTTACAAAGATGATTCATACCAAACGTTCTCTCCTCCCTCACCTTTGTTAATGCTAAACCGATTTTTAACCATTCCAAATGCAGCAAGAGCTTCATCTGCTATTTGCTCCTCCTATCTGTTACAGCGAACAATATGGGTGTTTTCTCACTGGTTGGTATGCTGCCACATGTGTTCCTACATCTGTATCTGTGGTGGGTTTGAGCAAATTGTGAAGAGCATGCCCTACTGTTACTAACTAATGTGAGGAATTTGGGTTTGAAGGAATATGTGTGGCATATTTTTCATTAGCTGGTAAATACCATATTTTATTGTTAAAATGTCCCAATGTCTGACAAATTTAAACATTGTCAAACAAAATCTCAGGTGAAAACAGTACTATGAAGCAGACAAGTCTAATTTCTGTTTGGAGGACTAGCACTCACTTTGATGCCACAATTGTACATCGTGATGCCATTCCAATAATCTTATTGTTATTCAAACAATCTGTCAATGCAAGAACCACGTTTACATGAGATTTGAATTCATCTGATTATTCTGTGCTTTTCAAGTCAAAAAGCAACACGAAATCGGGTTTATGGGCAAAAATGCCAGTCGATTTTTGCTTAAACCGTTTATGACCTTACTCACAATAAAGGTAAAAACAATTTATGGCATTTACATGGCAACACACTTTGTTGGTTTATTAAGCATAATCATTGTAAGAAAGTACATGTAACTCGCTCAATGATAAACTTTGTGTTCACTTGACTTGATTGCTTTATCATTGTATAACATAGCGCATCATGTTACAGTGCAACACAAACACTGAATTTAGTATTCTTTTTTTTCCCATTTGTATGTTATCCTGTATCATTCCTGGATACATTGACTGGCACCAAATTTTCATAGCAGAAACTGAAGTGTGTAGGGGTTGCTGATGGCCTCGGTGCCCTCTGGCCTGGTGCTTTCACACTAGCACTTTTGGTGCACACCCAGAGTCGAATGACGTCAAAGTTTGATTCGTTTAGAAAATGTGGACGCTGTTTTCCGAACTCGGGTGCACACCCGTGAACCGCACCCGAGACTGCACTGGAACTGTGGCGCGGGTCGCATGAGTGAGAAAGCAACCTGTACTCAGGTCCACACTTGTTCAGGAAGTAAAATGACTTGCGCATACATTTTTGCCGATTTAAGCATGATGATATCATCAGTTACACAAAAATAAACACACACAAGTGCATCATGAGTGGCAGGGAAGCGTTGCGGGACACAGAAAAGGTGAGGTGCCTTTTATATATATGAGTGAGTGAGCGTGCAACCAGCTGTGTCCTCAAAAAAGATTGTTTGTGAGCATCAGATATAGTCTCCTTCCCCTGGACATGTACAACTGCTGAATTACATCACGTGAAGCATAGAGGCGCAAGTGTCGTTCACTCTAGTGTGCATAATGACACAAAATTAATTACAAACACACAAATATAGAGACCCACGTTGTGCTTTCCATCATGTGCATATTTGTGATGACGCAAGTTGATGACAGAAAAGCACGGGGGTTCGACAGAATCATACATGAGTCTGAAACCAGACCAATGCTGCGGGGGACGCCGGGAACAATCGCACTCGGATTCGGACCGCAGCAAATGTGCCCAGTTTGAAAACCACCTGAGTGTATGTGTCTGGGACTCTTAACCTCCAACTGTACTTCCACCCCAGCTTCACTCAAAACACTGCCAGCTCTGTCAGACTGAACAAGCCTGAGCCCTCTTTCTCTGTCCTCCGAGCCTTTGTTGTCTCAGCTCTTACTCTCTCTCTCTCCCTCTCTCTTTATGTATGTGGGCCTCTGTCATTCAGTTATCCCAGACCCTTATTGTTTCATAAAGCAGTCTTATTGTTCACCCAGGGGAATTCTATCTACAGCCCTGCCAGTTGGGGCCTGGGTAGCTCAGCGAGTATTGACGCTGACTACCACCCCTGGAGTCGCGAGTTCGAATCCAGGGTGTGCTGTTTGACTCCAGCCAGGTCTCCTTAGCAACCAAATTGGCCCAGTTGCTAGGGAGGGTAGAGTCACATGGGGTAACCTCCTCGTGGTCGCGATTAGTGGTTCTCGCTCTCAATGGGGCACGTGGTATTTTGTGTGTGGATAGCAGAGAGTAGCATGAGCCTCCACATGCTGGGAGTCTCTGTGGTGTCATGCACAACGAGCCACGTGATAAGATGTGCGGATTGACGGTCTCAGAAGCGGAGGCTTGTCCTCCGCCACCCGGATTGAGGTGAATAACCGCGCCACCACGAGTACTTACTAAGTAGTGGGAATTGGGCATTCCAGATTGGGAGAAAAAAAAAAAATAATAACAACAATGGCAGTTAGCTACAATGCTGTCGTTCTTCATTCCCTAGTCTTGCTGAAGGCAGTTATGCAACATTTCCCACATTTCATTTATTCATCTCATCGATGACTTCATTTGATAATTCTTTGATGCACATTTTTGTTTTTTAAATGAACTGTGAAATATAGCAGGATTTGGTTGCTTTCCTGGAATCCCGATGATCCTAGACTACATATGTAAGGACTACACGCAATCTATAGCTAAAGAGGTCTTAAAAAAGAACTTAATAGAAAGGAACTGAAGAACAAAATTGCTAGCAAATCTGGATCAATTGTCTTTTAAAGACCTCAGCGTATGCCTGTAATGGCCAAACCCAACTTCCTTTCCGATACAGTATCCTGAGAACTGCAATGGGATAACCCTGGAAACTTTCTGCACCTGGTGCATTCAGCATTACTTACATGATTCTATGTAAACTATGCTGTCATATCTTCAATTTCAAGTCGGCCAGTGCAGGTGTCATAACTTTAAAGTCCATCAATATTTGCATACCACACTGGAAAATTATTCGGTATAGGTTTAATGAGTTATGTCTGTATTTTCATATATTCCACTCTGTTGTTGTTCATGCAGAGGTTCAGTCTTTGCCACATTGTGCACTTTGTGAACGATTAAAAAGAAGGCAACATCTTGTTGTTTTATTTTATTTCACACCAAGAAGGATCATGCAATGATCCTGTTCAGAAATCTTGTGAAAGTGAGTTTTTACACATAGGACTACTGATAGACGGATATATTGGCCATTTCAATTAATTGGCTGATTTGAGATTATGATTATCTGCATCGACTAATAATTGGGCCATCTTGGTCGATTAATAGAAGTGTTAAGGCCAAAGTATACTTAGGTTGTCTGCATTGCTGATCGGAACATGCACAGTATGCGTGACGGAAATTTCCTCCTCAGCACAGTCTGCGCGAACTGTCCGCATGCAGCCCAGATTTTCTCCACATGCGGACATTCCTCTTCTGTGGGCAGTGTCAGTGTATGCTCCTGCCATTGACTGTACTAAAAGAATATCACAAAGCAGTCGTTGTGCACATGCGTCAAACTTGACCATATTTGCTTGCGATCAAAAGAATATACTTTGAAAGGCTGTGCGCTCGACTGTGTGCGAGGTGATCTGGAATGCTGAAAAACGAAGTACACCTGAACCTTAAGTTCCTCTATTGTATGAATTCCAAGATCTATTTACAGCCTTGTTATAGGAAAATAACACATTCAACAATGTTTTCAGTAAAGTATGAGTAAATATTGTGTAAATAACTGTTTTTTTGGAATTTTGTACGTCTCATTTGTCCTTATTAAGTGTACTATGTACTGCCTATTGTCTACCCTTCTTTAGATATTTTCATTGGCCATTAAAAACCCATGTTGGTCAACCACTAGTTAGGACTACTAACCCTGTCCATTCTATTCTTTATTCTCTCCAACTGATTAGAAATAGTAATAGGTTATAATGTAGGCCAGTATACAGATGACCAGTGGCGGATTTTGGGTTGAGACGTTGGAACATGTAGACATGACTTGTTCAGAATTTTTTTTAGTTTAAATTTACTATGAAGAAATATAATAAAAAGCAGACCATTTACCTGTCTATCTTAATGAAAATGTAGGTCACTTTTGTGGTGACTGCAGTTTTTTTCAGAATTCCATTGCGAGGGAAGTCTGTTGTAGAGTACAGATGAAGTGGTCTGACCAAAGATGTTTCACTCTCTCTTAGAACCATCCAACTCTTTGGTGACATGGCCCAATATAGGCTTAACCAGTCCTCTGACCATAGACTGCTTTTGAAAACCCTTTCAGTTATTGATCACTCTCATTTAACCACAAGTTAAGCCACATTCACATGCTTAAACACGTTCCTCTTTTCACCCTCTCTCCAGTTCAAGTTTTATGAGATGTTTTTATGACATGGATATATATTCTAGCACTTTTTGGCCTCTCTGATTTTGTTTGTTTGTTTGTCTCACTTTAGACCTTTTTTATTGAGTACATGTATTTGGTTTTGTATTGTTTTGTTTTTAGTTAACCCTCAGCATTCAAGCCTTTGAAGGGTTGTGTCTAGATCTAAAAATGTCACTTGCTACATTCATGAACAGTGTTTATTTGGAGTCCCACAGCAAACCCTCAGATAACACTTTATCATAATCTTCATCTTTAAAGGATTTGTACACTTTACCAAACTGCTTCTTTACCTGTTTTTCCCAAAGACTAAGCAGGAAAAATGTTGATTTTAGTCAGCCTTTGGTCTCTTGGCATTGTTCTATGTTCTACAACCATCTCAACCTGTCGTAAAATCATCTTAAATCACCTGCCAAACTGCTCAAATTAAAGCTTGGAGAAATCAGTCTATAAATGGCTTACTTATAGTTATGCCTCTGCATATTAAACAGCTATAGATTAAAGCATTTGAATGTCGAAAAAATACACGCTTCACCTTTAAGACTGAACCTTCACGCTTCTACTGTATCTGCACCTCTCTTATCTCAATTCTCGGTTCAGCACCTTCGTTCTCCTCAGCAGAAGGGCGACACACATCTCACATCACGTGCCAGTTGGAATGAAGTAAACACAAATACTCACGCACACACATAACCACTAATACAACACTATTTTTGAGCTATAATGGCAAATGATTTGCTGTCATTCACAGTCAGTTGACAGTGTCATTTTGACCATGAACTTAAAAACAAGGAAAAAAAGTGTAAATTGCAGACCTAATCACAGCAATTCAATGCAGGCAACCTGCCAGACCACAAAGTTGCAAAGTCATAGAATTTTTGCAGGTTTATTCTGATGTATTATCTAGACCAGATTGTATCTTATTGGTTTCCAAGTTTTTCTAGCGGTACTTAAATGCTTATGTACACTATACGAATTGTTCAATTTAAAGCATGTAAGCAGGGTTTCTTTTGACCTGAGGTTTATAAACTCATCTGCATCTGTGAGTTTTGTTAGAAAGGCCTGATGTGTGGGTTTTCAGCGACTGCAGAGCACAGATAGTGACAGTATCTATAACGACCACTGTTTGTTTCTAAATCCTATCCCTTGTGTATTGTCCTAGTTGCCAGTTTGGTGTGTATTTCTGCGTGTGTGTTTTTGCGTGTCTGCATACGAATGTGTTTTCAGAGGGTGTAAAAAATCTCATAAAGCGTGATTTGTGTATTTGCATTCTTCTGGTCCCTTGATTTAATGGCACGATAACAACTGACAAAGCTTAATGTTTTATTAAGAGTGTTCTTTTCCTTTTCCTCTTTTTTTGCTTTTGGTTTGTGTGTATTTCTAGGCTAATGATTGGCGTGGCGCATTGTAAACAGTGAAACACACAAGTAGGCACATACTGTATGCATCCCGTGAGCAAGGTGTGTCAGCCTTTGGTGCAATAAATTGAAATGACTAGGATGTCAAAATACTAGTACTTCGGTACCAAGTTGATACTAAATTAAAAACAATGTAACAATACCAATGTTTCTAAAATATTGGTACTACTGTGTACTGACTATTTGGGACCCACATGTTGTCTGACTGACAGGCGGCTGCTTTCCAACACTCACATGCATATTTGTGTCCGTATTCTGTGAAGAGTGCTCGCTCCTCGCAGTAATGCGACTGCATGTGTAAATGATCATACACTCAAAAAATGAAGTCATTACCCATACTTAAATGAATTTGAGAAAGTTTTTACAAGCAATTTAATCTATTTCATTCAAATTTTAATTGAGCCAACATAATTTAGTTGGATTAGGTAAAATCAATGCAATATAGTTAGTTTAACTCAACTTTATTAGATTCATATAACTTAATTTTTTTATGTTGGTCAAACTTAATTTCATTAATATACTAAGGTTTATTTAAAGAAGCATTCAGTAGTTCTCTAGCTAGCATTAGCATTGCTCTTCTTTGTGTACTTTAAGTACCGATACAACAGTGGTGTTAGACGCTGTACTGCCATCTATAGACATGGATCAACATGATCATCTCTGCTGCCCCCGTCAGCTCTGGAATAACAATTGCATCTGGAAAATGTTGGAGTTTGAGGTAATTTCTACAGTTATTTATTACTACTATAATATAATTGCTTTGCTTAAAAACAAACGTCAGAATTCAAGTGAACAGACTTCTACAGTTAGGGACAGATTATTATTGTCCCTCATATCAATAATCTTGTTGGAGACTGTCTACGTTTCACGTTATTTCTAAAGACAGTTATTACCTTTATTAGAGAACTGCTTAGCGTAAAATAAACCTCAATTATCTAGTGATACAGAATGTTATGGTAAAGGAAAGAGTAGAATTGTTTTGATGATCCAATTAGCATGTCCATGAATACTGTATAAAGAACTTGTTTTGTTTCCAAGCAAACCAACGTCATGATTTATTCAAAATCCACAACAATCGCTGTGCCAAGTTACTGACCGAATGAACACGTATGGTGTTTCATAGAGGTGGAGGTAGATGGGCCCCCCCACCTTACTATAGCTGTGATAACAAAGAAAATAAAATTACACGTTGCTTTCCAGTTGCGTTTGTAAACACAGCTGAAAACTGTCCATTACTAACATACGTTGACTACACACGTAATTTTAAAAAGGTCTGAGGGAAACTTGTATTTCCACTGTGGAGTTTTCCACTGATACTGTTTTGGAGATTGGTCTAAACAATTAATAATTTCTTACCTGTCCAACAAATAAGAAGCAACATCGGCATCACTACTCAGGTTTTTCTCTGTCATCAAATCTTTCCACCTTGTGTATGCCGTACCGATGTTTACTCTAGTTTTTTGCCTTTGCCGGTCTTTCTGTCTTCTTGCTTTGGACCTTTTTCGCTTCTTCGACAGTACAGCTACTGAACCTCCTGTTGTCACGATAATAAGTATGTTCCATTGTGTTTTTTTTTTTTGTTTTTTTGATCAGTCAACAGTCAATGTTTAGATTTACGGTAGAAAAAGGACTTAAATATTGATCTGTTTCTAGGAATATGGTAAGAAATAATTGAAGATTTTATATTTCTTGGCTTACAGAAAAGTGAGAAATACACTCTCAACTGTGAATTAAAAATGATGTTTTCCAACCTTGCTGCCTTATAATTATAATATAAAATCTGACTCCATGTATTATTCAGTCAATTCAAGTTCTGCTTTAAAATGAATAAAATTATCTTACAATATTTTCAGTTCTAAGGGTGGCTATGTGCTCACCATCAATTGCAAAATCTGATCAATTTCTTTTTCACAGCATTCTCAGAAAAGTCTGAAGTTAATTATAAAAAAATACATATTCTCTCATGGGAAGTGATAGTTCTATCAGAAAGACTTGCAGACTTGAGTGAAATTTAAGATGACATTTATTTGATGAATATAAAACAGAAATGTAATGTCTTAAAAGCCTTCATTCCTCAAAACAATGATTGACTGATGAGTTTCTAGAGAAAGCTGTTTCTTTTTTGCCATTTTTGATCTAATATTGACCTTAAGACACGCCAGTCTATTGCATACTGTGGTAACTCAGAAACAAACACAAAGACAATGTTAAGCTTCATTTAACGAACCAAATAGCTTTCAACTGTGTTTGATATAATGGCAAGTGATTTTCCAGTACCAAATTAGCAATTTAGCATGATTACTCAAGGATAAGGTGATGGAGTGATGGCTGCTGGAAATGGGGCCTGTCTAGATTTGATCAAAAATGACTTTTTTTCAAATAGTGATGGTGCTGTTTTTAACATCAGTAATGTCCTGTCTATACTTTGTGATCAGTTGAATGCCACTTTCACAAATTTCCTTCCGAAACAGCAAAATCTGTACATTCTTCCAAACCTTTGGCCGCCAGTGTTTATTTGGCATACAGTGAAACCATCGATGTGGGAGCCAGGCAAAATCGGTTTGTCATAAAAAAAAATCTCATTCATATCACTCATTATTGTTCAGGACAAAGTGATGTCACATATAACTAATTATTTTCTTTCCAGTACATTTATACAGCCATTTACTATTTAAAAAAAACAACAAAAAAAAAACAGTTTTTCTACTGTCGGAAATGCAAAGTGTCAGAAGGTGGATAAGATGACCATCGAGTCAGAAGGTGTCATCAAGCTGGTGATGTGTAGACAACTTTCGTCCAATCATTTGACATCTAATTATATCAATAGCAGGAGTTGCCAGAATACGGGTGGGGGAAAAATAATGCATCTACACTTCTAGTATCTATATAGGCAGCAGCCAATGAGTGCAAGGATTTTCTTCTTCGACGTTTAGTGAAACACAGTGGACCATGTCATTTCAACATGGCGAAACACATTGAAGGGGTGACCCGCACCATGTATAATAAAAACACTTTTTATAGAAAACTATTATGAGTACAGTCTTCGTCTCATGTGAGTTTACACCATTCAGATCACTCTTCACAAAAACACAATTAATTTGTTAATGTGTAAAACCTTTTAAATTAGCCCCAAATTACTGAATGCACCATTATTTAATTAATTGTCTTATGTTCGTCCAAATTAATAAATGTTTTAATCATCAGTATATGCCAGGTGAGCAACTGTAAGGACAGTGAGACTGTTGCACTGTGAGTTTGATAGCAACTGCTTGAAGAGCTATGCAGCACTTGAATCAAACATCACTTGAAAGTGCAAGTCCATCCTCTACCAAAGCACAATCACCAGTCTTCACAACGGTTACCCCCCAAACTCCAGCCAAACAAACATTACTTTAAAAAAATGATAAAACCGAACAGTAAACATGAACAAAACTCATCCTGTTCTTATCTTGCTCAAAAATGCATTATATAACACTCAGTTTCATCATTTGTTCACACCATCCAGTCCCTTGCAAAGCATGCTAGGAAATGGAAATCCCATGGCCAGTTTCATCAGTGCTACAAAAAATATTAATGTAGATTATACTCAAATGGATTAAGTAAACTTTAATTAAATTTTTGTAGAATGTAGAAATATGAAGTTTGTTTAGGGTTACTCCATTTGATGTAAACAAAATGTGCCTTTTCATAATGTCAAAATATCTGATTTTCTTTTTTTCTTTTTTTTAATACAAAAAGGATTCCAAACTTCTTATGGCAACATTTAATTTTCAAGAATTTCAGCTTATAATTATTATCATTAATATTTGTTCCTGGACAGTTACACCACTTAGACATTTTTTAATTTAACCCCCAGAAAAAGTTACTCTAAACTCAGAAAATGTTTAATGTAAATATTTATTTATTTTTCAATAGCTGACTAGATCTGGACAAAAAAAATGACCGTCATGTCATTGACCCATACCCGTCTTGGCAAGGTATTAATGTTAACAGAGTTGGCTTGCGTTATGTCAGTATTAACAGGTGGGACAAAAGAATATGTGTCAAAATATCAGATCTGAGGATTTTACACTTGAAAGAAAAGTAATATTTACTTGGACACTAATGCTGCCGTTCAGTAGCTAAAAAAATTATTTGTATTTTAAGCAGTGACTAGAAGTATAGCCTATTTGTTCTATTGTTTTATTCATTCTGTAGGTATCTTTATTTCTTAAATATTAACTTCAAAGCAATGTTCACTTAATTGAGAAAAACTTGAAGGCTACATGCCATTGTTTTAATTTAGTTTAATATTAATATTTATATTAATATTGAACTTTTTAAATAAAGAAGCGTGTTCAATTTCATATTCTTTTTTTTCTGAGGTATCGCAATTGGCATTGGGAATTACGAAATTGTACTGGTATTGACAACCCTATGGAGCTATATATTTTTAAATTGTAGCGTAAGAGTGTTATTTTGGCTCCAAGTAAAGTGTTAAAGTGAATGTTAAGTGTGACAACAGCAACTTGGACTGACTTTAAATAAGCTTTAGTTGGTGTCAATGTCAACTAGTGCCTTGAAAGAGGTTTGTGTGTGTGTGTGTGTGTGTGTGTGTGTGTGTTGGTGGTTTATGAGGACATTTTTTTAGGTTACAAACTGATAATTACAAGGGTATTATGCTATAAATGTGGTTTATGAGGATTTCTAGTGTCCCCATAATTGAAATAGCTTAAAAAAACCTACTAAACGCTGTTTTATTGAAAATGTAAAAATGCAGAAAGTTTTCTGTGAGGGTTAGGTTTAGGGGTAGGGTTAGGGTTAGGGTATAGAATCTATAGATCGTACAGTATAAAAATCATTATGTCTGTGGAGAGTCCTCATAAGGATAGCCACACCAACATGTGTGTGTGTTAGGGGTGGGCATTTTTGTCATTTTGTCTACTCGAGTACTCGTCGAGTATTTGAGGGGCAATGACATGTTCATAACTTTATATATAATATGTCTGACAAACGTCTATAGCTGCTGCATTGTCTTGTTGTTCCAGTGTATTGTCTGTTCATTATAGGCTGTTATTAAATAAAATGTTACAAAATGTACAAAAGATTGCATAATCAAAATATAATGCATCATATTTTGTCATTATGTGAAGATTCACTGCCCAGCTCGGAAAGAATGTGCACAACGCGCATCTGTCTGTTCTTCCTTCAGGTTACCGTAGTAATCTTTGTAAGCGCGCACCAGTTTTTTTAGTGACTGTCTGAACCGTCTGTTTTCAAATCGCATTTGGCTTATCAGGAGACACCATAACCATCGTGTTTTTAATATGAGTGTTGAGTTGAAGTTCAGTTTTGAAGATGCTGCATTCTGTTCCATTTAGCTGCGCGCTGTCAAAGTGTTTGAAACACTCGCCTGCTGTATGTGCATTGCTTCAGCGTGTTGAGTCCACTGCCATACTGCCTCTGTGTGTGTGTGTGTGTGCGTGTGCGTGTGCGTGTAAGTGTGTGTGTGCATGCGTCCAAGTGTTCGCTCTTGTGGGGAAAGCCTCGATGCTCAGTATTGTGTTTGCTGTGATTCATGAAGTATTCCATTCAAATCGGAGAGTTGGAATTTCCACCTTTCAACTCGGGAAAGTGCAACAGAATACACTTTATATCGGACATCTAACTTAGAAACTCATGCGTAAATCTTCATTCATTTCGTCAAGATGCAGGTGTGTTACATCACGCAAACATGACGCCACACAGGGCAGGGAGGTTTACGGTCAGTGACAAACATTCACTTTTATTAAATAATGTCCATTAATGAGTCAATGTTCTTACATTAAATGATAATAAAACGTGTTTAGCAAACGTTTTGCAGAGACAGGTGTTCGAAACACTCTCTTTTGATTATCGTAATGATAGCATTGCAGTGTCGTATATCATTTTGGTTGCTATGAGACGTCTCTATTCAATGTACCCCTCAAAGTCACAACGTAATCAATCTCAAAATTAAAAATAAGCTTCCTCTTTGACACGTTTGTGTTTAGTTGTCAGGTAATTGTCACTGGATTTCGAATTAAGTGAAAAGTCACATCATGCATGATCACTATCGATCATCGTTTTCATGATCGATCATTGCTGCCACGTCCGAGTACTCGAGAACTCGAGTACTCGTGCCCATCCCTAATGTGTGTGTGTGTGTGTTTGACAAGTTTTTATACAGACAGATATCTAGAATATCTGGTCAGGCTCGTCTGCTTTCATAAATCTGACAATGTTCCCCATCTGAAGAATGTGGATTGCCACAAGCAGTCACACTTGTGGATCATGCGCCCTCTCCTCCAGAAACCTCTAGAATAGAGAATGAAGACGAAGTGATGTCCACAGACAATATTAGGATTAAAGAAATTGACAAAGCCATGTGGTCAAGTCACAAGTAGTGACATAGTCTTCAAGAAGCCTAAGATGAAGGTCATAAAAACCAGGCCTATATGAGTAATCCTACTTGAATTCTTATTCTGCATACTCCTTTGCATTTTCTGAGCTAATTTTGATGGGAAATCTGTGGAATTCTGCAGGAAGGATTTAAATGAGAGAAAATAAAAGTCCTGTCCTGCATTTTAGTTTTGTTAAATATTCTGTTTTACTCTGAAATATGTTACATTACAGAAGTAAAATGGGTTGCGAACACCGTTTTATGTTGACGTTAAGAATGAAACAAGGGATGAATAAGATGTACAATTTTGTATGTTTGTAATTACTTGTCTTTAAATTATTTTAGCTGCAGATTCTGTGCAGTCCTAGCTACAGTATGGCAAATTCCTTGATGTTGTACAAAATAAATACTGTACAATTAAAATATATCCTACTTCTGTCCTTAGTAAATTGGTGTCCAGGAAGGCATGGACATATAACCAGAACAGTCAGAAGTAAAGCTGCATTTTTACATAAGAATTAATGTTGAGCTTATTTTATTTGTATAACAGAAAATGTGCTTGGCTTGGGTTCCCTGCACAAGTGCCAGGTTGCCATGGAGGTATATGTGTGTGTGTGAGCATGCAGGTGTAATGGGGGGCAGGGCTAATCACCTCGTTAGAATGGTATGGTACGACGTGAGACCTGATTAATATTTCACTTGTCCCACCAAACAAGCCACCTGTGAAGGATGTGTGTCTGGTGTGACCCTATGAAGAAAGGAGAAGTTTTCCATTATCTGGGATAAGGCATGTGTGTACTGCAATACGTGTACCATAAGAATAATTGAGCAGGCGTTGTGTACTTTGGATGGTGGTATGATGTGTGCGGATATGAGTGTGTGTTTTGTATGTGTTCTAATATGAACTGAACCTCCCATTTATTACCTCTGTGTCACATTCTTGGAATTCATATACCAATACATTTGAATGTCTTATTCTAGTACACTCTCTATGTTTGGTGTATTTAACATTTAATTGTTTCTGAACAACAGCAGATCCCACATAAAAGGAAATTAAAGAAGCAGTCCACCTAAAAATGAAAACTCATTTATCATTTACTCACCCTTGTATTGTTCCATACACGCACGACTTTCTAACGGACATCTCATTAAACGTGATAATTGGGGTTTTGCTGACCTGTTTCTATCTTCTTTTCTTTTAGACTCTGAGACAGAGAAAGAAAATGACAGAAAGTACCACAGAAGAAGAAGAAACTTCAGCCATCAACAAATGCAGCAAAGTCGATGAAGAAACGGTATGGAATACGAACAGATACACTGAAGTAGTGTGAAGGGGGAAGTTACGGTAATGTTCAGGGTTAAATACAAGTTAAGCCACAGATACTGTGTCGATTACCACAGAAAATAATTTTGACCAAATATCAACACATCGAACAAACAAAAGATGCATTGACATTCAAGAACTTGGAATGAAAGTCTATGGGGCAACCTTACACAATACTTGCCCCATAGACATAACATGTTTTTGTTTGATTTTACTAGAGACAAGGTAAAACCTCATTTTCAAAATAGGCTAGTTGGTGGGTTGACTAGGCAACTAGTTGGTCTTAAGGAAGCCCATGTTATAAGGCTGGTTTCAAGTTCCCCTGACCCTGATTGGGCGTGTTTTTTTAGAGGCTGATTACTTAAGACATGTTATTGCTTCAAAAACAGCTAAATGTAGCCTTTTGACACTTTGTAGCCTTTTAAAAGTTGGACTATTTTAAACTTGACACACCGTCTTAACACTGTGCTCGTGGCAGGATGTTTAAAAACATTAATTAAGTAAAAAATAATGCTTTAAAAAAATTAACAATTAATCATGTCCATTATAGATATTACAGTTTAATTTTCTGTTAATGCATGATTTTCTGTAAAGCTGCTTTGAAACGTTGTGAAAGGCGCTATACAAATAAAAATGACTTGACTTGGGTGTAACGTGTTACAAAGTAATGTAATCTGTAATCTGATTACATTATGCGGTAACAGTAATGTGGTGCGTTACTTAACAAAATTAAGTAATCTGATTACAGTTACAGACATGAATAAAATAAAATAAAAGTTACTTGGATTACACATTTATTGCTAAAACAATAATATGAATTAAGTAGAATGCGTTTTAAAATGTATTACGTTCCTATGTTGGTACTTTTATGTATGTTGCTGTGTCAGCTAATGAGCATGCGCTTTAACAAACCACTATGGCATAGAGGACACGTATCGAGGCGATGGCAGATGAGTGAACTGTGTTACTATGGACGCAGCGGAGTGTAGTTATTTAAATTGAAAACGAAAGTGAAGCGTTTCAAGTTCTCATGCTCTCGCAATCAATCTCAGCGAGCTCTGTGTCAGCATGCTCCCAGCCCTGGTTGAGGCATGCAAGGCTGGGCCGCCGACAAATCCTCCTTAAATATCCGCGCTCCGCCCCATCCTCGCGCTCCTCACGCTTCTCCCTCGGGTGTCCCTCTGCAGCTGCCGCGGGAGGAGAGGGGATCGGTTTCGGGTGTATATGGAAAACAGCACTCATTCCAGTCTGACAGAGGGATATATCGCTTACAAGGTGGGAACATTTGTAGAACGGTATCTTGAAAAACATGTTGCTAAGCAAACAGCTTTATGTCCTGTACACAATAAAACATAAACACAATGCTATAGCGTTACAGATGCGCAAGTGATCAAGGATACTCAATTCGTCCGAGCACAAGCAGGGAGGTAGAAATAATCCACTCGCTGTAAAGTTGTGTAAACACATACATGCTGCACATGTACACACACAAACAGACATGCATGATGCAAAACACAAGCAAACCTTTATATGCACACCGAAAAGTAACAACAAGCATTCAGATACACAATGGTTTTACTATCAAAGCTGTCTGCAAATGGGTTTTCAGAAATGTTTTCAGTTCATTAGTATTCTTTTTCTGTCTCTCACACCAACACAAACACAGGTAAACAAGCTTATTGTACACATACATTCCACACACAGCTAAGGTTGTACATAGCAGACACACACACACACACACACATACCTGAAGATACTACTACAGCATATTTGAGATAAGAAAGTTAAGTTGCATTTTTAGAAATGCACTGGATCTCTTTAGCAAAGTTGCTGTCTTTGTCATATTGCTGTAATTTGGTTAATATTTCAGTCAGTATTAAAGTACTAAAAGAGCTATTAGTGTCAAATGTTTTTTTTTTTTTTTTTGCAGTTTGATTGGTTTTAGAAAGTAACTTCAAAGTAAAGTAGATAGTAATCGAATTACTTTCCAGATTAAGTAATTAGTAAAGTAATCTAGTTACAATTTCTCAAAAGTAATTAGTAATCAGTAGTGGATTATTTTTTTGAAAGTAACTTACCCAACACTGATCATGTCCCCTGACAGCAATATGGAATATTTCTACCATCGGAGCAAATCATGCTTGAAGTACTTCCTGTTTTCAGCAGAGGGCAGTAAGCAAAACTCCAGCTGTATAGACAACAAACCATGCTCAGGCTTGCTTTACACCAGCGACAGCATAAGATGAGAACGTGTTCCTGTGTTCAAACTCAGACAGACTGCAGTTCCGAATGCAGAGATCTCAAGGCGTACTTTTCTAAATTTCAGACTACATTTAACTTGACACAGCAACCTAAAAACGCGGTGTTTATGACCCGATGCAACCAAAGTGACAAGCTACAAAAGCGTCCGTCTGACACAGGTATACATCGACGTGTCCTTAGACAAGCCCTTATAATAAATCTATCTCAGACAGATTGACGAATTCAATTGCAAAATTAATTGCTGTGGAGACTGTGACCAGTGATAGGCTTATGTTAAATAAAGTGGGAATAAACAATATATTACCTTCTAGAGACACCATTTGTATTGTCTTATCAATGCTTTACGTGTCTGCCATAATAATGTAACGTATTTACATTTTTAATTTGAAATCTGAATTATTATTTTTAGAATATATATTAGATTTATAATAATTTAAATGTAACTATTTCTAATTATTTAATCATTATATATTGAATTATTGTTATTTGAGAGGCTTTCTCAGCAAATATTTATATATGCGATTCATTGTTATTAATTTGATTAATTAATCGGCATATCATATTATTAATTTGATTAAAAACAGTAATCGATTGACAGCCCCAATTTAGAGACAGCTTTGCAAAGAGAGTTTTACCATGCAAACTGTCATACAGTTAAAGCACAGGATGCTAGGTAAAGCAACACTGCTAAAAATGTCAAAACTAAGACAAATTATCATTATTATTTAGTCATCATCTCTAAACAACTAGTCAGTTGTTAGATGACTAGTCGGCCATCCTATCCCTAGTTTTAACTGAGGTATGAATCAAAATTATATTGTGGTAATCAACAACATTCCACATATGTTGTGGATAGAGCTTAACCTGTATAAACTTGTAATATTGCTTTAACAGTAGTTGCCATTTTTGACAAATAAGTAATTGTTCTACATTTGTTTGCTTTGACATCTGGAAGCAAGGCTTTGAATATATGACAGGAAACCACAAGCAACCATTCCTCTTTCTGTTTGCACTAATAGTGTGAAACGCTCAAGAACAGATGGCTTCGCTTTCTGTCACTCTATTTCTTATTAAGTGGTATCATAATTTATTCTGCCTCTTTAAGTGTTCTTTTTTCTGTGGCAAAAATACGTTTTGCTTTACTGGCTATGAAAAGATATTTACACCCGTAAAAAACACCAGTATATGGGAGTTTCTTCAACAGTAGCCACGGTTATAGAATTTGGTTGTCACACCCGTAAATAACCGAACTGTGTGTGAACGAACCATATTAAGCACTCAAAACAGGACTGACAACCATATTCTGCTGCTGTGTGAATACAGATTTAGAACTTTCTTCTTCGTTATGTGAAAGTCACTTCCACCACAACCAACAATTTTGGCCCATAATATATATATATATATATATATATATATATATATATCGTATGATACAATGCTCACTATACAATGCCATATGTATCGTACAATACATAAACACATTATAGTGTAATTAAAATCAAGCAGCACAATATTGAGAGCTGCGGAACAGTCTCTTCTCCAGAGAGCGCTCACAGGAAAACAGAGCAACATATCTACAGTACATAGAGGAGAAGATCGATGGCAAACGGCAAGTAGATTGTACTGTAGCGGTACAGCTTGTGAAATTTGCCAAACAACGGTGTCATGTCCTGATGCTACAGACATGTTTTATTTATGCCGACATCACCGTGCAAATCGGTGGATTTGTGAGGCAGGAACAGCAGCAGTAAGTTTCACATCCGCCTCTCCCAGCCGACACCGAGTGTGACATGCACAGCAAGACGCTCATAAATTATGAGTCATATCTATCAAAAAACCGACAACGTAAGAAACCCTCGATTACGTAAGACTTATAATGATCTGCTTTTGACTTCGAAATGTAAACAGCTTTGAGAACAACACTTGTGCACGTGTTATAAGCCAGTAATAATGGTGGTAAAGTTCACATACAAAGTGAAAGAGAGGAAAAAAATGATGTGTGCCTATAGGTTTTTGCTCAATCTATTATTATTAATATAAATTAATGATGCATAAATGGCTAACTATGAAATTAGCCTCAACAACAAGACAAAGGAGTCTGCCATTTTATTCTGAAAATGTTGAAATGGAATTTCCACCACAAAATTGATGGTGATTTAAACAAAAATGACAGAATTCTCTTGTGCTGCATGCATAGCCACTGTTGGAAATTGTTAAGGCAACTTAAATAAACTAGTGATTTTGAAAAGTGTATTAAGGAAGAAAAAATGTCTAAAAATCCACTGGGCCAGAAGTGCCCGTAGTATAAGAAACACCTATATACATCTCTCATTCATGTTTTAGTGCATGTGAATGTCCTGTGTTCTCTATCATAGGCATGTTACTCTTTCACAAGCATTGATTTTTTGGTACAAAGCCCCTGAATTGAACAGACGGGGGGTCAGCGATCTAGAGTTCACTGACCCCCTTTGCAGAACCGCGCTGTACCATTCAGTTACAACTTTCCAGTTATCTCAGAACCCAGTGTATGCCTATGTGTGCGGGTGTGTAAACAGAAGCGCTAATGGATAATTTTTTCCTCATTCACTACTGGTATTCAGAAAACCAGTAATCTCATGAAAACCATGTCAAGGCCCCCCCCCCAAAATAAATAAAGTGTGCAATTTACATATTATTAAACAATTACATACACCTCCCAACCACAGTTGACCGTACATGACTATAATGCAGAAAAAAAACCTTGTCTTTACCATATTGTGAAAAACACCCAAAAATACATCATGATAGTATTTCTTAAAGTATTTAGTTATTGTTCTTGTCTTTAATAAAATAAAAGGTAAATACAAATAAAAAACATGGAATTCAGTCTGGAAAGGTTGATTGTCATTACTGTACTACAGTAATGAGTGAGATTTTTTATTTTTTTTTGCATTACTAGGAATTTAGCTGAGAAATATGCTTTATTGTCATGAATAACGTCGCAATGCGAGAATAATTTTTAAGAAAGTGAAGTGAAATTTGAAAGCAGCCGTGTGTTATGCTGACAGTGCGTGAGGTCGGTTTTCGGTACTACCGGTACTGCAGAAACGCTGGTATCGTTAGGCTACATCTTTTTCTATTTTAGTATCGACTTGGTACCGAAGTAACGGTACTATTGACTTGACTATATATATATAAAAAATTAAGTCAACTAAAAGTGTTAATAACAATGTAATCAAACTCACCAGTCTACCAATCCAGACCAGATTTCGGGGTACATTATGAGAAGAATGTGGTCTCAGTACCGGTTTATAGACCTCACACTCCGGGTTTTGGAACGCGGAGGTAAACGTTTGCAGGGTAAACTTTGACAGCGGTGAATGGGAGTGAATGGGAGATAACAGCAAATATTATTTTCACTTAACCATTTGCTCAAAGACCAAAAGAAAAAATACGCTATTATGTTTGAATGACTTTCCAGAAGAGAGGGTTTCTATTAGAGCACCTGTAATAGAAACCCCCTTGCAGCTGTGGCAATTTTTTTTTTTTTAACTAATTCCAGGGTAATATAACACAAGGCATAATGTTATAAATGTACACTCATAATGTTATAAATTTACACTCAATATTTAAAAAATTTATAATATAAAAAAAGTGAGATTTACGCTGCTAAATAAGGCAGAAACGCGTCATCACAGAGTGTGAAAAAGGTCTGTTGGCATGCTCTCATCCATTCCTGTGAAGGAAAAGGCTGAAATTCGTCATAATACGTGCGCCCGTTGATGGTGTGAACAGTCAGATGACGTTTCACGGAATTCAAACTGATTTCTTTGCCTATTACCTTCCTCCTCACCCTTAAATCAGGCAACAAACAGGGAAGTGGGTGGTTATCTTTAGTTTTACTTGGTATTCTGTCACGCAGTATCTTCGCTTGAAATGACATCACTTATCATGCCAAAGTTATGATGAAGCTTCATTTGTTTTTTTTATGCTGCTCCTTGATAACATCAATGAAATTGAATGATCTTTTGTATTTTGTATCTAGCTGCAAAGTGACACCGGAGAGTTGTTAATATGCACATGTGATTCTTGTTACATAAACTACACATACAGATAGAAAGATGCAAAGATAGAGGCGTCTATTCACCTTCAAGTCCTTGGCGTTCTGTGTTTGAATAGTGGTGTTTGTCTCCTTCTTTTGGTCTTGGGATAGTATTGACTGTCTCCACTTAGAGACCCCCACAAACTTTGTAATAGCGACATCGTGTGGGGAGAGGGGCAAACTGCTCAAGTTAATGACTGATCTAAGTTGGCACAGTCAAATAATTCAGCAAACTGACGTTATTAATAGACTGTTTGAAAACTAAAGAACCAACCTAAGCAGTGTGAGAGAGTTTCTTCTAAATTATGCTAATGTAAATGTCACCAAGGTAAAGCAATCTAGTTTACAGATGAGGTTTTGTTGAAATTATATAAATATATATATGTATGTATACATATATATACATATATATATATATGTGTGTGTGTGTGTGTGTGTGTGTGTATGTGTGTGAAACAAATTCAGTATGTTTTGCACCACATATCCATTAAAAGTGTTTGGCTAGGACAAACATAATAGTTGTAAATATTATTATTATTATTATTATTATTATTTTAAAGAAAATAACATTTAATAAAATATATAAATATTTCTCTGACGCTTAAAAATATGTTCCAGATATAGCGAGAAGACATGGCAATTAAAATCTGAACTACTGGCCGATATTATTGTTGAGACCTGTTAAGACTTAACATATTTTGTCATTGTGTGTTTAGGATCTGGTAGACTGGAAGAAGCCTCTAGCTTGGCAAGTTGGATACCTCGGAGAAAAATACGACACTTGGGTCCATCAGCCTGTGGACCGACCAATCAGACTATTTGAAAATGACTTTTTTGAGGCCAACACAAAGACTTCATGGTAAGAGAGATTAAATCAATTGTTTGATCATATTCAATTGTGTGATTGTGTGATTAAGTGTAATTATAATATTTTAATAGAATATACAGTAGTCCTATAAATAATGTAAGTGTACATAAGGCTAATTGTATTATGTAACAGGGATGTTATTCAAGTTGCTACTTCTTTGTGCCAGTATTTGAAAACATGTACTTAAACATTGGTGTGGTTGTGTTTGCAGGTACATGGTGCCAATTGTGTGGATGCCTTTAGTTATTTTTCTGAGCTGGTACTGCTATACATTATTGGCACAAGAGAGTACAAAGCTATTCATTACATCAGGTAACATTAACCCAACATCATTCATTCATATGAAATAAGTAACAAACACAGTTAAATAATTGATTTTAGTGATTTTTGGACTTATGGATTTGTTATTAGCCAAAAAATATTTTTTCCCTTCCTGAATATGTTATAAACTTTTAAAGTTTGAGCCAAAAGTTTGGACACTTGACCTTGACCTGCATGTCATTGTGGTTAAATGTGTTGTATCTGAATGTATCATCCCTTATCTTGAATCTGTTCCCTTGAATCTCTAGATTACTCCATTCTGATCCACAAGTACAGCTTTCCATTTATTTTCATGCTTGGCATGTTCCTGTGGTCTTTCATCGAGTACTGCATCCATCGCTTTGTCTTCCACATGCGCCCACCCGCCCACAATTATTACCTCATCACGCTGCACTTCCTGCTACACGGTCAGCACCACAAGGTGTGTGATTCTGTTTAATACCTGAGATTCATTAAAATACAGGTAGCACATCAATTTACACAATTTACAACATACAGTTGAAGTCAGAAGTTTACATACACTTAGGCTGAAGTCATTAAATCTAATTTTTTAACCACTCCACAGTTTTCATAATAGCAAACTATATGTTTGGCATGTCGTTTAGGACATCTACTTTGTGCATGACACGAGTAATTTTTCCAACAATTGTTTACAGACAGATTGTTTCACTTTTAATTGACTATATCACAATTCCAGTGGGTCCGAATTTTACATACACTGAGTTAACTGTGCCTTTAAGCAGCTTGGAACATTCCAGAAAATGTTGTCAAACCTTTAGACAGTTAGCCTATTAGCTTCTGATAGGAGGTGTATTGAATTTGAGGTGTACCCGTGGATGTATTTTAAGGCCTACCTTCAAACTCAGTGCCTCTTTGCTTGACATCATGGGAAAATCAAAAGAAATCAGTCAAGACCCCAGAAAAAAAATTGTGGACCTCCACAAGTCTGGTTCATCCTTGGGAGCAATTTCCAAATGCCTGAAGGTACCACGTTCATCTGTACAAACAATAGTACGCAAGTATGAACACCATGGGACCACGCAGTCATCATACCGCTCAGGAAGGAGACACATTCTGTTTCCTAGAGATGAACTAAAATTGGTGTGAAAAGTGTGAAACAATCCCAGAACAACAGCAAAAGACCTTGTGAAGATGCTGGAGGAAACAGGTAGACGAGTATGTATATCCACAGTAAAACAAATCCTATATCGACATAACCGGAAAGGCTGCTCAGCAAGGAAGAAGTCAATGCTCCAAAACCACCATAAAAAAGCCAGACTACAGTTTGCAAGTGCACATGGGGACAAAGATCTTACTTTTTGGAGAAATTTCCTCTGGTCTTATGAAACAAAAATTGAACTTTTTGAGGGATCACGTGACGCTATACGAGAAGCAGATGTGTGAATCACGAGCTCTGCACACTTTGCTGTTTTTTTTTAATTATTTTCATGTTATAATCCGGTGAGATTTGATACACCCAGTACATATTTGTTCTTTGAGGTAAACATGGCAAAGAAGTCAAAATCCTCAGGCTCTGGAGACATTAAAAGACACTTACGTGCTCAAGATGAAACCTCTGGGCCTGCAGACCAGGGACTCGATTTGGAAAGCTCGTCGGGAGATGAAATCCAGCGTCAACTGTCCAACATCTCGGTGATGCTGACAAAGGTTGTTGCTGACTTAGAGGATCTCGCTGTAATACGTCGATCGATTACGGTGTTGGAAGCAAAGTTCTCTGAGTTGGTCACAAGAGAGACAGAAGTTGAAAAATAAAATCGATTATCTGGAATCATCGGAAAGGGAATTATTCGCTAATCTGCCCGCATCCAAAACAGACTTGGAATATGTTTTGGAAAAACTGGAAGATCTCGAAAATAGAAATCGAAGGAACAATATTCGAATTGTTGGAATTCCTGAGCATGAAGAGGGCAGAGATATGGTGAAATTCCTGGACGAGCTCTTCCCAAGTCTGCTCGACATAACAGGCCATAAACTGGAAATCGAGCGAGCTCACAGAGTCCCAGCTCGCAGATCTGCTGAGGGAGACAGGCCCCGATCAATTCTGGCCAAATTTCTTAGATCATCCAATAAAGATCTCGTGCTACACGAGGCAAGGAGCAAAGTGAAGCTTTCTTGGAAGAACCACAATATTTTCTTGTTCCCGGACTTTGCGAATGCGACGAGAGAAACGCGATCGGTTCAAGGAATGTAAGGAACTCTTATATCAACGGAAGATCGCTTTTGCACTGATGTTTCCGGCCAAACTGAGAATAGAAACGAAGGATGGCCGCAGGGTATTTACGTGTCCAAAGCAAGCACTGTCTTTTATAAAAACAATGGGTGAGTAAGCCATTTGGGGTTTTTAATGTAGCTCCAGAGTGGATTAACTCGCTGTGTTTACTCTGGCTGTCTGAAGAATCGGGGCGCCATTTTTGTTTCTGTTTGTGTTGGTTCCGCCTAGCGGCTGGAGTTTGTTTGTGGCATGACTCCTTCAAGAAACTTTTGCATGGACAGATGATCGCTTTTACACAGAAGTTCCCGGCCAGATTGAGAATGGACACTAAGAATCACTGCAAAATATCTTCATGCCTACACAAAGGATGTCTTTTATAAAGTTGACGGACTGAGTAAGTCAAGGTGTATTTTTATTTATTTATTTATTTATTATAATTTTTTTATGCAGCCTCCAAGTGAATTTGATTCGCTCAATACACACTTGACCATTCGAGAAACCAGGGCGTCTGTTTTGTTTTTTGTGGGGGTTTTTTTGTGTTGGTTCCGCTTGGCAGCTGGAGCTTGTTCTGTGGAATAACACTCCTTCGGATCAGCTGTGGATGAATCTGATCATTCTTTGTGCTTTGCCTCCCGTTGGTTTGTTTTGTGGAGTATTTTTAAGGGACATTAGAATGATTACGTCATCTGCTGCACTCATAACATCCAGCTCACTGAACAATTGTTTACCTGTCTGAGGAAAGTGAACAGCTTTATATCAGCTGGAGTTTGTTTTGGGGAGGAACACACCTTCAAGACAGTCCTGTGAATGAATCCACATGTTCTTTGTGTTTATTCTGAATAATCCGACGGCAAAGTTGTCACGGGGGTTCTCGTATGCGTACATGGACCTTTTGAGTTTAGAGGAATTGACGCCGGTTGGTGCTGTCGTGCGCGGGATTAATGCTCACGTTTTTCTCTTTTCTGTTTGTTTTGTTCGGGGGGAAGTTCAGGGTTTGATTGTTGCTCTAATGTTGGAATGTGATCTGTATAATCTTGTTTTTGAAAC
The DNA here is from genome assembly GCF_019703515.2 of Myxocyprinus asiaticus. Classification (NCBI taxonomy): domain Eukaryota; kingdom Metazoa; phylum Chordata; class Actinopteri; order Cypriniformes; family Catostomidae; genus Myxocyprinus; species Myxocyprinus asiaticus. The sequence continues at coordinate 20,344,127 of NC_059391.1, forward strand.
ACGATTTATTTTTTCTAATGTCAATTGTTAATATGAGTGGATTGTCTCTCTCCACATGGAATGTGAATGGGTTGGGGCACCCCATAAAAAGAAGGATAGTTATTTATTTTCTTAAACATTAGAAATATGATATAGTGTTTCTGCAAGAAACGCATCTTTGGAAAAATATGGGAAGATATGGGGTGGACATTTTTTCTTTAGCGCTGGCTCAAGTAAGAGCAGGGGGGTCATTATATTGATAAATAAACATCTACAATTCAAATTTCTCAAACAGATTAAAGTTAAATCAGGAAGAGTCATTATTGTTTTAGCAGAAATTCAGGGGCAAAGGTTGATTTTGGCTAATATTTACAACATTGATGATCAGGGATTTTTTATAGATCTTGAAGGGATGTTGCAAGCTGCTGGCTCCCCTCATGATATAATATTGGGAGGCGATTTTAATCTTTTGATGGACTCAGTCCTTGATCATAGTGAAGCAAAAGTGTGTAAGCCCCCTAGAGCAACATTGACGCTTCACAGAATGTGTAAAAATCTTGGTTCTTATCTTGGTCTAATCTGGGAGGGACTATACATTTTTTTTCATCAGTCTATAAAATTTATTCTAGAATATATATTTTTTTCAACAGTCCATAAGATTTATTCTAGAATAGAATTTTGTTGATTGCTCAATTGGAAATATCTCAATTGTCTCAGATCACGCCCTGGTTAGTTCAGAGGTGTTGCCTCATACGGAGAAAAATAAATCATATAGTTGGCGCCTTAATGTATCCCTTTTGCAAAATCCTGATTTTCAACAAATGTTAAAGACTGAAATCAGTGTTTATATGGAGACCAACTGGTCCTCAGTATCATCTGTAGGCATGGCTTGGGAGGCACTTAAGGCGGTTCTTAGGGGTCGGATCATACAGTATGCCTCATTCACCAAAAAATCCAAAGCACGTGAACTTGTGGAGTTGGAAGAGAATATTAAAAGTGCAGAGGCAGAGCTGAAGTGCCGAATGTCATCTAATGGCCTCAGAGAACTGACCCATTTGAAATACAGATATAATACTATTTTGTCGTGGAAAGTGGAGTTTTGGTTATTCAGGGCAAGACAGTCATATTTTGAGTCGGGAGACAAAGCAGGAAAACTTTTGGCTAGATATATAAAACAGAGAGAGTCTTTTTCTACCATTCCCTCAGTGAAATCTGCTGGTAGTGAAATTTTTACCTCGGCTGCTGATATTAATAATGCTTTTAAAGAGTTTTATCTTGATCTCTATAGTTCCACATATTCATCCACTGATGAAGATATTAGGAACTTTGTGGAACAATTAGAACTCCCTAAACTTACGACTGAGCAAAAAAATTCTCTTGATTCTGAAATAACCTTGGAGGAGATTGATGAGGTAATTAAGGCCTTACCTACAGGCAAGGCTCTGGGGCCAGATGCCTTTGCCGCTGAATTTTTGAGATCTTATGCTACAGAATTGGCTCCACTTATACTAGAAGTTTATACAGAATCATTAAAGAATGGAGAGCTTCCCCCAACCATGACACAAGCCCGGATCAGTCTGATTCTTAAAAAGGACAAAGATCCAAGCGAGTGTAAGAGTTGCCGTCCAATTTCCCTGATCCAGCTAGATGTAAAAATGTTGTCAAAAATTCTGGCTAACAGATTAAGTAAAGTTATGACATCTCTTATACATATAGATAAGATGGGGTTTATTCGGGGCCGCAGCTCTTCTTTTTTTTTTTTTTTTCTTTTTCTCCCAATTTGGAATGCCCAATTCCCAATGTGCTTTTAAGTCCTCGTGGTTGCGTAGTGATTCGCCTCAGTCCGGTTGGCAAAGGACAAATCCCAGTTGCCTCCGCGTCTGAGACCATCAACCCATGCATCTAATCACTTGGCTTGTTGAGTGCATTGCCATGGAGACATAGTGCATGTGGAGGCTTCACGCCATCCACTGCGGCAACCACGCTCAACTCACCACGTGCCCCACTGAGAACGAACCACATTATAGTGACCATGAGGAGTTTACCCCATGTGACTCTACCCTCCCTAGCAACCGGGCCAATTTGGTTGCTTAGGAGACCTGGCTGGATTCATTTTAGTCACATTTTTGTTATTTTGAGGAAAAAGTCCTTTAAATGTATTCATTATTTCGTTCTGTCGTATTCATACATTTTAGTCAGTTTTGTTCTGACTAAAATGTCATATAATTTTAATCAACAAAAATAACAGTTCAGTAGTTGATAATTTGCAAAATTACAAAACCGGTCAAACTGAAACACACATAACTCTTCGTAATCATTGACAGAATTAAAAAAACCTTCGTCAGTAATTTCACTGGCGTAATTAAATCTCGTATTCCTGACAAACTGTTTATCCATCCAACTTTCTTACAAACCAACCACCTAATTTGCAAATTTTCTTTTTTTTTCAGTCTCCATTTGACGGCTCTCGTCTGGTGTTTCCTCCGAGCCTGGCCGGCATCATCATCGGTAGTTTTTATCTGATCCTCATGCAGCTCTTTCCCGAGGGTCTGGGTACCTCCCTGTTCGTCGGGGGTCTGTGTGGATATGTGGTGTATGATATGATCCACTATTACCTGCACTACGGCTCACCAAGCAAAGACTCCTACTTGTATGGACTAAAAGCTTACCACGTCAAACACCACTTTGAACACCAACGGGCAGGTGAGGATATGATTTATTGAGATACCAGACATTAGGGCATCTGTCTACAAATTTGTGGCTACAGTCGTAAAATATTCAAAGCTCTTAGGATTAGAATAAAATAATATGTAGAACATTTAAATTAAAATTTGTAAAATTTAAATGGATCAAAATATAACACTTTACTCATTGTTTATAAGCAAATTATTCATTGAGTAATGTGCGTAATTTTTGCAGTGTTCAAATTCTTTCTCTTATCCCAGCTTTATATGCAGACATATGTACTAGTAAGCCCCAAGAAAGGTTGGGAACCCCTGATCTTAAAGGGATAGTTCACCCATAAATGAAAATTCTCTCATCATTCACTCACCCTCATGTCATCCCGGATGTGTATGACTTTATTTCTTCTGCAGAACATAAATGAAGATTTCAGCTCTGTAGGTCCATACAATGGAAATGAATGGTGAACAAAACTTTGAACCTCCAAAAAGCATGTAAAGGCAGCATAAAAGTAATCCATACAACTTCAGATATTTAATCTATGGCTTGTGAAGCGATCCAATTGGTTTTGAATGAGAGTGGATCAAAATGTAACTCCTTTTTCACTATAAATCATGACATCAGCAGTCTCCTTGGCGATCATGATTTCAAGCTCGATTACATTTCTTAGCACCATCTTGCGCTCTGCACATGTGTGAAGCACTAGGAGACTGGAGTGGCAATATGTACAGCAAAAAAGGAGTTACATTTTGGTCTGTTCTCATCCAAAATCGATTAGATCACTTCAGAAGACATGGATTAAACTGCTGGAGTCATATAGATAACTTTAATGCTGCCTTTATGTGCTGTTTAGAGCTTTAAAGTTTTAGGCACCACTCACTTGCATTGTATGGACCTACAGTGCTGAGATATTCTACTAAAAAACTTAATTTGTGTTCAGCAGAAGAAAGATAGTCATACACATCTGGGATGGCATGAGGGTGAGTAAATGATGAGAGAATTGTAATTTTCCCTTTAACCAGCTATACAATAAATTATTAATATTTTTTTAAATAACATTGAATTTACATTGGTTTTCACTCTTGTTTTGTGTGTTTTTGTAAGTCTTTGTTTTTGTAAGCATCCCTTTTGATACATTCTATTTATTCCTTGTTTTCTGCAGGTTTTGGGATCACTACCACATTTTGGGATTACCCCTTCAACACAGTCATCCCTGAGCAGACATTTTAAAAGAGTCCATCTTTTGCCACAATGACCAAACCAATATGCCACAAAAAACTCTCATAAGCCTTTCCCTTTCCCAATCCATCTTTGTTAATAGGTACAGTGTCTTACCCCACTGCTGTTACCAGCTATAGTCTAAGTTTTTCATCGCCACCATGATCATCAATTTTACTAGAAGGGGGAGTGCCTGAATCACCAAATGTCTAGCTATATAAATATTTATAAACTGTATGAATGTACTGATGAATCAACCGTTTTCCAAATTATGTCAGATGAAACTTTTATTAGAGGCACTAGAATAACAAACTCACAGTTTTGCGCATCCATGTAACGATAGGAAAGGCAAAGACAGATACCGGTAAGTGTAGGATGGTGTGTGAAGGAGTGGACGGATGAGAGAGTGTAACTGAATCTTAGCTGTAGTGTTAATATGCTGAAGGGTGGCAGGAGGAGTGTAAGGACCTTGCGGCCCGTTCGGTGGCCATGTGAGCTATTGACTTTAAGGAAAACTCAAGAAAGTCTCAGATGCTTTAATCGTCTCAGTGTTGATGCTCCAACCGCTTATGGACCATTGGTTCCTCCAGCTGTCTGTCAAGCTTAGCTCCTCCCATTAATGATGTCATCAGCTTGTGTTTCTCTTATTACCATTCTACGTAGGGCTGCAACTAACAACACTTTTTAATCATCGATCAATTATTTCTTCGATTAATTGGATAAAAAGACAAATTGTTGTGTATTTTAATGAATAATGATTGTTCATCTCCAAATAGTGTGCAAAGTGAAGGCTCTGAAAACAAATATATATGTGTGATTGAATGCTCTACATTGTGCTGAACATTGTGCTCAAGCTATAAATATATATAAATTGCAATGGCTTTTCACATTATCAAAAAAATAAATAAAAAAACTTAAATTTGGGAGCATAAATAATAATTGAATAAACAAAACAAAGGCAAGGTTTCCACTGAAACGTAATTCCGTTGAAATATTTTAAGTTGTTGCAGCCCTAGGGGGCCTTTTACATGCACTTTTGCGACCATCTGCACTGTTTTGAAATTGGTTTTCTATGTAAACATGCATAATATGGATATTTTTTCCATTGAATGGCACTTAAATCCATGTTTCATTCTGCTTTTTTGGTGTGGGCTAATTTAACCCTATAGGCTCCGGTTGTCTTTAATCTTGCACTTTGTTGTAGGCAACATGGGGAAGCAAGTTTCAGTACCTGATGGCTAGATCACAAGCATACTTTCCTTTCTCATGTCATTCACTTTGAGGTGTTTTTTGCCAATTGACTTGCTATTAACAATATCCTGTACTGGGAAGTCATAACCAGCGGTTCCTCTGGTAATATGTTACATATCCAGTGAGATATTAAATTATTGAGAAACAAAGCTGGCTTTTGATTCCCCTGACTAGCACATGGAACTGTGTTGTCATGATTATACACTATTGAGGGCATGAAGCAGGGTGTATGGGCCTCTCCTGTCGGTGGGGGTTGCCAGCTGTCCGTAGCCGTCACAGGATAGAGGGTCTGTATAAATCCTCTGTTGTTGTCATAGATCTAGCCGGCACGACCCCCCAATCTTGTGTGACGATCTGTTGTATCTGAACAGGCATCAGGACAGGGCTTAGATATTAGAACATCCTCAGCTGATCTCTCATCAGTTCATATGGCAGATTTTTCAGAACTCCTGAATCTCTGTTTTGTCCGACACTTTTGTATTTTCGGCGCTAGTTCTAACCGCTGCCTCAGTCTTGACACTGGTTAAACTCGCTGCGTTGATGTTGAAATTCTGGGTATTTTCCAGAAAGGTAAAATGAGAGCTGTGGCCTCATTTAGCTCTGCTTTATTGGTTGTATTCTATCATTTTGACATATTCCGATATGAGCATAATTAATGTTACATATGTCAGTGATGGTACATTGATTTTCTAGTTTATTGTATGAGCTTTTTGAGGCCACTGTATCCTAGTTTGTCCTTGAAATTATAATGTATGTATTTATATATATAGATTGAGATTATATCCTGATGTGCCTTATAGGGGCATTCCCCACCTTCCTGCTATTTCCAAACCAATCACGTAATTGGTTGGATGTCTCAGCCAAAGACATGGTAGAGGGTGTCAGGGTTTGACATAGGGCCTTTCTTCCTACCATGATTAAATGGCAGAACAAAAATAATAAATTGCAATGGACATAGAAATTATTTTTGATTATTTTGTAACTGTGACACCCTCTTGAGCTTACATGGATAGATCTCATGGCATAAGAGAATGCTTTCAGTTAATCAAGTGAACAGAGCAATATATTTATCTGTTTACTTGTAATCAATGGAAGCTTTTAATTTTGATAAAGAAAATCTTGCAGCTACAGATGTCTCTAATAAATCCCAAAATCTGTTTACTACTATGTATTTTTATGTTGGAATTTAAAATTTCTATGCAAATGCAACTGTATTTGTAAATAAACGTATATATATTTCTGAAAAGATTTAGTGGGTCACAACTTCACTGGCTTTGGTTTGTTTTATTCAGTTGTTTTACTCTGGAAAAAAATCAACTAGCAATTTTTTAGTTATTTAATGAGGAAAAAAGTAAATGTAAAGGTAAAAATAGTGCTAACACATTTTTCACTAATTTGTTAAATTACAAAATATTGGTTGAAATCCTTAATTATAGCTTGATGATCTATGAAGTCTTGACCATCGAGATATCAATTGATGTCTTTTAAATTATTCTGTATAACATGATTCCAAAGCTACAAATGGTCAAAGTAAAACGTTCTTTCTTTGTGTTTTCTATTAGCATACAGTTAGCAAGCAAACTGATTAGCCTGTTAAGCTAGCTTATACTATGCAATATACTACACATTCATGACATAATATTGGTAGAAATCCTTATAGATTGATTATCTATGCAGTTTTAACCATCAAAATACATCAGTTGATGACTTTTAAATTATGATACCAAATGGTCAAAGTATTATTTTTTTCAGTTAGCTTACAGTTAGCAAGCTAACTGATTAGCCTGTTATGCTAGCTTTCTCTATGCAAGTTACTACACATATTCCTGACAAAATATTGGAAGAAATGATCTATGCGGTCTAAACCAATGAAATACATCAATTGATATCTTTTAAATTATACCAAATGGTCAAATTAAAACATGTTTTCAGTTAGCTTACACTTAGCAAGCTAACTGATTAGCATGTTAAGATAGTGTACTTTATACAAGTTACTAAAAACTGTATGTTTATTACAAAATATTGATAGAAATCCTAAATCATAGCTTGATGATCTATGCAGTCTTAACCATTGAAATGCATCAATTGGTAGGCCTACCTTTAAAATTATATAATATGATACCAAAGCAACAAAAGGTCAAATTAAACATTATTTGTGTTTTCAGTTAGCTTACAGTTAGCAAGCTAAATGATTAGCCTGTTTAGCCTCTATCCAAGTTACTACACATATTGGCCTATTCATATCAAACCATCATAAAAGTTTGTGTTCTAAGCTATTTTTCTTATTGAATCCTAAAGGGCTAATGTTAAATTGTCAAAATGTATGTTTATATTTGTATATTATTGTTTAGATTATTGTTTAGGCAGAAATTCTTCCAATAAGTTCATTTTTTTAAATACATTTACATAAAATTTGCAACATAAAAAGTTGCCAGCTGCTCGTTTAAATAGTAAAACGGGGAATCTAATTTACATGAATGCATTTATGTAGGCCAAGCTAACAATCCTGTTTATCCACCCTAATGGACTCCACCAACTCAGTGGTTTCAGAGGTAATAAAAATTAGAAAGAATCATGGAAACTGGCTTATTACAATGCTTTAGAAATGTATCAGCACATTTATAGGATATCAGTATTGCTATACAAAGGCAAAACACAGTAAATATGCCAACACTAATACTGGCTTCAAAGCTACTTCATTTTTGTATGGATTATGACAATTTTCACTCTTCGTTTTCTATTAATCTGAGCATAACTCAGTCAAACCCATCTGTCACAGGACAGATCATAGTCCAAGAGATCCAATTTCAAACATAACTCCATTTTGACAGAACATGTAGTTTCTGCATTTTTTCCCCATTGCATGGCAGAGTAGAATAATAACAATTTGTGAAGAAACATTTTATTACAATGTTACTACTGGGTTATTAGGGCTCAAGTATTTGCCTAAGAGAGAAAATGAATTAAATCAGTTTATTATATAGTGGAAAAACTAAATGTTACTCCTTATAACCTGTTGCACATGCTCATAGGTACTGTTAATGCATTGTGCATTGTAAGTCTTGATTATATTTCATTTGGCATATTGTAGTTGGAAAGTATCCTACTATATCCTACATATCTGACAGGCAGTAGGACCCAGATGTGCACAGACTGTAGAGCAACATTCACCATCAGAAAAAAAAGAGAATGTCCCTCCACACCCTGAATACTGGGAGGAAAGACATTTAACTGCATTCCTGCCTTCTCACAGTAAACCAGGGTATGCTTACAAACTCAGGATTGGCTCTGAAATGGTGAGTGTGGTGAACAGCCCATTCCCGCAGTGTGCAGTGCAGTCTGTTTGTGAGTTTTCACACTTTACATTTTGTTTCTGTCAGCACATTGGAGGGGGTGTGAACGTCAACAGAGGAAAGAGGGTCCCTGGTATTGACAGGTAGCATGAAGATTCATATCTTTCCATTTCCTTCCTATATATCTTTTTGTGATGTACTCTTCCTCGCTATATATCTTGTTCTCTTCCTGTTTATTTTTCAGTTTCACTCTCCTCCTGAGTTGGACTTACAAGTTTAATCATTGTGCATTGTAAACAATTGCCGTAAACGGCAGACATGGCCTCTTTTTGAGTGCACTTGGTTTAGTCCTTAAAGGGATAGTTCACCTAAAAATTACTTTGATATGACATAATTTACTCACCTTCATATCGTCTAAAACCCATATGACATTCTTCCTTCCATGGAATACAAAATAAGTGACAACCTCAGTCACAGTTTAGCTTCATTGTATGGAAAAAAGATGCAATGAAAGTGAAAGGTAAGTTTGACAAAAACAAAAAGTAAGAAATATGGGTTTGGAACAACATGGGTGAGTAAATGATGACAGAATTTTCATTTTTGGGTGATATCTGAGTACACTTGCTCAAATCACTGTATTTACTTTAGTACATGATGTCTATGAGCAGCATTTGTGTGGACAAACTGTAAAGCTGTGTTTTGTTTAGCATAGGCTTATTTATTGCCAGTACTAAGCCAGACATCTGATAGCTATAGTCATGTGAGTGTTTGCATGTACTGGAAGTGGTTTGAATGAACTGTAGATGTACTGTATCTTTGTTGCCATAAACCTCTTTATTTCCCTGTTCAGTACCAGTTTTTGACTCAGTTTCAAACTGATCTCTGTCAGTTTTTCAGACACTATTATGAAATATATAGTACAATGAAGAGCAAAATTCTTTATTCTCTCCCAGCATAATATTCAGAGATAACTATTATGAAGCCATTCATATGTTGATTTCCCTGACAAGTTTAAACACTATCTTCATGGTGCTTTGAACATTGTCTCAACCAATGGCCAGAGTTTGGAGCAGGACTATGGCAGTTTTCTGACCTATGACAGACAGGGATAGTGTTCAGGAAACCTGTTTGAAAATAGTCATTATTTTTTGTAATTCCTTATGTTGGCTGTGTCTCGTTTGGTAGGCTGCATGCTAGGTAGGACATGTCCTTTGAAGCCTGTAGTATACCGAGTGTCCTCCTTTAAACAAGCCTCATTTAAACGAGACGGCCTTCGTAGGACAAACGGAAATGGAATGGATCATGGTTGTTATGACAGCACGCCACTCTTTAACAAGCACAAGCACTTTGAGTGAGATGTGAACAAAGTCCCTTTGGAAGGGAATGTATGAGGTAAATTTTAGGAGAGTTATAATGATGTAAAGAGAAAAGAAAATAGATTTTACAGGTGTAGTTTTAGTCTAATACTTTATTTTAATTATATATTAATATAATTATACATATTATATACTCTGCACCCGTCTACTGAGGTACTTAAACTTGGGAATTAACATTCCTTGCGTTTGAACATCATATTTACGGGCAAATTGCCGTTATTTTTTTTAGACATTTCCGCTGAAGCAAAGAATTATGGGTTGTGTGTGCCCACGAAGGATACACCTCATGCATCCTCCGAATTCCCGTGAAAGAAGGGCGCATTCGAAGGCTGCATTCGAAGTGTCCTACTCGCTTTTCTGAAACAAGACAGCCACGATGACGTATGCGGCCGACAAATGTGACCTCCGGAGGATGCAGCCTTCCAAACGAGACACAGCTGTTGATGCTAGCGGCACAGGAATTAGACACTTCACCTTTAAAAAACTAAATAAAAACAGGAATATACACACTCAGATTGGTCACTTGTGCTATGCAGGGACACCATAGCTACATCAATTGGTGCCTTTAAATTGATGTAACATGATACCAAACAACAAATGGTCAAATCAAAACTTTCTTTGTGTTTTCAGTTAACCTACAGTTAGCAAGCTAACTGATTAGCCTGTTATGCTATCTCTCTCTATGCAAGTTACTATGCATAATCATGACAAAATATTGGTAGAAATGATCTATGCAGTCTAAACCATCGTGATACATAAATTGATACCTTTTAAATTATGATACCAAATGATCAAATTAAAATGTGTTTTCTGTTAGCTTACCATTATTAAGCTAACTGACTTGCCTATTAAGATAGAGTACTCTATGCAAGTTACTACAAACTGTATATTTATGACAAAATATTGGTAGAAATCCCAAACTATAGCTTGATAATATGCAGTCTTAACGAATGAAATGCATTCACTGATGCCTTAAAAATGGTGGAAAATGACACCAAAGCAACAAAAGGTCAAATTAAACATTCTTTGTGTTTTCAGTTAGCTTACAGTTAGCAAGCTAAATGATTAGCTTGTTTAACCTCTATCCAAATTACTACACATATTGGCCTATTCATATCAAACCATCATAGAAGTTTGTGCTCTACATTGTTCTGTTTATTTTTAGCATTGTCTCAACCAATGGCCAGAGTTTGGAGCAGGACTATGGCAGTTTTCTGACCTACGGCAGAGGGGGGGAGTGTTCGGGAAACCTGTTTGAATCAATTCCTTCTGGTGATGCTAGTGGCACAGAAATTAGACACGTCACCTTTAAAAAACTAAATTAAAACAGGAATATACACACTCAGACTGGTCACTTGTGCCATGCAGGGACACCATGATGTCCCAGAAGGAGCCTCAGGAGGGGTCTTCAACCCAGACTAAAGTGACGGGTCCCACCTCCTGGTCTCGGGTCACTTGCCCCTGCTGTATTTCTAGCCACATAGAGCCTTTGGTTTTGATCCAACTGGCTGAGGATGTCCAGCCCATTACCAAGCAGTGGATCATGTCAATGATATCTGCACCAGTGAAGGCTGGAGGTGAGACAACCTTTGGAGTTTGATTAAATTCAAATTCTCACATTGTAAGCTTGTAAAATGTTATAAAAAGTATCCTGGGTGCTATACAATATATTAAATCCCCAAGTCTTGACCCCTTAAGTGAAATTGCTCCAGCTGAAAGTGCCATACAGTAAAATTACTGCTTTTAAAAATACTTTCCTTCTGTCCACTCCTGTTGTGTAGGGGCTCAGCTGTTAGTTCATCCAGGGGAAGACATGAAAGGGGACATGATAGTTGTGGCTGCCCCTCGCTGCACCCTTCTCATGGTTACTGAGGACCTGGGCCTCTGTAAACCCTACCGGGATGGGGAAATGACAGCCTTTTCCTCTGGAGACCGTGACAACTTTTGCAACATTGGTAAGGACACAAGGGTAAACATTGTATTGGATGAATGTAACAAATTAACAATAGACTTAAAGGGGACCTATTATGCAAAATTAAATTTTACATGGTGTTTGAACATAAATGTGAGTCAGCAATGTGTGTATACAACCACCCTGCAATGTTAAAAGTCCACCCACTCCTCTTTCTTATATTTCTATTAATCAAAAACAGTGTCTCAAAATGACTGGTTTTCGTATCCGCTCTAAAGTGACGTCACTTTAGAGCAAGCCACAACTGGTGATGGACTCCACCCTATTATCATAGATCCTCCCCTGAGTGATCGATACACAGTCCACCATTTTTTTCCACGCTGGAGCAGCTACAGTGAGAAGAATAATGTCTCAAATTCATAAGTGTCATAAGTGTTCTGTTGTAGGATGTAAAAGTGAACATAAGAATATTCATGTACTCCCGGCATCAGAGCCACTGAAGATGCAGTGGACAAGTTTTGTTTTTGAAGAAAATGTGCCCCAAAACATACAAAAATTTGTGTATGTTTGCGCAAATAATTTTACACCGGACTGCTTTGTGAATGAGAGTCAATATAAAGCAGGATTTTCAAAAAAATTGACTCTCAAGCATGGATCAGTACCAACTGTTCGTGTTCCAGCTTTATATCCTGAAGGTGTAAGTATCGCACTTTATATTTTGTGAATGTTTGCAAATCGCCTTTCCGAATGTGCTTGTTAGCTGATTCCACGGCTAATGCAGCTAAAGTTACCATTGCCTCTGATTGTATTCATGGAGACCAGAGCTATGTCGTTATAGCTTGTTTGCGCATGACGTCACTGCGTTGCTGTGGCGTGAAATGCAGATGGAGGGCAGGAAGTGATTTTCTACATAAGAAGCACTATCACAAACACAAAATGCCTATGTTTTGCGTCGTTTACGGTTGCTCATACATATATGGCTGAACTCCGGTATTTATGGTGTCAGTCATATTGGTTCTGATTTGTTGTTGCTATAGTATCCGAAGCAGGAGCTGTAAAGGCACAGCCCTCTTCCAGAAAGGGGGCGGGGAGCAGCAGCTCATTTGCATTTAAAGAGACACACGAAAACAGCGTGTTTTTGATTCCACCCAAAAAGAAGCATTTACAACATGGAATAATAAATGATCCGTGGGGTATTTTGAGCTGAAACTTCACAGACACATTCTGGGGACACCTGAGACTTATATTACATCTTGTAAAAAGAGGCATAATAGGTCTCTTTTAATAGAACAGCCAAAAATGAAAATTCTGTCATCATTTACTCACTGTCATGTTGTTCCAAAACTATATGACTTTCTATCTTCCATGGAACACAGAAGGGGACGTTAGGTTGTTAGTCTTAGTTACCATTTACTTTCATTGCATCATTTTTTTCATAAAAAAAGGTTGGATGGATAGTATGCAAATTGGGATGCATCCACTGTCTGGTACACACCGGAGAAAACTAATATGTGGATCCATTTACTGCAACATCTCTGTATTTGTGAGAACAAGGTGTTCCGATCTGCAGGGTACAATGAACAACACAGTAAATGAATCATTACTGTTGTTGTGGAAGTATTATAACAGGCTATGTTGTCTCTGCAGATGACATGAGGCATTTCCTGACGTTGGCAGAGAGGCAGTACATTGTGAAATATGAATTGGATTCAATGAGAGCTTTGGAGGACCAACGTATCCCAGGGATCCCAGCACTCAAGGGGAAGTTGAAAGCCAGAGAGGGTCTCTGTAAGTGTTTGTGTATGTGTGTAAATGGATAGGCCTATGTTCGGAATGGCGCACTACCAATGTACTCTTACTGTTCTTGCAATTGTAGTATACATTTTTAAAAGGGATAGTTCAGCCAAAAATGAAAATTCTTTCATCATTTAATCACCCTCATGCTATCCCAGATGTGTATGACTTTCTTCTACAGAATTCAAAAGTAGATTTTTAGAAGAATATCTCTGCTCTGTACTGTAGGTCCATTAAATGCAAGTGAATGGTGACCAGAACTTTGAAGGCCCAAAAAGCACATAAATGCAGCATAAAATAATCCCTACAACTCCAGTGGTTAAATCCATGTCTCTGAAGAAATAGTATATGTGTGGGTGAGAAACAGATCAATATTTAAGTCATTTTTTACTATAAATCTACACATTCACTTTCACATTCTTCTACTTTTGTTTTTGGCGATTCATATTCTTCATGCATATCACCACCTACTGGGCAGGGAGGAGAATTTATAGTAAAAAAGGACTTAAATATTGATCTGTTTCTCACCCACACATATCATAATGCTTTTGAAGACATGGATTAAACCACTGGATTTGTATGGATTACTTTTATGCTACCTTTATGTGCTTTTTGGAGCTTCAAAGTTGATCTCATCATAAGATAATTTTATTTTTGTGTGAACTATCCCTTAAACATCTCCTTCTTGACACATTATTTGATGGAACTTCCAAAAGTTAAGATTGTTTTATACTAAACTTTACTTAAAAGGCAAAATAAAAAACAAATTCTAAGAAGATTACTGGCAATGTTTGGATTAGAATACTACCTTACTACTCATATTATTTTTTTTTAAAATGTACTGAAAAATAATAAGCAGCATATTTAATGTGCAGCATACAGCCTGACTGAATGCCTTTCACTGAATTAAACATGCAACATAGTGAGGCCATTTGACAAGTGTTGCATCCTACTGTTTAAAATGTTCATCGCTGCATACTGCATACTGTTTCACTTATAATTGTTTTAAATAGTATGCAGTATACAGTATGTACTGCGCAGTAAGCAGTATGCAGTATGCAGTAAACTATACGGTGGTATTACATTCTGAACATAGCATATTTCTCTGTGAACAGCTCCAGACTCCTCTCTTTCTGAATTGCTTAGTCACTGCATGCAGCCTGGACTCCCTCTGGTATACCCCCTCCTCCCAAGAAAACCTAATATGGTAATGTTCTATCCATCTTTCTTTCACTCTGTCTCTGTGCTGCAGTACAGAAGCTGGAAAAGGCAGGCGTGATCCGCAACATCACTCCTCTACATGACCAGAAGAGGCTGAAAGCTCTGGGGAAACAGTGGTACTCTCAGAAGAGCCTGTGGGGGCAGCCTCTAGGTGTAAACAAACACACTTACCTTAATAGATATACAGTTGTGCTCAAAAGTTTGCATAACCTGGCAGAAATTGTGAAATTTTGGCATTGATTTTGAAAATATGACTGATCATGCAAAAAAACTGTCTTTTATTTAAGGATAGTGATCAAATGAAGCCATTTATTATCACATAGTTGTTTGGCTTCTTTTTAAATCATAATGGTAACAGAAATCACCCAAATGGCCCTGATCAAAAGTTTACATCCCCTTAAATGTTTGGCCGTTACAGACACACAAGGTGACACACACAGGTTTAAATGGCAATTAAAGGTTAATTTCCCACACCTGTGGTTTTTTAAATTGCAATTAGTGCCTGTGTATAAATAGTCGATGAGTTTGTTAGCTCTCACGTGGATGCACTGAGCAGGCTAGATACTGAGCCATGGGGGAGTAGAAAAGAACTGTCAAAAGGCCTGTGTAACAAGGTATCGGAAATTAATAAAGCTGGAAAAGGTTATAAAAAGATATCAAAAGACTTGAAAATGCCAGTCAGTACTGTTCAATCACTTATTAAGAAGTGGAAAATTCAGGGATATCTTGATACCAAGCCAAGGTCAGGTAGACCAAGAAAGATTTCAGCCACAACTGCCAGAAGGATACAAAGAAAAACCCACAGGTAACCTCAGGAGAAATACAGGCTGCTCTGGAAAAAGACGGTGTGGTTGTTTCAAGGAGCACAATACGACGATACTTGAACAAAAATGAGCTGAATGGTCGAGTTGCCAGAAAGAAGCCAATGCCACAAAAAAGCCTGGTTACAATATGCCCGACAACACCTTGACACGCCTCACAGCTTCTGGCACACTGTAATTTGGAATGACAAGACCAAAATAGAGCTTTATGGTCACAATCATAAGCGCTATAATTAGAGAGGGGTCAACAAGTATTATGCTCCTTGAAACAACCACACCGTCTTTTTCCAGAGCAGCCTGTATTTCTCCTGAGGTTACCTGTGGGTTTTTCTTTGTATCCTGAACAATTCTTCTGGCAGTTGTGGCTGAAATCTTTCTTGGTCTACTTGATCTTGGCTTGGTATCAAGAGATCCCCAAATTTTCCACTTCTTAATAAGTGATTGAACAGTACTGACTGGCATTTTCGAAGCTTTGGATGTCTTTTTATATCCTTTTCCATCTTTATAAAGTTCCATTACCTTGTTACGCAGGTCTTTTGACAGTTCTTTTCTGCTCCCCATGGCTCAGTATCTAGCCTGCTCAGTGCATCCATGTGAGAGCTAACAAATTCATTGACTATTTATACACAGGCACTAATTGCAATTTAAAAAGCCACAGGTGTGGGAAATTAACCTTTAATTGCCATTTAAACCTGTGTGTGTCAACTTGTGTGTCTGTAACAAGGCCAAACATTCAAGGGTATGTAAACTTTTGATCAGGGCCATTTGGGTGATTTCTGTTGTCATTATGATTTAAAAAGGAGCCAAACAACTATGTGATAATAAATTGCTTCATATGATCACTATCCTTAAAAGGATATTCATGATCAGTCATATTTTCAAAATCAATGCCAAAATTTCACAATTTCTGCCAGGGTATGCAAACTTTTGAGCACAACTGTATATTTACATTTACATTTACATTTATTAATTTAGCAGACGCTTTTATCCAAAGCGACTTACAAAAGAGGAAAACATAAGCGAATCATCTTAAGGAGACAGTGGTATGAAAAGTGCTGTATCACAAAGTTTCACTAGCATTGTAATAGTATTCAAAGCAGAATAAATTGCAACAGGAATTTTTTTTTTTTTTAATGACTGGTTAAGTGCTCATGGAAAAGATGTGTTTTAGTCATTTTTTGAAGACAGAGAGTGAGTCAGCTTCACGGATGGAGTTGGGAAGGTCATTCCACCAACATGGTATGATGAAGCTGAAAGTCCGGGAAAGTGTTTTGGTGCCTCTTTGTGTTGGTACAACAAGGCGACGTTCCTTAGCCGACCGCAGGCTTCTAGTTGGCGCGTAGCTCTGCATAAATGATTTTAGGTATGCTGGAGCAGACCCAGTGACTGTTCTGTATGCCAGCATCAGAACCTTGAATCCTTGAATACGTGCATCAACCGGCAGCCAGTGGAGAGAGACAAGGAGTGGTGTAACATGTGCTCTCTTTGGTTCATTAAAGACCAGACGTGCTGCTGCATTCTGGATCATTTGCAGGGGTCTAATTGCACATGCAGGGAGGCCTGCAATGAGAGCGTTACAGTAGTCCAGTCTAGTTATGACAAGTGACTGGACAAGCGGTTGTGTGGCATGTTCAGAGAGGAAGGGTCTTATCTTCCTGATATTGTAGAGTGTAAATCTACATGATCTTGTGGTCTTTGAGATGTGGTCTGTGAAATTTAGTCTGTTGTCGATGGTTACCCCTAGATTTCAGACCGATTTGGAAGGTGTTACTGTAGTTGCACCCAGCTGCACGGTGATGTTGTGTTCAACAGCAGGGTTGGCTGGAAAGACAAGGAGATCAGTCTTGGCTGGGTTGAGCTGCAGGTGATGCTCCTTCATCCAGGCCGAGATGTCTGCCAGGCAGGCAGAAATTCGAGCAGTCACTGTGGTGTCGTTGGGCTGGAAAGACAAGTAGAGATGTGTGTCATCAGCGTAGCAGTGGTAAGATAAACCATGTGCCTGAATGATGGGTCCCAGTGATGTTGTATATATAGAGAAGAGAAGTGGCCCAAGCACTAATCCCTGAGGTACCCCAGTAAGTAGCTGATGTGACTTGGATACCTCACCTCTCCAGGCTACCTTGAAGGACCTACTTGAGAAATAGGAATTAAACCAGTCAAGCACAGTTCCTGTGATGCCCAGCGAGGAGAGGGTAGAGAGTAAGATCTACAGTATATATATCAAAAAGAGGACATAATGTATACTTCTATTGTTTTTACTGTATATAAAGCTAATTGGAATTACTATAGAGGCAAACCCTAGCCTAAACCCTACCCCTAACCCTGTAAGATTTTTAGAATTTAAAAAATGCTTCATTTAAGAGTCATTTTCTTCATTTCATTCACACACACACACACACACACACACACACAAAACCTCTTTCAAGGCACTTGTTGACACTGACACCAAATAAAGCTTATCTCAATAAGGACATATCATAAACTTTTACTGTTTTTACTGTATATACATCTACAGTTGTCAGAAGTTTACATAGTTTTTCAGCTTTTATTTCTTTCATCACATTCCCAGTGGGTCAGAAGTTTACATACAGTTTGTTAGTATTTGGTAGCATTGCCTTTAAATTGTTTAACTTGGATCAAATGTTTTGGGTAGTCTTCCACAAGCTTCTCACAATAAGTTGCTGGAATTTTGGCCCATTCCTCCATACAGAACTGGTGTAACTGAGTCAGGATTGTAGGCCTCCTTGCTCGCACATGATTTTTAAGTTCTGCCCACAAATTTTCTATCGGATTGAGGACAAGGCTTTGTGATGGCCACTCCAGTACCTTGACTTTGTTGTCCTTAAGCCATTTTGCCACAACTTTGGAGATATGCTTGGGGTCATTGTCCATTTGGAAGACCCATTTGCGACCAAGCTTCAACTTCCTGGCTGATGTCTTGAGATGTTGCTTCAATATATCCTCATAATTTTCTTTCCTCATGATGCCATCTATTTTGTGAAGTGCACCAGTCCCTCCTGCAGCAAAGCACTCTCACAACATGATGCTGCCACCCCCATGCTTCACAGTTGGGATGGTGTTCTTCGGCTTGCAAGCCTCACCCTTTTTCCTCCAAACATAACGATGGTCATTATGGCCATTTTGTTTCATCAGACCAGAGGACATTTCTACAAAAAGTAAGATCTTTGTCCCCATGTGCACTTGCAAACTGTAGTCTGTTTTTTTATGGTGGTTTTGGAGCAGTGGCTTCTTCCTTCCTGAGTAGCCTTTCAGGTTATGTCGATATAGGACTTGTTTTACTGTGGATATAGATACTTGTCTACGTGTTTCCTCCAGCATCTTCACAAGGTCCTTTGCTGTTGTTCTGGGATTGATTTGCACTTTTCACACCAGACTACGTTCATCTCTAGGAGACAGAATGTGTCTCCTCCCTGAGCGGTATGATGGCTGCGTGGTCCCATGGTGTTTATACTTGCATACTATTGTTTATACAGATGAACGTGGTACCTTCAGGTGTTTAGAAATTGCTCCCAAGGATGAACCAGACTTGTGGAGGTCCACAAATTGGAGGTCTTGGCTGATTTCTTTTGATTTTCCCATGATGTCAAGCAAAGAGGCACTGAGTTTAAAGGTAGGCCTTAAAATACATCCACAGGTACACCTCCAATTGACTCTAATTATCCTATCAGAAGCTAATTGGCTAATTGCCTAAAAGCTTGACATAATTGTCTGGAAGCTGTTTAAAAGCACAGTTAACTTAGTGTATGTAAACTTCTGACCCACTGGAATTGTGATATAGTTAATTAAATGTGAAACAATCTGTCTGTAAACAATTGTTGGAAAAATGATTTGTGTCATGCACAAAGTAGATGTCCTAAATGACTTGCCAAAACTATAGTTTGCTAATATTAAATCTGTGGAGTGGTTAAAAAAATGAGTTTTAATGACTTCAACCGAAGTGTATGTAAACTTCTGACTTCAAATGTAAGTATAAATACTACAGATTAACCCTAACCCTACTTTTATAAACAACATTATTTAACTCAATAATTAGTTAAGGGAGGTTTTGTCATATGTAGCTCACGTTTGGGGAGAGATTTGTCACTCACACACATTCACATTGCTTCTATAAAAAATAGTAATTAAGCACATGTTCTTTCTCTCCACATCAGGTATTTTAATTATACACAATCATCTTCCAGTGTACAGGTCCATTTCATCAGTTTTAATGGCCATCACTGAGACAGTAATAAAACTTTATGAAGTAATTTGAATCAAACTCGTAAATGTATTATAATATTAAATTCACAATTAATTTCACAAAAGCTACAATATCTGGATTGAACAGAAACTCTGTTTTTATTATTACCTCATGGTCCCGTGTTAATAATCTGTATTCTGTCTTTAAATTTGTCCCTCTCTTGAAATGTCAAAGCTAGTTTTGATATCAAATAGACACAAAGCCATCACGTGCCAACAAAACTGTTCTTTCACTGTTTCTCTGTTGGTTCAACTCAAAAAAAGCCATTTTATCGTGACATAATCCACCAGTAATCAAATATTGTGTGAACACATTATTTGATTATGTATCACTTCTATGTGAATCTGTATGACAGACAAAAGTTTCAAAATTTTACACTATACCATACTTTCCATTAGAGCCATGGCGCAGCGATGAACACATTTGCTCATGACATATTGAGCTGTGGTGCTCATGTGGGTGATACAGGTTTGAATCCAGCATGCAACATTTCCAACCCCCTTCCAAATAATTTCCAGTCACTTTGTACTTTAGATTTTAAATAAGAAGAAGCAAAAGCCCAAAAATGTAAGTCTGTGGTATTACTTTCTGTATACTTACAGTGTACTTACTCAAGAGAGTACTGAGTAATGTTTGGTAACTACATGTACTTAATATGGGTTAAGGTTAGGGTTAGGGTTATATTTACGGTTAGTGCCTAGTAATTACTGTAGTTGTTGTAATTGTATAGTATGTAAATGTAGAACAGTACTGTAAAATAAAGTGCTACCCTGATGGCTTAGACAAGTAATAGCAAACCTCTTCTTAAAGGAATAGTTCACCCAAAAATGAAAATGCTCTCATCAGTTACTCACCCTGATACCATCCCAGATATATATGACTTTCTTTCATATGATGAACTCAAATGAAGATTTTTAGAATAATTTCTCAGCTCTTTTGTTACACACAATGCAAGTCAATGGGTGCCAAAATTTTGAAGCTCCAAAAATCACATAAGTCAGCATAAAAGTAATCCACAAGACTCCAGTGGTTAAATCAATGTCTTCAGAGGTGATATGATTAGTGTGGGTGAGACACAGATAACTTTTACAGTCTTTTTCTTGTGTTTTTGGTGATTTACATTCTTCATGCATATCACCCCATACTGGTCAGAGAGAAGAATTTCAAGAGAGAAGAATTTCAAGCAAAAAAGGACTTAAATATTGATCTGTTTCTAACTCACACCTATCATATCACTTTTGAAAATATGGATTAAAACACTGGAGTCATATGGATTACTTTTATGCTGCATTTGTGTGCTTTTTGGAGCATAACATTTTTCGCACCCATTCATTTGCATTGTATGGACTGAATGTATAGAGCTGAAATATTCTTCTAAAAATCTTAATTTGTGTTCTGGAGAAGAAAGAAAGTCATACACAGCTGGGATGCATGAGGGTGAGTAAATGATGAGAGAATTTTCATTTTTGGGTGAACTATCCCTTTTAAAAACCACACAATTTGACGTATCATTCATATCTAAAGCACAAATGATTCTGGATATGTTACGTACTTAAGTTTAATACTTGACGTAAAGGTTTGATCAAATCAATGTATGAGAAATATTAGCTGCTGATAGCCATTCTTCAAATGACCAAGTTTATTTATTCTCTCTACAGATGCAATCCACGCTTATTTTGGGGGCACTATAGCCTATTATTTCAGCTTCCTGGACTTCTACACTTTGTCATTGTTTCCTCCAGCCATCTTGGGCCTGTTCATCACTTTTTCCCTTCCCAGTGCAAACTTCTCAAGTGCAAATAAAACAGACAGTGAGTCTGCAAAAGACGACGACGATCAGCCTTCTGTCAGTTCCTACATGGTGCAGGCAGTCTTCAGCATGCTGTGGTCCACAGTCTTCATTGAGCTTTGGAAGAGGCGAAGCGCAGCCTTATCCTATCGCTGGGGCACTTTTAATTTAGCCGAACAATTTCAAGAACCCCGGCCAGGTTTCCATGGAGAACTTGGCACCAATCCTGTTACGGGCAAACTGGAGCCGCTGTTTCCCGATTGGAAGAGGAAGCTTAGGATAGGACTGGTCTCAGTGCCTGTGGTTGGGGTGTTTTTGGGTCTGGTGTTGATGGGGATGGCTGGGTTCTACTTTTTTGAGTGTCTCATTTCGAACTGGCACAAGGGATCTGGCTCGTACTTCACAGCTGCCTTGTTGTACCTACCCTCCATTGCCCATATAGTCTACACCAATGTGCTGGGGAACATATATCGCAACGTGGCCCTGCAGCTTACAGAGTCAGGTAAGATAAAGAAAGTGAATTATATTATATTATTAATATGTACAGTATGTATATGGAATAGCGTATTTTCAGCAAAATTGCTGGAATTAAATTAACATTTATTTTAAAGGATATTTACTCTGAAGTCACTCAAAAATTATTTGAAAACGGAAAATGTGCAAAAATATCTTCTGATACAGTATTCTGCCTGCTTGATGTTCTGGTCTGTCACTGCTAATTAATGACATGCGAAAAACACAGCATATGACTTTCCTCTTTCATAGTCCCAAGGAACATTATCAAAAGCAGTTAAAAAGAAAAACTGAAAAATTACATAATTTCTCTCTTTTCAGAAAATCATAGAGAGGAATCATCCTTTGACTATCATCATACTACTAAAGTTCTCGTGGTAACTTTCATTGTTCTATCCATTTCTTCCTCTTTTTTTCTTCCTCTCCTATATTCTTTCTTTCCCTCCATCTCTAAGATGTAAAAGAACCAGTTAGCACACACTGCATAACTGTAAGATCTCGGGTGTATTTTAAATCCTAATGGCTTTCTATTTTCTCTCATTCAGTTCACCTTTTTCAACAACTTTGCGGTGCTTTTCCACATCGCTTTCTTCAAGGAGGACCTTCCTCTTCTGCGAAAGGTGAGAACATCCCCTGAAGCTCTTCTATTGTATATAATCTATCCAGATTTATGTCTATATGACACTATATCCTTGATTTCATCTACAGAGGTTGTCCTCTCTGCTGATAGTAACGCAGGTGTTGGGTCAGTTCACTGAGGTGGTGGTTCCTTTCCTAGTGGACCGTTTCTACACGTCTTCAGAAAGGAACCTGAAGGAAGATGATCCAGAGGTGGACCATCTCCAGGCTCAGGGGAGTCTTCCAGCTTTCCCAGTGAGTACTGATCACTTCAGCTACCGAAAGCAACTTAAGTATGTTCTGTATTTGATAGAAGAATTGAACAATGAATGAAATTAATTTAGTTGATTTCACAGCCGTGAACCATGATTTGCTACTTGCTATTGCTGGTTGAAGGTAGTTGGTATTAGGGATGGGCATTTTCATTCAGAAAGCACTTTATGGGACAAAAATTCGAATACATCCATGATTGCAAGATTTTCTGGAAAGAGAAAGGGTGTAAAATGTGTATATCTGCTAAAAGTTTATTTTGTCTACTTTAGAAGTTACCTGGATGACCTGAAAATTCACAGGCATGGACTCAAAGTCACAAAACACCAATTGTATGCATTTCATGCAGTCTTTACATTTAGATTTTTTTATTCTTTGCTACTTGTCTCTCTTCTAGGGCCTGTTTGCCGAATACATTGAGCTCCTAGTTCAGTTTGGCTACTTGAGTCTATTCTCCTGCGTTTATCCACTCACTGCTCCTCTGTTATTGCTCAACAACCTCACAGAGATCCGTACAGATGCTTACAAGCTCTGCAAGCTTTTCAACAAGCCCTTTTCTGCCCCTGTGGTCAACATGGGAGTGTGGCAGGTTAGAAATGTTTTTCCTTTCCTGTGGCAGTTTTTGCATTACTGCCATCTCTTAAAAGGTCCCACACATTGTGAAATGTTTTCAGGTTGAAACAGCTTATTTGTCTTTTTCACAGCCAGCGTTTGAGGTTTTGAGTATCATATCGGTCATGTCAAACTGCTGGCTGTTGCATCTGTCACCTCATGTGAAAGTGCTCACACAGGAAGCTGGCCTCAGCAGTGGCAAAGTTCTTGTCTTTGCCGTCATTGTGGAGGTAAGAGAAGAATTTAAGTACCTTGAAAGTGTTAAATGAATATAACAAACATGAGATAAACATATTATTAAATATATTATTGAATGAGTGCCATGCTTATCTGCTATTACCTCTATTTGCACAAGCTTTCTTTGTGAATGAGTGGTGTGGTTTTATTGTTTTTCATTGGTTTGGTCCTCTAGCACGCTCTGCTCACGGTGAAGATGATTCTGGCATTCATGATTCCTGATGAACCAGATTGGGTCCGAATCAAGAGAGAACAGATTGAGTATCACTCAATGCAAGCACTCAAGAAACAGGTAACAGTCACTTTAACTTACTTTAATTACAGTAATAATAAAAATGAATTCAGTAAATTTGGACATTTATTCCACAGTTAAAATATGATTTTCTTTGCTTTGTACACACAATATCACACCAAGTGGCAAACAAATTATGCTAGACATTTTCTCATAACTAGTCTCCCTTTTCTTTAATTACTTTCATTTTTAACTGCAATATCTTTTAACTAGGTGTCAAGGTGATTTTTACTGGATGTATGAATTTGAAGTCAGTTCCATTTTTTGTTAGTTCTGCATGAAAATTGCGCCTTTGCAATATTTAAAATAAATGCCACTTGGTTTGATGTTTAATTATTCAAATGCAATGGCATTCATATATTTTAAAGGAATATTCCGGGTTAAATACAAGTTAAGCTCAATCGACAGCATTTGTGGCATAATGTTTATTACCACAAAAATTAATTTCGACTCATCCCTCCTTTTCTTTAATCCAGCATTATGCCACAAATGCTGTCAATTGAACATAACTTGTATTGAACCCGGAATATTCCTTTAAGTGTGGCTAAATTGTACACAAACGTTTTGGGGCCACTTTATGTGCAAAGTTGAGAAAACAGTTGTAGCTGTAAGTTATTTATGATCAATGTTAGGCTAGTTTTAGCTGTTATCATATAGTTAGCAAAGGTAATAATCATAATACTGGCCAGTAATAACATGAAAATGTTGACAGCCCTTCATGAGAAGTCTCCATGGCTACAGTGCTCTGTGTTTATGTAGGGTGTATTTACAGCTAATGTTATGTATCTTTATTGCTTTATGATGTGGTTTAATCCTGTTTCTTATGCCTCGTGCAATGAACAACAACATTATTTTAACATGAACAACATCATTTGTAGATCTTATGTATGGACTGTTTATATAACCAGAAATATTACAAAAGTTATTTCTTTTTTTTTTTTTTCTTTTTTTTTTTGTTACAGAAAGTTACGCATTTACAGGTGGCTGATAAACTACCTCCAACGGCAAAATTTAAGACTGACCAAAAACCATTGCCAAAGAGGCAGGAAGACAGGTAGATGCTTTGTTGCATGTCTGTAAACCCATATAAATGAGCAACTGTATAATTAGCTTGTTAATGTACCATATGGTCTAGTTTACCAATGACAGCTTTTACAGTTTACTCTACAAGGTATTGGACCCAACCTTAATATTCGTCTATATCAGTGGCACCCTTGAGGAACCAAATGTAATTAAACAATCAATAACTGAAAAACACCTATTAGTAAACCACTAATCTGAATGTTGAGGGTGATGTGTCCCCCTCAGTGTCTATGTTATGGCCCCGTTATATCTATTATAAAGCGGAGGTGAAGTAATATGTTAAATTATGACTTATGCAAACAAGGACACATATAGTGCTGTATTTATGTGTTGCTTATCTTGACAACACTGTGGTATATAATATATATTTTTTTTTAAAGTTATGTTGCTGTTGGTTTGTTTGCACATTTTTGTATGTTTTTTTTTTTTTTTACTCTTGTAGATTTGTTTTAAAATATTGTGATGAATGTATTTGACTTTTATTTGGTTGCATTCATCATTTCATAACTGACCATGTGCTTCATGTGCTTGCAACTCATTTTGATGGTATAAAAAAAATGCTGGATTCACTAAACATGCTATACAAATATCTAGTGATGTAAGTGCCCTTGAAATAAACATCCAATGCTGTCTGGGGCATTGAATGGCTCTAGATTGAGACCACAAAATACAAAGAAAGGCATAAAGTTAACCACACAAAAATTATATTGTAACCAAGATGGATTCACTGTGGATTTGTGCACTAATAAATACCAGTTAGAGTTAAATATCACTTTAACAGTATCTTTCTTTCAAAATAAATAAAATACAAAGACACGAATGGCAGTTTAATCAGTTTTAATAAATAAATATAAAAATAAATTAATCTCATTGAGACACAGTCATAGTTTTAGTAAGGGTAAATGGGACTATAGACAAAGCCAAATCTGACTATTGCCATGAAGCGATTACAACTGCTTGGAAAGGATGGAGACTCATGTCAAATGATAAACAAAATGCATACAAGGAAAAAAAAATTATGAAAACACAGTGCATGTCAACTTTTTACATCTGATTGGTCCATAGGGCTCACTAATTATTTCTTGTCAGAATTGCTGTTCCTAGATCAGTATTTTCTGTTAAGCGTGACAATAGGAATGGAGAAACCTGATCCTAGATCCTCAGCTTTTGTGACTACATATTATAACTGGTGTGTACTAGTGGCAGAATACTCATTTTAGCTGTAACCGGAAATATTCATATGAAATTTGTCTATAAAGGCCTATCTCTTGACAAAGCACCTTCTACATTTCATTAAATCTGTTTTTGTGCTTTTGGTCAAGCTTATCTGTGGTCCGAGATATTGAACAGAAAAAAACTGCAAGACATTTGCACATAAACTGACTATGTGACAGAAGTATTTCACAAACTGATGACTTTGGTGCACTATATATAGTGTGATATAGCTTCAACGTCCTTTGGAGTACCAAAGTAACATTTATTACAGTAAAATCTCCTATATAAATGTTTATGTGATGTGTTTAGGCTATTTAGAGGTAAAACAATGGTAACCATTAGCTTCAGTCATGCCATAGCAACATTCGAAGGCTGGATTTTCTTAAAGTAAGTTTTAAGCTAGGCTCAGCTATGCTATTTAGCATCAAGTTAGCATATTCCTCAAAAGTATTTACAACAGCTATGACAGAAAGTACAGGACATTTATATATACTGTAGACCCTTTCCATATTTCTCTGTAATGACATTAGTGTCATAAAAGTCACTGCCTTCATTTGATAATACCTAAAGTAGAAGGGTTGAAATGGTTGGTTAGCATGTATGCTAAGTGAGGGTAAAAATACAAACCAATAGCATAAGTTCAAAGGAATAAATACACACTGTACATGACTGGATATGAGGTTATCCCATTACAACAAATGTTATATGTGCACAGAGGCAGATGATTAAACAAAAACAGAAGTTCAAATGTTATGTAATTTATCCCCCTCACATATCTCATGTAAAAAAGATGTTTTTTTTTCACGTTTTCTACAAACCCTTGATAACACTCTATCACTTGATAAAAGATTCATACTATTTCCAAGAATTAGCAGTTTTAAAACAAACTCCAATATATAGCTCTAGGAAGACCAGTCTTACATTGTCATGTAATAATATGTCCTTTTCATGAAATGTCTCTCCCAATAATCTCAGAATAATCTCTGTTCAAGACCTCTTTTTGTTTTTTTGAAAATATATCACAGATATACTTAACGTCTTTCCCTGGTCAACCCTCAGCTGAATGTGGATGCTAAGCTAAGCTGTTCTGATTAAGCATGCTCTCAAAACCATGCTCTCAAACTGTCACTGTTCACTGTATCAACGTGGCCAACCGTTCTGCTTGCTGCACCACAGCCTGAGGGTAAAGATGCTAACTAACAAACACATCCACACAAGGCCATGGTGCAGGACATGCAGTCCCACGGACATGCAACTTCTATAAAAATTGAGCGAGTGCCAAGAAGAACCTTGCTTCACAGCCCCCCTGAAAATGTAAACAAACCAAACATGATGAAACTGATTCCATAATTGTCAACAAATAGATGGCTATGTCATCCCACTTGATCTTCTTGTAGCCAAATCCGGCTTGTTAAGTTTCACTGTGAAGCGTGGTCTTCGAACCCCCTTGTTCGATGATGCATCATCACTTATAAAAACAGGGTGGTACTCTAATGTGGTGAAGCAATTACAGTGCAAAATGACAAGATATTGAATTAAAGCTCCTATGCTGGCAAGACATACTCTAGTTCTAAGAAAAGTCTCTGAGATGGCAGAGTATATAGTGAGCAGTGTCAGTAGATACAGGTGTTCATATACACAGCATTTCTAAAAGCTAGGGTACACTTTGTTTTTCTGCGTGCTGTTACGTCTCACACATGGTTGAATGCTCTAGCCTTTCAAAGAGTCCTATTTTGACCACAAGCCCATGCACACTATGACTTCTTTGTGATACTCTTTAGTACAGTCAACACAAGGCACATGTACAGATGATGCACAGATGCAGACTGTCCGCTTGCCTAAAAAACCTGGGCTACACTTGGACAGTGTGCACGTTCAGTGCTAAAGACGGAATTTGCATCATGCACACTGATCGAGACGTAGCGCATGCAGAAAACCAAAGTATACTTTGGCCTTAAGAGGATAACTGTCTTACAGGAAAGCAGCAGGGAATTCTGGTTAAGGAAAGAAAATAGAGATGTATAATAAGTAAATTGTGAGGCAAAGCACCTCTGAGGTTACAGTATGAGGTGCGATCACACTCTTCGTCTTTTAGTGTCTATACAACTCTGGACAGTTGTAGAGGACTTTAATGGGGTTCACGCTAACAAGTCAAATAAATTAAATTGCAAGTCACACTGCCAGTGATGCCAGTTCATTCTTTCTTTGCATTCCTCTCTACAACACATGACAGCAGTTGTACTGGGCAAAGGGAAGGAGCTTCTCTTTAGAAGTGGGCTGGATGTTGAAGGACAAGGCTTTCTCACAGAGTGGGAACTGTAGTAGACGTTCCCGCAAGTTCACGTTCTTGACCTTGCTGGGGTCGGCTCGGATAGCAGTGTCAGTGCTTGTGTCTCTTGGGCTGTGAACACCTTTCTGGGGTTTGGGCTGGGCTTCTTCTGGTTTCTCAACTTCACCCCCAGTCTTACGCATTTCCACCCCATCTGGACCCAGATCTACACAGTGATTCCTTGGTAGGGACCTTGGGGAACTGCAAGGAGTTGACACTACCCCAACCTCAAGAAGCCTGGATTTGGCTAGGGTGTTATTGTTGTTTTCTATTGTGTCCTTTGAAGGTTCCCGCTGTCCCCAGCAGCACTGTACAACATCCAGTCTGGGAGCTGGAGGAGGTCCATCGATATTTGGACCTTGAATCTGTTGTCCATTATGCTCATCTAAAGACATGCTCGGTTGGGTGAAAACACTCTTGTCCCTTGTTCTATTTGGTTGCTCAGTATGGTTGATCTTTTCCACATGGGTTTCAGTCTTTGGAGGTTTTTCCTCTTGATGTTCCACAGTGACTGCAGCAAAGTTAGACTCTGAATCGAAAAGCTTCACCTGCTTTTCTGTGCCCTCCACCCCTTCCTCAAGTTCCTCCTCCTCGGCCAGAGTTTCACAGTTTCCCATCACTTTACTTTTTGGCTTCCCTGTTCTACTTGGGGTCTCTGATTGCAAAGATGTTCTAGAAGGTTTCAAAGAGAGATCTGTTGAAGGAAGTGGACCTGGCATACTGGGTACCACCTTAAGCTTTGCCTCGTCCCTGTTCTGCTCCTTCTCATCCTCCTCATCCTCTTCTTCCTCACAGATCTGCTGTAAGGCTCCAAGGCTCTTGACAGTAGGTTGGTCTGGAGGTAGAGGGCGCAAGCTGAGATTCAAGCATGGAGCTGTGCTACAAAAGTCACTGAAGGAGTTATCATGACGGTTGGGTTTGGGAGCCAGCAGGTCCCCGGACTCGCTCACACCCCTCCGGGTGTAACCAGAGGACAGATCACCGAGGGGTGCCAATGGACCCAGGTGGGCCCCTCTCATTGTATCAGCCCGGGGTGCTTGGTTCACCAAGTCCAGTGGATCAGACATGGGCCTCCTGTAGGGGAGCCAGTAACAGTGTTTAGTAAAATGTCTAAGCCACTCCTTGCAATCTTACAGTTCAATCAATATTCTTTAGTTTTAAACATTGCCTACCAACCAATGTACTCAGATTGCTCAATAAATGACATGTATTGCACATAGCTTGATATTAATAGAAACTATTTTAAGGCATGATTTTCAATAATGTTTTTCAATGAAACTGCTCAATGGGAACTTGAAGACATTTAAAACATTAGACATTACAGCTCAGGCTACAGACATTACTTTCCTTAAGAGCAATTTTGACTTGTTAGAGACATAATTTTCTGGATGAACAAGAAGATACAAAATTATCAGATGAAAAATAGAAATAAAATAGATGGCACATTAAAAATGAGAAAGTCCCTGCTGAAAAGACCAACATATCTTGTAGCATACAGTATGTTGTGTTCTTGATACTGCTTTCCAGTATGGGATACTGGCCTCCAACATGGTTAAACAGTTGGTTCATCAGCTAGACCAGCACAAAACTAGTATAAACTAGTAATTAATTCTGGTCTGGTAAAAAAAAAAACATCTATATACATCACAAGAACTTACTGTGCATGTCTTTGTTCAGGAGTGATACTGGTCTGTTCCTGTTTTTCTCGGAGGAGTCGCTCCCCCAGCAAGTAGTAAGTGGCTGTGATGTGGTTATATCTGTCTGCCTCCAGTGCTCTAAAACAAAGACAAAAATGTGTTTGTGTTAATTTGAAAAAAAGCAACTAAGGAGAGACCAAAGTATTCTGTATAAAGAGGCACTCACTCCTGGATGACATCTCGATCAGCAATGTTGCCACTGGCCATGGCCTGCAGTATGAACTCGTGCTCCTCAGGCAACAAACTGCGGTGAGAGGTGAGCGGGGCAGCTGTGCACCCGGCGGGCGATGGGTCAACACCCTGCAGCCAAGTGTGGCCCTCTATCTCAGTGAGAGATGCCCGCTTAGCAGGGTCCCTTTGTAGCATACGGGAAATCAAACTGATAGACAGAAAAAGGAAAGGGAAGATAAAATGCCATCTTCTCAAATAGGCTTGATTTTATCACCCTTCATCACTCTTGCTTTCCACCTCACTTCATCTCTGTCTCACTCTACTTGCAATTTTCATACATTCCTGTTTTTCGAGCAGTCTAATAAATATTCTCTGCCTGTCTGACAGCCAATTATTGCATAGGCGCATGTTGCCATCAGAGGAGACAGAGTGAAGAGGAAGTGCTCATCTTTCTGCTGATTAATATTCATGAGCACCTGCAAAGAAGTGCTTCAATGAGGCAAACGGAAAAAATATGGAATTGGTCGGAACTCTTACTATCCAAGCTTGTGTGCATATGTGTGAAAGCACTGCATCTAGCTTGTTTACTCAAGTGTTTTATATCACTGCGGCACTAGCACATGCTTTAGTGGCATTTCATGTGGATTGCCAGCAGAGGGAGATATTTCCTCTTTCTGAGTGTGTTTTTACGTCTTTGACAGTTTGTGTGTGTGTATCAGGGTTGTGCGCCATTCAGAATTGAACTGAGAAAATTTGTAAAATTCAAATCCAGTTCCTGAATTTGAATTTAAATTGAATTGAGGTAGAAAACAGAATGCAGAATTGTAATTCAAATTTGAACTGAAGGAAGCAGAAATAAAATGGAATGAAATCCAAAGGCTGGAAGTGTAGTTTTAAATAATACATTTAATTTTTCAGTTTGAATTACTCATAAACATGTTATCAGGGAAAACATATGAGGTTTTACCATAAATAATAGATTACAGTAGTAATCATTTTAAATGTATTATATTTAATAAATTAACTAATTTTATGGACCATAGTGGAAAAACACTTAAATTCCTAGCATTTCTAAAGTTATTTGTAAACAATGTGATTGAAATTGGTGATGAAATACATCAAATTAATTGACCACATGTCAGGGAATAAATATGCATAATTTTATGTTGCATAATTTTCTTTTAAGTGTGACTACGATGAATTTCTTTAAATTGCAATTCAGTAAATTCTTCTTCCCGTTATTCCAATTTAACATCCGATAGGATGTGGGCAATTCTATTCAAATTACAACTCATGAACTGAAAGGAAGCCAATTCTTAAATTCATATTTTGGCCCAACCCTTGTGTGTATGTGTGTGTATAATCCCATATGCTTCATTGCCCTGGAACATCAGTGAAGTTTCTCAGTTTGTTTAACCTCAAGACCTTAAATAGCCATAAAGTACTACAGATGAAAAGTCTGCCTGAAGACACAAGCGTTCTACTCCACAGAGAAAACTCTTCCCATTAAATAGAGCCTTTTGATTGTGGTGGTGATCATGTGATCCAGTCACTATTTTTGGCTGTGCGGCCAAGCACAGATGTCTAATACACACTTGTACACAAAGATACACACTCGTACACTTGCACAATTGACCGATTCAGACCTAAACTCAACCATGATGTTCTGACTACAATTAGCCTGGTGTAAACCCTCTTAAACATAACTTCACTCTGACAAAAGCCAGCCTTGTATAAAATCTGGTCACTATAGTACTCTACAGAAAACACACCTGACCCTCATGTTCTGTTGAGATTGACTTTACTGTTTTATGTTTGGGGTCCAAGAGAATATTTTGTTAATATTCAGTTATGATACTTCAATGCTACTGTAAGTATATTTTTCAAGCAATTAAAATGGCCTTGAGGTCAGGTACAGTAAGAGGGTAATAAATGTTAAATACCATAATTCAAACATGGAACAATACCTAACGTTAGGAGAAGTCAAGCACTTACAGACAAAATCCAGGTGGAATGAATCAAATGAGGGAGGTGTTTTGACCTGTTACCCACAATATCTGTCAAACCACCTGGCATGAGGATGTCAATTCTAGCATTTGTGTCATGACTTGCTCATAAAACTGACCTCTGATAACCTTTGCTCAACAAAACGCCTGATTGGCTTCCTTAGCTTTCACTCAGAGAGCCACACCCTGTGATTGGCTGGCACAAGCAGGTGTAAATAGAAAGAGTACATTATGTTCAGATGGGTTTCTGTCTACACACATATGTATGAAGTTTGGCAAGAAAGTGGTACAAACCGAGGGAGTGGTTTTGAGAGGCATTTGAGAGACTCCATCCTGGCAGTTCTTAGAAAATAAACCACAGAAACACTATGTTCTGATGGCATGCCATTGTCAACTGTACAATCTTAAAAGCACAGTTTATTTACTCAAGCGTGTTAAGTAAGCCTGACAAGAGTAGAATTCTTGCGAACATGGTGGTGTGTGATCAGTCAGCATGGAAAATCTTTGTGGAACAGGGTATTGTCAGCATCATGTTCTTGCGGTTTGGTAATATTGGTCACAAGAAATAGTAAACTCAACAGTGCCAGCATTGAAAGAAGAAAATCTTAATACATGACATATGTTGACCAATAAAAACACGCTCCTGGAGCGATAATACTTGTTACAAAATGTTAGTCTAAGAGTAGCTGACAAATAAAAATTTTTTAGGTTTTAATATCATATTCCATACACACTATATACAGTATATATATCCAAGTCATTTTTGATCAAATCTAGACAGGCCCCATTTCCAGCAGCCATCACTCCAACACCTTATCCTTGTAATCATGCTAAGTAATCATGCTATATTGCTAATTTGGTACTAGAAAATCACTTGCCATTATAACCAACACAGTTGAAAGCTATTTGGTTCGTTAAATGAAGCTTAACATTGCCTTTGTGTTGGTTTTTGAGTTGCCACAGTATGCAATAGACTGGCATGTCTTAAGGTCAATATTAGGTCAAAAATGCATGAAACAACAGCATAGCATGAAATCAACACTCAGCAGACACAATCCACCACCGCATCGTTGTCTGCTGAGCTGCAAAAAGATGCTCTGATGTTTACCTTTCAATCTGCTGCATTACTGACTGCACTGACAAACTATAGCTGGCTAACAGCAAACAGACATGGCTGTCAGGGACAGGGTTAAGGTTATATTAGTAATATTGAAAAGGGAAAATGATGGGGTCATTGTTTATTAACTTTCCAGTATGTATTTCACAAACTAGTTAGCAACTTACTGACACACAGCTCCAATGTCGGCCGACCGATATATCAGTCAGGCACTAAATCATTATTGGGTGAATTATCCCTTAATAAGTCTTGACAGTAAACGGCCACTTTTATGATTGGCTCTCTGTTCTTGAATGACCTGCACTCTTCTTGCCATCTCACTGCTCACCTCTACTTGGCGGGGCTACGGAAGTGATAAGGTAAAGTAGGCATTGATGTGCTGTTGTGGAGGCAGTCGGATGGAAATGTCTACCACAGTATGACATCACAATGTGGAGGAAGTAGAGAACGAGTTGTTTAGGCAGCTTGGTTTCAACAAATGCTCATTTTGCAGTGAGGAGGGAGTTTTGAGCTCTGAAACTTACAGTAAGTTTTTATAGTTCAATGACCTCTTATATGTCAAAAGATCAAGGAAAATTGTATTCCTCATGTCACGACCCCTTTAATACAAACACACAATAAGTTCCAACCTTATGAAATAAATCCAGGACTCATTAAATTAAATATTCCTATACACAAGTTAATGTGCGCCTGAGGAGAATCAAAACACAGATGATATACATACTCTTTGCATTCTGGAGAGACATGGCTGGGTACAGTGTAACGACAGTCCATGATCATGATGAGGGTCTCACTGTCATTGGCCTCTTGAAAGGGTGGGTGTCCACATACCAGCATATAGAGGATCACACCCAGTGACCAGATATCTGAAACACAGAAGCATTAATAATTAGGCTTATATATGTACATATACGGTGTACAGTATGAGACAGACAGACAGACAGACACAGACAGACAGCTAGCTTGCTAGCCAGACAGACAGACAGACAGCTAGACAGACAGACAGACAGACAGATAGATAGATAGATAGATAGATAGGATACAGATGCTTCTCATCGAAATATTTTTGAAAATGTTTCCCCATCCAACTCTGGGTCAATTAGCTATTTGCAAGCATCCTTCAGAACATCACGAACCCAGAACACAGTGAACGGGTCATGAGTAAAAAAAAGAGAAAGTGAGAGTGGGGGCGTGTAGGTCCCACAATGAGCGTGTTTATTTTGGTGACGTACTTTTCCACAGCAACTTTCCAAGAATACGGGCTTCCTCTTTTCACAGTTCAGTGTAATGAGTGTGTGAAAAACAATCCGTACACATACTGTATGGGTGAGAGGTCTCAACCCTGCTTTATTTATCAGGATTTCTTTAAAATAGGAAATATTGCTGAGAATTTTCTCATACATTTGGTCTAGTGTGGGAACCTGGTTGGCAGTTAAATATGCCTGATGTAGGCTATTTTTGGATTCTTTTTTGGAGGGTACACAACTCCATCTGTGGTCAGGATAAACGGGAACATTAGATCCCCTGATATTTCTACATCATACCATTGGGATTTTAACCCACAACCCACTAGCTCTTGGATAACCTACTGAGTATCTGAGTCAAAACTGGGTTTAGGTCAGTTTTTTGTGTGTGTGTGATTTCACGTTTGTGCAAGGTTTGGGTTTGTAAATACTGAAAAATACATAACTATTATTATAAAAATAATATGAAAAGGTTTGAGTCAGGGTCGGTCATAATATTTGGCAGTATCCGGGTTAGACAGGGTCACATAGTCTCATTTACTGCCCTTATTTAAGTTTTAACTTAAAGGTGAAGTCTGTGCTAGTAGCGTCACCAAACAGAATTGCAAAACTAATACATTTTTTAAACAGGTCTTCTAGACATCCCCATCTGCAACTGGCTATACAAACTGATAGTCTTGCCATTGATTGAGCCAATGTTGTTGTGTCGGTCTGGTAAGGATGCTCAAACAAAGAGAGCAATGTATTGATAGTGCCACAAAGCCACAGTATTTACATATTTCAGGTAAATCATCAAAAAAATTGCTTATTTATAATTGCCTCTGCATATTAAACTGGGAATGGAGAAAGTATTTTAACACAAATTACACAATTCAGCTTTAATGCCTGCGCAAGCCTCTACAGCTTTATGTGTAAGCAACAGGTTGAGATCTGACATAATCTCAATGTGTGTATGCGGACGAATTCTGTGTGAAAGAGCAAATACTCTGTGAACCAGAGCAGAAGAACAGTGTGTGAGACAGTCCTTTGAGAGACAGCATTGTCCCAACACTAACAATAAGTCCCTCTTCTGCTCTCTGTACTCTCTGTTCCTTGTGAGAACACAGAGACAGACAGATAGACAAACTCACGTGTGCTAAATATCGTGCAGCAAGTTATGTAACATCTATTGAACGGCACAAGCCACTGATACAATTGTACTTTTCAGTACGCCCAGGAGTCTAACTCATTACACTATTTCATTTACAAATGAAGCATCACTAGGGTGAAGCTGGATATAATAAAAAGATTTGCACAAATACAAATGCTGGGCTGGTAACCCATTCAAGAGGTGATCCATGAACCATTACTAATGTGCCCTTGTACATTAATGTTCTAATTACAGGACTCCCACACTTTTGGACAAATACATTTCCATGATTTTTCATGATCTTTCTGGGCGAAAGGTCAGTGATGACTGGTCACAAATTGAACATCACTATGGCTTGCAAATTTTACTCCACACAAGAGCAAAGTCTAGCTAGTCAATGAAATATTTTTCAACTGATCTATGTACGATGTTTATTCACTACAAAATGTTGACAATATTTTAATTTCTATGACTTTTCCATGAAAAACACAATTTCAGAATTCCAAGACAGAACTCTGTGATTGGCACTTAAAAGTTTCAAACATTCAACTTGTTTCCTTAGCTAAATGCTAAAGGTATTCTATAGGGCTTATTTTTATAGTGTTTGTCTATGTACATGTCCCAGATGGACATCTTTGGCTATTGCAGCTTTTTCATAGTCTTTTGCTATGAGCACTGCGTTTATAAGATTCTGATTTAAAGGGGCCAGTCAGGCTTCCCAAGCAACCAATTGGCCTGGTTGCTAGGGTGGGTAGAGTCAAGTTGTGTTAACCTCCTCGTGGTCGCTATAATGTGGTTCTCGCTCTCGGTGGGG
This sequence comes from Myxocyprinus asiaticus, assembly GCF_019703515.2. NCBI lineage: Eukaryota > Metazoa > Chordata > Actinopteri > Cypriniformes > Catostomidae > Myxocyprinus > Myxocyprinus asiaticus. The sequence goes on from NC_059391.1 coordinate 20,381,071, forward strand.
CGCGTGGTGAGTTGTGCGTGGATGCTGCGGAAAATAGCGTGACACGCTTCCACACGTGCTAGGTTTCCACGGTAACACGCTCAACAAGCCACGTGATAAGATGCGCAGATTGATGGTCTCAGATGTGGAGGCAACTGAGATTCGTCCTCCGCCACCCAGATTGAGGCGAGTCACTACACCACCATGAGGACTTAGAGCGCATTGGGAATTGGGCATGCCAAATTGGGGAGAAAATCCAAAAAACAAACAAACAAAAGATTCCGATTTAAAGGTAGTCGAATTTTGAAAAATGTGATCCCTGCATTGTGTTGCGTTCCATCTATCTGTTATCCATCTTAACAGCTCCTAACTGTCACAAACATAACCTCTGCATTTTTTTTAAGACACTTTGGTATGAAAACATCTGCCACAATCTACATATACATGTTTGTGGAGGTGGCAAAATGTATCATGAGTTTATTCTTGTCATGTTCTTGTTCCAGCTTGGTTTCTTTTCCCATCCATCCAAAAGTATTTTTATTTATTTTTTTACCATTGATGTCTCAATCATGCATTTCTTGAAATGATCTCTTGCGCTCTCCCTCCCTCTTGGTTTTTAAAATTATCCCAACAGATGGTGTTTGTCTATAAAGTACTGTAGATATCCGCTCACTCTTCCAGAGGAGTTTCCCTGGATCTGGACTTCATAATCATTCTCTCTGTGGCTCATTATGCTGATGCAGGATCAGTGTGACTGCTCACTTATAATGCTGAAGACTAAAGAGGCCAGCGTGAGCGCTGACTCAAGCACAGTGGTGGATGGGGTCTTTGTATGAGTGCCATGTGACAAGTTTACACAAAATAGATCACACAATGGAGGCTAACAAAGAGCGGTGTATGGTTATGAGTGTGGGTCAATGTTGAGGTTACATAGTGTGACAATAGTGAAAGAGAATGTCCCCAGGTCATGTTTTAAAATCATTAAAAACTCAAATTCTTTAGATTCTTACACATTTTAATTTTTAGTATCTTTAGAATCTTAGACTCTTCAGTGTTTTTAGAATCTTTAGAATGTTAGAATTTTAAAAAAATCTTATAAACAAATTCAAATTCTTAGAATCTTCAAATATTTTGAAATCTTTATTATTTTTACAATCTGTGTAATCCTTGAATCTTTGTAATCTTAAGTGTCTTTAGATACTTGAGAATCTTTGCAATGTTATAATCTTTAAAATGTTATAATCATTAGAATCATAGAACTTTAGAAGATTATAATCTTTAATATCTTACAATCTTCCGAATCTTTGGAATCTTTAGAATCTTGGAATCTTTCAAATCAAAATGTACACACAATGTGACAATGGTGCATGACAGAGAGTGCGTCGGGTTCCATTTAGAACCTCCAGAATCTTAAGATTCTTAAAAATATGAATCTTTAGAATCTTAGAAATCTTTGACTCTTTAGTGTCTTTAGAACCTTTAGGATTTTAGAATGTTTACAAATCTTTAGAATCTGTGAGTCTTCGGAATGTCTAGTCTTTAGTGTCTTTTGATTGTTTCGAATCTCTGGAGTATTTAGAAAATAGAATCTTTGGAATTTTATAATCATTAGAATCTTTGGAATGTTTTCTTTAAAATTGTACAATCTTGATAATTGTAGAATCTTTAAAATATTATAATCTTCAATATCTTCCATACTTCAGAATCTTAATCATTAGAAACTTGGAATCTTGAGAAGCCTAGCCATTTTTGAATCTTAAAATTTTTAGAATTTTTGAATAATTATCTGTCTCAAAACATCTCTGATCAGCACTGTCTACAACCTTCACACACAGCTCAAATGTCATGAAGCTTTTACAAAATCTTTAAAAAGAATACATAATTTGTTCATTTTTGCTTTAAAATAGCTTTAAATGTTTTATAAAAGTTCCTTTTTTTTTTTTTTTACAGTCATTGCTGGAATTTCTGCAAAACACACACTGTCCATATTTTACCCACAGCAACCATTAACCAAACAGTGTGTGATCACACGGTTGTGTGTCATTTAGAGAGCCGCTTACTTAAATGTGTGTCTGCAAGTGCATGTGTGTGTGCGTGTGTGCACATGTGAGCTGGCACTGTGTGACTGAACACTTGTGAGTGGATAAGCGCCGAGCAGCTGATTACTGGCTATGAATAAAACCTCACACAGAGCTAATGAATATTCAGCCATGCACACAACACACAAGGTCAGGCTTCAGGCTCATGCATGCTAACAAACAAACACACACAGACATATTAAGACTGACATTCAAACATTCAAACTGAAGATATCAGCTTCTCTGCAGCTGAAACCTTCTTTAAGAATGGAAACACATTCTACTCTTTCACCTCCCTCCCTCTATCTCCTCAGGTTAATGGCATAAGTTTGACCCAGAACTGGCAGACAGGAATACTGTCCAGATGAGGTTACAGATGCCAGCCCGTGCCCAGCAAACTTCAGAAGCTGATTAAAACTACTAGCAATGGGCAGCGTGCCACAGGGCAAGCAGACGGTCACTGCCACATATTCACAAGATTAGATTAAATAAACAGACCTCTGTACAAACCGCTGTACAATCACATGTAACATAACCTAAATACACAAAGCCGATCTGAATTAGATGTCTGTATTTTTGTGCTAGGCTGTGAAAATATAAAGATTAAAGTGATGCTTAAAGAGAAAGGGAAAAAAACGTTTTCCTGCTTTTTTCCCCTTCTTATTTATTGATACAATAGTAGAGAGAGGAAAGGAAATTATGGGGAAAAACAATGCTCACTGTAAATAATAAAATGCAACTGTCTTAGTATCTTTAGAATCATAGAATCTTTAGAATAATAAAATCTTTAGAATCATAAAATCTTACAAATTTAGGAATCTTAGAATTTTTAGAATTTTAACCCTAAAAGGTTTTAGAATCCCGGCGGATACAAACATTTAAGAGGCTGGGAAGGGGAGCAATGAGGGAGTCGGTAAATTGTTTTTGACAAATATTGAAAAGGGGGTCCCTGCATATACTGAGGAAATGTGACTTTGTATGTAAAGTCTGGCATCAACTCACAATCTTTATCTAAAATGAAATAGGCAGCATTACAAAATTTCCGAAGTCAGAGGACGCGATACCAGCTCAGAGTAGAATCTCAGAGAACTCATCTTGTATTTACAGTAATTCCGACACAACGGCACAATGAGATTAGGAGAAGGGGGAATGTGATCAGGAAATGTTCTGAGCCAGATTCGAACTCACATCGTCAACATGAGCACCAGAGCTAACCACTGTCAACTTCTTCGGCAACAGTCCTGCTTTTAAAGTTCTGTTTACTGTCAATTCTGACTGACCCAGTAAGTTAATTATCCACAACGCATGACCATTTCTAATGAACTTCTAACGAAAGGGTAGATTTCACTCCGAGAGAGGTGAAACAAACCCTTGGGTTCGCATACCTCTAGCGTCCATGCGGCAAAAAACCTGTGTGTTTTTTTATACGTGTGCGCCAACATCCTCCTTTGCATGCTCTGAGGAGGCTGACTCACTTTGTGTGGTTCTAATCCAGACACATGCAGCCTCGGTGAGAATTACTGTCCCACCGTCACATGCCGCTCTGAGTAGAACATATCAGACAAATGTAATATAAATAACAGCAGAGCAGGCGAGCAGAAGGGTACACACATCTGTGCTTTAGCCATCCATATACTGAACTGGGACAAGAGAGAGAGACAGATGTAGTCCATGCGCAGTGTCATTTCTATTAGTCTTCATCTTCCTGTCTGTCACAACGTTAAGCTCAAGTGTCCTCTAAAGTCTCTGCCTGCCCCATTGTCTCTCTTACTGGATCTGTCTTGCTCTACCCGACATTGAATTGCGTTCCGGATATGCAATTTTTTTTTTATTGTCGGTGCACATAAACATGCTATACAGACGTGTTTGGGCGCTACAGCGCATCTCACACCATGAACGCTGAGTTTTCTAAGATTCTGTCAAAATAATTAACACATCAAAACACATTTAATCTTGCCATACAGCACTGCAAAACTTAAAATAAATATCGATGTTCAAATTTGAATCTATTCATATACAGTATATTGGTGTTTGTCTCCATTTTGAAGAGTTTGGGGTAAATTAAAGCCACAGTCCATAAAACTTTATGAAATATAATGAAATATATATACAGTATAGAAACATTTTTATGTAATTCATACTGAAAAATTAAATGTGTTACTAAAAACTACATGTAAAGCATTTATATATGAATTTCTTTGAATTTAATTCTGTTTCACTTCTACTTCTTTAAAATCAAATTACAAATTATAATCAAATCACATTTCTGCATCCTGTTTGCTACATCAATTCAATCTGTTCTGTGTGAACGACACCTTAATCCGCATTCTTTTCTCTTCTCCCCCTCTCCTTCTCTCTCTCTTTGTCATACATTGAGTCTCCTGAGCTTAATAAGGTGGCTGGGTCTGAACAACAGAAAGGATTATGGATAGAAGCAACATGACTAACCCTAACCCTACAGCTAGAAACATTCATCCTCCCATCCTCAAAGACACAACATTATAGCACACACAAGCAAGTCTTAGACAAAGAATTTCCTGACACATCTGAAATATGTACTGCATGTACTGTGGCAGCAAAACATTCTAAACATTACTGGTAATAAGTGGGCACCAATATGGGTTTCTCAATAGCCAATGCTGAAGTGAATATATACACAATCTGTTTTAGTCATCATGAAAAGAAGTTTGCAACCCATTTTACTTCTGTAATGCAATATATTTCTGAATGAAGAAAGCAGTTACATTTTGATGAATGATTATGATTTTTTATTTTATTTTGGAATAACGTACATTGATGAATCATTCACTCATAACATATCATTCACAAATGCTGGTCAATTATTAGCCAGATATTGATTGCAATATCAGTCATCACAATTAAGTCTTCCCATTGGGTGGTTGGGCTCTCATGCAAATGTCGATCAGATGTGCTGAATGCAGCAGGATTTGAGTCATGTTTAGATCTGACCAGATACAAAAATCTCCATGCTTGACCTCTGCCAGAGCACAAGATGTGCAGTTCATTCATTCAGAAGATTTCCGCTCGGCAAATGGTAGGGATTAAAAGCCAGAAGAGGCACGTGGACAGAGGAGAGTGGAGGATGAACAGATGAACTGAGAGAGAAGAGCAAAGTGGCCCACAGCTCTTGTGACACAAACATAGAGTTTGACGTTTAGGATTGCGGGCAGCTGGTATTTAATCCCTGCGTGAATTAGTTAGACTGCACTGCATACAAATTACAGTCCGACAAGACAGAATATATAAGTCTCATTGACTGAATGAATAAAGCAACACACTCGGATACTTCCTGAAGCAGAGAAACTACGAATCAGGAAATTGAAGGGGGGCCATGTCAGTGTGGCATTACTGACATATTTTTTATCATCAATACTGAAGGAGTTTTTTAAAGGGATTCACCTGAAAAATAAAACATCTGTCAACATTTACTCACCCTCATGTTGATTAGCTTAACATCTCCTTTTGTGTTCCACAGGAAAAGGAAAGTCATACAGGTTTGAAATAACATGAGGGTGAGTAATAGATGACAGGATTTACTAATCTATATGCATATTAATTTCTTTATGTAAATTTTAAAAAATTTGTAAAAATATATTCATTTTAACTTAAAAGAAATAGTATGGGTCCGATACAAGTTAAGATCAATCGACAGCATTTGTGGCAAAATGCTGATCGCCACAAAAAATAATTTCGACCGGTCCCTCTTTTTCTATAAAAAAGGAAAAATTAAGTGAGACACTTACTATGGAATTTTTGGAGGGTTTACAGGCAGAAATGTAAAGCTTATTATTTTATAAAAGCACTTGCATTAATTCTTCTGTTAAAATTTCTGTATTATTTAAGATGTAAAGTTGTTTAAATTGTCATTTTTTTTGGTTGATTATTAAATTACCGGGATTGTAGTTTTTACAGTGAAACATCATCATGGCAACAGAGTTGTAAAATTACATACAACTTTACACAGAAAAGGTTCTAGCGATTTTATCACACTAAAATCATGTTAACACGCAATATGCATGTTAACGTGATTTTAGTGTGATTACTTATAACTTTACACAGAAAAGGTTATTAAGGGATTTTATTGCACTAAAATTATGTTATGCATACAGTTTACGTATTCTGACTTTTGAAACAGTGAGTATTTTAATGTTTACGGATTGGCCCTATTCACTTCCATTGTATGTAAGTGCTTCATTGTAACCCAAAATTATTATTTTATTTTTTTAAAGGAGGGATGAGTCGAAATTATTTTTGTGGTAATCAACATTATGCCACAAATGCTGTCAATTGAGCTTAAATGAATAGATCACCCAAAAATGAAAAATTTCTCATAATTTATTCACCCTCATGCCATCCCAGATGTGTATGACTTTCTTTCAGAAAATATCTTGGCTCTGTAGGTCCATATAATGCAAGTGAATGGTGATCAGACCTTTGTAGCTCCAAAAATCACATAAAGGAAACATAAAAGTAATCCGTAAGACTCCACGTGTTAAATCAATATCTTCAGAAGCAATGTGGGTGAAAAACATGACTAACCCTAACCCTACAGCTAGCAACATTCATCCTCCCATCCTCAAAGACACAACATTATAGCACATACAAGCAAGTTTTAGACAAAGAATTTCCTGACACATCTGAAATATGTACTGCATGTACTGTGGCAGCAAAACATTCAAAACATCACTGGTAATAACTTTTTTCTAAATCTCCACATTCACTTTCACATCTGAAAGTCACATGTGGTGCCTGTTTAGTTTCACTTTCACTTCTGTGGAGATTTAGAGTAAAAAAGGACTTAAATATTGTTCTGTTTCTCACCCACACCTATTATATCACTTCTGAAGATATGGATTTAAACACTGGAGTCATATAGATTAATTTTATGTTTCCTTTATGTGATTTTTGGAGCTACAACGGTCTGATCACCATTCACTTGCATTGTATGGACCTACAGAGCAGAGATATTTTTCTAAAAATCTTTGTTTGTGTTCTGCTGAAGAAAGAAAGTCATAAACATATGGGGTGGCATGAGGGTGAGTAAATGATAATAAAATATTCATTTTTGGGTGAACTATTCCTTTAACTTGTATTGAACCCAGAATTTGTTTTTTAAATAACTTTTCATTGCAAATGGTTTCTTACAAAGTTTTGCAATTCTGTTTAACTTTATGTTGTGTACTGTATCATCTTTCTAAGTCAGAGATAAGCGGTTGTATCCATTTAAGGTCTTCCGAGGCCATAAGTCCCTGTTAAGCACTAAATTTCCATTCTGGTCAGACAAAGTCAGACAGAGCGTTGACAAATACGCAACTAAGGTTACTGAATAAACTCATTTCTTAACCGTTTGTCTCCTGCTGCCTGCTCTTTCCTCTTGGCTGGGAGAAGAATTAATTTGACAACAGTTAATTTGACAAACAATTTGATATTTCCTGATGGAGAGAGAGAGAGAGATCTGGTAACAAAATATACTGGATCTAAACATAGATCTCACAATACAACTGGCAAAACTTTGTCATAAAAAGACAGATGAACAGACATAGACTGAGAAAAAATCCAACCAGAAATACAGACAGACTAGAATATAACCAGAAACAAAAACACAGTTTCCACACTTACCCACTGCAGGAGCGTCATACTCTTCGCCTAGAAGTATTTCTGGGGCAGAGTACGCTAACGAGCCACAGCTGGTCATCAACATGGTGCCGGGCTGAAAATGGTTACTGAACCCAAAATCTGTGAGTTTCACCGTCCCCTGTTGCCTGAAGAAAACAACATTCTCCGGCTTCAAATCCCGGTGCACAACATGCAGACGATGGCAGTAGGCTATGGCTCGTACGATCTGTGCAAAGTGCACTTTCGCTGTGTCTTCGGCCACACCACCTTCATGGCGCAAGATGTAATCGTACATGTCACCTCCATCGCCCAGCTCCAAGATAAGGTAGAGCTTGGTTTGTGTATCGATAACCTCGTACAGTCGCACAACGTTGGGGTGCTGGACTAGCTTCATGCAACGGACTTCTTGGAGCAGGTGGCCAGTCGCCAAGTCGTCAAGCTTGGTCTTGTCGATGACTTTGACTGCAACTAACTGGCCTGTGAAAACATGACGGGCTAGTTTGACCATGGCGAAATGGCCTTTGCCCAGTGTGCGGTCCAGGTCATACAGGCCGGCTATCTTGCCCTCGTAGCCGCTTTTGGTGGTAGCCATTTTGGATCAAGCAGGGGGATACAGTTGCAGGGCTCTGTGACCAGAGGGAGCTGAAGGAAACCAGGGCTCTACTGAGACATCACCTGTTTAAACACAAAAGAGGGAAAGACACAGTGAGGAGAAAATAAAGAAAGAAACAGCAGACCTTTGATCTGGACCTAATGTCTACAGAACATTTATCAAATTGTAAATAGTGTGTGCACTCTATGATTCTGCAATAATGCAGTCTAAGCTGAGGGTGCACTTCAATGGTTCTTCAATGGCTAACCGAGAACAATCTTTCACTATTTAAGGTTCTTGAGTTGGCTTAAGGTATTTTGGAGTTCTTGAGGTTACATTACAGATTCTACAGAGCAGCATATTGGTTTGAGACTTCATACATTAAAGGAGGAACATAATGTGGCATAATATTGATTACCACAAACATAAGTTTTGACCTGTCCCTTGTTTTTTTTTAAATATATATATATGTATATATATATACATCATTTACTTCCCTCATGCCATCCCAGATGTGTATGACTTTCTTTCTCATCTCATTTTAGAAGAAAATTTCAGCTCTGTTGGTCCTCACAATGCAAGTGAATGGTGGCCAGACCTTTTGAGCACATAAACACAGCATAAAAGTAATCCATAAGACTCTAGTGGTTAAATCCAAGGAAGCAATATGATAGGTGTTGGTGAGAGACAGATCCATATTTATGTCCAAATTTTTTTTTTTTTAAAGAACATCTACATGCTCACTTTCACTTCCACATTCTGGTGAGGAAGTGATTTTTCCTTTCAGCAACCTACTGTTTGGGGCTGGTCAAAGGTGGTGATGTACAATAAAAAAGGACTTAAATATGGATCTGTTTCTCAACCACACATATCATATTGCTTCAGAGGATTTAACCAATGGAGTAATTTCTATTACTTTTATGCTACCTTTATGTGCTTTTTGGACATTCTGTGTTCTGGTCACCATTCATTTTCTTTTTGTGTCAACACCTGAATCACAACTATGCTCATATTCAGTAGCTCTCTTGCTAATGTGATATTGCTGATATGGCATCAGGTTGTAAAACCCTTTTAGGAATCTTTATTTACAGAGGATAAAGTGCTCTTTGTGTTGAAATAGACCGTGCTACCTGTACAGATGAACTATACTTGACTTTTCCATGCCCCTGCATGGTATTATTGAAGAGGAAGGTTAGTGTGGGTGTGTGTGCTGTCTGCGTGTGTGTGGGAAAGAGTACAGGGTCTAACCTGAGAGTAAGTCGTCTAACAGGTTTATGTACTGATCTTATGTGTACATTCAAGAGAGGATAGGTACTGTTAATATTCGCCTCCAAGAATGCCAGACACTGATCTTACAATCTTACAAAAAGACCTGATTAACCAATTGTCATGTGATTAAACAATTATTACTATCACACAGCAATTACTTTATGGTAAAATAGTTACTTAGCAACAAGAGTTCCTTATACTGTAACTAACAACTTCATAACAAAACCCTTCCTGTTATGTAACACAGTGCACATCTATAATATAATTAATAAGGAGGGACATTTCTCACATGTGTGAACACGATTCTGGCTGTCTATAACAAAATAGCCAATCGTAGACAAGAAGTGATGTCATAATGGTACAATGCATGCCAAGACAAAAATAATCAAGATACATTCTGGCTGATGCAATTAGCTAATCGTGAAAAATTCTACTCCCGTAGAATTAAAATTCTGTATTTACATTTTTGGTAACACTTTACAATAAGGTACCATTTGTTAACATTAGTAAATGCATTAGGTATCATGAATAAATAATTAACTATTTATTTTGTCTGCATTTATTAATCTTTGTTAATGTTAGTTAATGAAAATAAAATTGTTCATTGTTAGTTCATGTTAGTTCATAGTGCATTAACTAATGTCAACTAATACAACTTTTGATTTTAAAAATGTATTAGTATATGTTGAAATTAACATTACCCAAGATTAATAAATGCTTAATAATTATTATTCATTGTTAGTTCATGTTAACTGGTGTTGCTAACTAATGTTAACAAATGGAACCTTATTGTGAAGTGTTACCATTTTTTTTTTTCAGTGACTGAGCATTGTAACCAATCACAGACATGTTCATTAAGTACATAAGCCTATCAGTAATGGTGCAGCAAAATTAGACCTCTCAAAATGTATGTAAAAATAATTTTAATGTAACATAAATTTCATGTAAATTCTATTAATCGAAATTAATAATCGCGATTGCAATGTCAAGGGAAATAATTGACAATAACAATTTTTGTCATATCGTGCAGCCCTACATTTAATACTGCAATCACAGGAACTGACATTTATGACTTCATTTGGCATTAAATACATACTTTGTAACATGTTGTAAGATGCTTTGAATGCCAAAAGTTTTTGATTAAGGAAAGTAACATATTAAACAGTTTGTTTGCATGCAAAAGAAGGACTTAAAGGTTAGTTCACCCTAAGATTTTATTTATTTATTTATTTATTTATTTTTATCCCCTTTTCTCCTCAATTTGGAATGCCCAATTCCCACTACTTAGTAGATCCTCATGGTGGTGCGGTTACTCACCTCAATCCGGGTGGCAGAGGACAAGTCTCAGTTGCCTCCACTTCTGAGACAGTCAATCCTTGCATCTTATCACGTGGCTCCCTGTGCATGACAGGGCAGAGACTCACAGCATGTGGAGGCTCATGCTACTCCCCGCGATCCACGCACAACTTACCACGCGCCCCATTGAGAGCGAGAACCACTAATTGCGACCATAAAGAGGTTAACCCATGTGACTCTACACTCTCTAGCAACCGGGCCAATTTGGTTGCTTAGGAGACCTGGCTGGAATCACTCAGCTCACCCTGGATTTGAACTTGCAACTCCAGGGGTGGTAGTCAGCATCAGTACTCACTGAGCTACCCAGACCCCATTTCACCCAAAGATTAAAATGTATTTGTTGCTTTGTGACTTTGTAAATACACAAAAGGAGATCTCTGTCACCATCCACTTTCATTACATGGAAAAACACAATGTAATGCAAGTGAATGGTAAATGAGGCTAACATTCTGCCTAACATCTTTTGTGTTCCATAGAGGAAAGGAAGTCACACTGGTTTGGGAATAAACAAATTATGTAAATAATTACAGAATTTTCATTTTTGGGTGAACTGTCCTTTTATAACAACAAATGCAAATAAAATTCTTATTTGGCCTAGATAAAAATGCTCAGATGGAGGGAAAAAATAAGGGATGAGTAGAAAGAAAGGGGTTGCGAGGAGTAGAGTGTGGGACTCCAGAGGAGTCGGGTGACGGGCATAGCACAAATGGTATGGATCAATACCTGTAATGGGATATCATTATTAGTGTGTGTGAGTGTGTGCATAAGTGTGTGTGCGGTGTGATGGAAGAAGCTGAATTGTTAATGAGCAGTGATAGAGGTTGAACAGGACCTCAATGCCATGATGCCAGAGTAAGACATGTGTGTGCTCACACACAAACACACATCAAATAGACTTGCAGAGCTTTTCTTGTCAGTTGAAATCAATTGTGCTAATTATGGCCTGCCCTTTGTCTGATGGATTAAGTCTTTGTGAGTACCGACTGGGATACACACAAAAGTCCAATGTTATTGTTTATGATAAAATATATGCATAACATATCTGCCCCCCACCAAAAAAAAAGTGCACTATATTTAAGAAAAGCTGCATGTTTTAAGGATATTGCTGTCTTTTTAAAGAAATAGTTAATAATAGTTAATAACAGGCTGCCTAGCAAAAAAACAACCACAAAGATAAATAAACATAAAAATATCATGAAAATGATCCGCAATGCTTCCTGCCACCACATACAGTATTTGAATGTACACAAACAAACATGAGATTTGAAAGCTACAGCGGAGGGAAAACTTTCAGTGTGTAATGACATAAATTTCAGTCCGTTCCTTACAGAAAACTATAGCATGGCTTAAAAGGACTTGTAATATAGCACACAAGATGTAAGGACCACATTTATGGTGCTTTTTGCAAATTTTTGGAGCATAACAGCCTTCGTCTCCATTCACTTTCATTGTATTGAAAAGGACATGCTTGAACATTCAATTTTTTTTTTAAAGATTATTTTTATGGCCTTTTGGATTTAATGGGATAGGGAAAGTAGAGAGGTGACAGGAAATGAGAGGGAGAAGAGTGGGAATGGGATCAAGAAAGGACCTCATGAGCCGGGACTCGAAGTTGGGTCACCTGTGATGCATCAGCACCACATGTCATAAGCACAGCCCACTAGGCTATGGCATGAGGGTGAGTAAATGACAACATTTTCATTTCTGAGAAAACTTTCTATTTAAAACTGATCTGAAAGCTTTCTTCTGTTTTTTTTTTAGAATGTGACAGATCATTATTCTTTTTCCGAACTCCCACTGCTATTGACGCACTGAGAAAAGAAGCTGTCTGATGTTTTACAGGCTTTTGTGAGATGTATTTGTTTAGTGGTAAGACTGAAAGAGAGAGAGAGAGACAGATGACAAATAAAAGAGCCAGTTAAGGAAAGAAAAACAGAGTAAAAGGACGTAACAAAGACCGGGTGGCCTCCATACTGAGGAAGGATAGGGCTGCCCACCCTTCCCATGTTCCTCTATCATTTACAAAGCATGGCAGGGAACGCAAACCTCGGCAAAGCTATTTCCTACGGGGAATGGAGAGCACACGCAGTGCTTCCTGCCAATAGTGCCCAGACATCTGCAGCTTGAGACGACTTTCTCAGTAACACAACACACACGTAGACGTTGCATTTCCTGTGAACATTTTCCTCATCTTCCTGCGAACGAAGAAAGAAAAGGAGATGGAAATCTAGCGAGCTCAGCAATTTCTGAACGGCAGCATTAGGAAATGACAGCAGTCGAAACGAGAAATGCTGGGGTCTTTTGTCAGATGCAAGAAAGCAGACTCCAATTCATTTATTTTGTACACTGATATAGAAGCCATACGCAGAGCTGTCAGAAGGCTTGCGGTGTGACAGGAGGCACCAGGGGAGAGTGTGAAAGGATGAGTCATTCCCCTCTCTTTTTGGAGAAGGGAGGGCTGATGGACGAGTGGAGATGTGAAAAGAGATGAAGAGTTGGGAAGAATGGAATGGGGTTTCCTTTAGATATGATCTCATTGCCCCATGTTCCAATCATGCAACATTTATGGCGGTGAGGTCAGTATGGTGCAGTGGGAGCTTGTGTGCCTACTGTTCGGAGTGCATTAACGTGTTCACACACTCGCAATCTCAGACATACACATTTGTTTTTCTATCATGTTTGAGACATTCCATTGACTGGTGGTGTACTTATATTGGACTAATTATATTTTCTATCCCCCTAACCAACCCCCACCCCAAATATAACCCTCACAGAAAACTTTTTATATATTTTTTTTTATTTCTTTAAGACATTGAATGTGTTTATTAACCTGTTTTCCCAGCTAAAAGTCACCACAATGTAGGCCAAGGTGACTGCAGGTTGCTCAAACTTGAGTCGCACAGACAGTAAAACATTTAAACTGCCAGTATAACACAATAAAATTCATATATTAGCAAAACAGAGGGGGCCGTTAACCCGAACGCGTTTTTGCATTCATTTGCACTGTTTTCAAATAATTTTTTTACGTAAACCTGCACTGTTTTTACTGTCTCACGCAGAAGCAGCACATTTTAAGATCAACTTAAAAATAAATTTAGCCTTTAAAAATGTGTCTCAAGACACATGCATTCTGTTATATTTGTTGTGCATATCTGTGCCCTACGTATCGATATTTAAAGGGACAGTTCACCCAAAAATGAAAATTCTTTCATTATTTACTTACCCTCATGATATCCCAGGTGTGTATGACTTTATTTCTTCACCAGAACACATTTGAATAAAAATTTCACACACACACACACAAACAAACTTGTTTTTATATCATTGTGGGGACTCTCCATAGACTTCCATGCATTTATAGATTTTATACAGATCTAACGATAATTTCTATCCTCTAACCCTACCCCTAAACCTAACAGAAACCTTTTTGCATTTTTACATTTAAAAAAACAAAAAAAAACATAGTTTAGTATGTTTAATGAGCCATTTCCCTCGTAGGGACCAATGACTGGTCCCCATAATGTAGGTGATCTCAGGTTTTACTATCCTTATGGGGACATTTGGTCACCGCAATGTAGTATAAACATGTACACACACACACACACACACACACACACACACACACACTCCAGCATGATCAGGGTGACCTGCGCTCCCCTCTTATCCCGAATCCCTGAGGCCTGCCTTGTGATTGAGCTAATGTGTATTAGCACACGCATACACAAACTCCATTTCGATCTGATATACTAAATCATTGTAAAACTGCCACAAACCACCATGTTCTTGCACATTTGCTCACACACATGCATGCTCACACACACAGTGCTGAGTCTAGGAATTTAGGCACATGCTAGGCCTGTATATATTCAAGTATGCATCTACACAGCAATGCTGCAGAACATAGAGCTCATAGAGACAATATAGTGCATATCTCTCTTATGGCTTTGCCTTTGCATTGCATTAGTTTTTTGCATTTTCATCTGTGTTCACTTTAAGTGGTATACAACCTCTCTTTCAACAATAACAACTTGGCACCTAAATGCATTACTTACGACTCACTCTCTCCGTTTTTAAATTTTTATTAGCTTCCGTTTCAGTTTTAATGTGGTTCATTGGCATGTCAAATATTAGTATTTTCGTATTGCCAATGCATTTGCAGCTTAAAATAGTGCAAAGAACAAATAGTGCAAAACAATGCAAAAACAATAAAAAGAAACCCTTTCTCGTTCTATACTCTGTCTCTTTGTCTTTTTTTATGTCTGCTTTTTGTGTCCCCGTAAGATGCCCCAAGTTCTAGGACTACAGTACATAAAACAGATGACATGTGTATGAAGGAGAGATTGGAAAGGAGAAACAAAATGCAGGCCAGCTTGATGCCTCTGACCAGTGCTTGTCCGCCAGCCACATCTCTAACTCACCTAGACTCACCTATTAAACACCATTCACACTCTCAAATAGCAACAAAACCTGCCAATGACAAGGATGTAACAGCACATGCAGGATTAGAGAGACCATAATATTAATAATTTATGAATCAACCATTTAAAAAACTATATTCGTCAATCACTAATCTAAATAATGTGAGGTCCCCCTAAATATCCATGTTGGTTACAGCACTGGCCAACTATGTAACAGGATACAAATACAACAATCAGTAGCTATTTTTGATCAAATCATCATCATCAACCACAACACAAACAATAAGAGCAATAACATCAAACTATTACACCCTAGCATGCTGTTTCCCAAAGATCACACATTAAACTCAAAGCAATATAACCCTAATTCTTAGGTCCTATAGATCAATAGCAGTGGGCCACTTCAGCAACATGAACTTCAGCTCCGCAACTGCACTCCTGAGTTCCTGCCAACATCCATACAATTAGGAAAAATGTCAACATACAATTGTTGTCTATAATAACTTACCGTATAAAGTGGTAGTACGCAGCGAGTTACGCGTCTATGTACAAGAGCATCCGATGTAAACATTCCCTGCCTCCCCTTGTTTTCTGTATTTATCTATGCTGTTCGAATTGATCAAACAGTCGTTACTAAATAAACCTATTATTGTTTTCGTTAGATCTAAATAATGCCCGCTGTCCGATAAGGACGAGGCATATAGTGGCGCGCGTCGCAGTTCTTTTCCTCCTATGTGCTCGTGGCTCCGCAGTGCTCGCGCGCTCACTTCTGCTCTAGCGCTCGAGCGCTCACCCTCTTCTGACGTCAATGCATTCCAGCTTACCCGGACTTGGGAGAGAGCGCTGAGGCTAGGCAAGGCCATGCTGAGAAATGTTTCTGAAGTCTGATGAACACCATTATGCAACCCCGCTATAATTAGGTGAAGGGAGTAAATGGAAAAACAGCAAATAGAATAACATTCCGCACATTGTGATGGTTTAAATCGCTTTAATGTCAAAATGTATGTGCAAATGAGATGGATGAGTTGTCTAAGTTGAGCAATGTGAAGATTCCAGCAAGGTCTTGTAATGCATGAGCATATATGATACTGGCAAAAGAAAAATTGTGAAAATAGTTTAATTTAAGAATGAAATAGATTTACAGAGGGAATCACATTGATTGTCATTTGCAACTCCCTTAAAGGAATAGTTCACCCAAAAATGAAAATTTTCTGATAATTTACTCCAAGATGTATATGACCTATTTTCTTCATCAGAACAGGATTTAAGATTTTTAGGAAAGTATCCCAGGTTTTTAGCTTCATCCAATGCAAGTGAATGGACACCAATTTTTGGCGGTCCAAAAAGCATACTTAGTCAGCATCAAAGTAATCCACATGACTCCAGCCGATCAAGTAATGTCTTCTGAAGTGAATCGATACGTTTGTGTGAAAAACTAATCACTAATTAAAACTTGTAACTTTCAAAAAAATCGCTACTTTAAACACTGAATGCTTCACGTCGCTGTCGTGTGACGTCATCATGTTGGTGCGTTCACGCAAGAGTTCAGAAGTTCCGTTCTGTTGACCACAGAGCAACGTACTCTACGCGAGAGTTGGGTCAATTCAAACAGCTACAGAGAGCTGCCGGAAGTGCCGGTTTAAAGTTAAAAACATTTTAATTAGCGATTTGTTTTTCACACAAACGTATCAATTAACTTTAGAAGACATTACTTAATCCACTGGAGTCGTGTGGATTACTTTGATGCTGCCTTAATATGCTTTTTGGACCATTCACTTGCACTGGATGAAGCTAAAAACCTGGGATACTTTCCTAAAAATCTTAAATCCTGTTCTGATGAAGAAAGAAGGTCATATACATCTTGGATGGCCTAAGAAGTAAATTATCAGTCAAACTTTCGAAAAGGAAAATGTTCTCATTATTTACTCACCCTCACACCCAGATGTGTGCGCCTTTCTTTCTTCTGCTGAACACAAACAAAGGTTTTTAGTAGAATATCTCAGCTCTATAGGTCCATACAATGCAAGTGAATGGTGACCAAAACTTTGAAGCTCCAAAAAGCACATAAAAGGCAGTATAATAATAATCCATAAGACTCCAGTAGTTTAATCCATGTCTTCTGAAGCGATCCAATCAGTTTTGGGTGAGAACAGACCAAAATATAACTTATTTTTCGCTGTACATCTTGCTATTGCAGTCTCTAGGCACGATCCTGATTTCAAGTTTGTTTACATTTCCTAACGCTTGATGCATGCGCAGAGCACTAGATGGCGCTAGGAAGTGTAATCGAGCTTGAAATCATGAACGCCAAGGAGACTGCTGATGTCTGGAATTATTTGTTTGTCTGTTCTCATCCAAAACCGATTGGATCGCTTCAGAAGACATGGATTAAACCACTGATGTCTTATGGATTAGTTTTATGCAGTAGAGCTGAGATATTGTTCTAAAAATCATTGTTTGTGTTCTGCAGAAGAAAGAAAGTCATTCACATATGGGGTGAGCAAATAATGAGAGAATTTTCATTTTTGGGTGATCTATTCGTTTAAACCCTGTTTGGGGTCTGAGACACTTTAAGACCCATTTAACATCTCAAACAGTAGGGGAATACAGCTTAAGTGGAAAACTTTCTGATAGTTTGTCATTGGCACTGTTTTAAAATATGATGCCAAATGGCTTAGCCTATTAAAGATCTCCACTACACAATAGAGAGAAAAAGAGATATTAAAAGGTGCACTCAGAAATTTTTTTCTCATTAAAAAAGTTTATCTCATAAAAGACATGAATTGTAATTTTAACTGAAACTGAAAACTATTGATTTTAAATGATGCTGCATCCAAGCCACTAGGTGTCAGTGTAAGTCCAAGATGACACAAAGACAAAAGTTACTGAGTGCACCTTTAAATGGAAAAACTTACATTAACTGTCCCACTTTGCCTGTCTGTATTCACTTTACTTAACATTGAAGTATCAGATTGATGTTTCATGACTTTTCCTTATCTTATGAGAACTTATTGTAAACATATTTCAACTTATTGACACTAATTACAGGTCCTGTATAAAATATGTTACATTAGGACTTCTTTTTAGGATCTCAGAGCCTGCAAATTATAACAATTTAATTAAATGCTTTGATTTTCAGATATGTGTACATACTGGAACAGTACACTCCTGCCAACTATTTGGATGTGTTTTGTTGTTTTTTTTTTTCAACAGTGAGATACTGGCCAGTGTCAAATTGACTCTACTGGAAATATATTGAATATACTATATACTGGATAAGTCACTTTTCTAAAAAAACAAAAACAAACAGAGCATGTTTACTTTGTGAAAAAGCAAAGGGTAAAAGCTTCCATAATATAGCTGTCAAATGTGTTTTGATTAGGTATACTATTATTATTAAATACTATTTTTTTTTACTAATTTTTTTTTAACTTATTAAATACTAGATTATTTTTTACAAATAAATCACATAGAAGATAGGAAAGTAAATCTGGAACGGCCAAGATGGTTGATAGTGAAGAATATCATGGCCCCTTACCACATACTCCAGTTTTAGAAATAAATGCGTTTGTATTTTCTTTTTTAAATGCGAGTTATTAATAATAAAAACTGTAGCCTATATCCTTTCTTATATGCTAAAATGAGAACTTTCCTGACCCATGACTTATTAAAAAACATCTTATATAAACACACACACACACACACACACACACACACACACACACTGATGGCCAAAAGTTTGGAATAATGTACAGATTTTGCTCTTATGGAAAGAAATTGGTACTTTTATTCACCAAAGTGGCATTCAACTGATCACAATGTAGAGTCAGGACAATAATAATGTGAAAAATTACTATTACACTACTATTACTATTAGATTACTTCAAAGAGTTCTCATCAAATAATCCTCCACGTGCAGCAATTACAGCTTTGCAGATCCTTGGAATTCTAGCTGTCAGTTTGTCCAGATATTCAGGTGACATTTCACCCCACACGTCCTGTAGCACTTGCCATAGATGTGGCTGTCTTGTCGGGCACTTCTCACACACCTTACAGTCTAGCTGATCCCACAAAAGCTCAATGGGGTTAAGATCCATAACACTCTTTTCCAATTATTTGTTGTCCAATGACTGTGTTTCTTTGCCCACTCTAACCTTTTCTTTTTGTTTTTCTGTTTCAAAAGTGGCTTTTTCTTTGCAATTATTCCCATAAGGCCTGCACCCCTGAGTCTTCTCTTTACTGTTGTACATGAAACTGGTGTTGAGCGGGTAGAATTCAATGAAGCTGTCAGCTGAGGACATGTGAAGCATCTATTTCTCAAACTAGAGTCTCTGATGTACTTATCCTCTTGTTTAGTTGTACATCTGGCCTTCCACATCTCTTTCTGTCCTTGTTAGAGCCAGTTGTCCTTTGTCTTTGAAGACTGTTGTGTACACCTTTGTATGAAATCTTCAGTTTTTTGGCAATTTCAAGCACTGTATAGCCTTCATTCCTCAAAACAATGATTGACTGATGAGTTTCTAGAGAAAGCTCTTTCTTTTTTGCCATTTTTGACCTAATATTGACCTTAAGACATGCCAGTCTATTGCATACTGTGGCAACTCAAAAACAAACACAAAGACAATGTTAAGCTTCATTTAATGATCCAAATAGCTTTCAGCTGTGTTTGATATTATGGCAAGTGATTTTCTATTACCAAATTAGCAATTTAGCATGATTACTCAAGGATAAGGTGTTGGAGTGATGGCTGCTGGAAATGGGGCCTGTCTAGATTTGATCAAAAAATTTTCAAATAGTGATGGTGTTGTTGTTTTTACATCAGTAATGTCCTGACTATACTTTGTGATCAGCTGAATGCCACTTTGGTAAAATAAAGTACCATTTTCCTCCTGAAACAGCAAAATCTGTACATTATTCCAAACTTTTGGCCACCAGTGTATATATATATTTGATTATTTATCTTATTTATCTTCTTTAGGTATACATTTTGGTTCGTTTATAAGTATTTTTAAAAATGATGATTTCTATGATTTTTTTCCTTCACCTGTATTTCCTGTCTTTATGACTCAGTGATTATATTCATACATTGTTTGATCTGTGTAATTTTGTACATCTTATTGAACACATTTTCAGCACAATGTGTGGACTTTTCAGGCAGTTCCTTACCCACCCTAGGCAAAATTTCCAACTTATATCAATGTTAAATTAGCGATCTGGAATGATTTCACCATGATGCCATCTGACCAGGCTTAAAAACAGGACAAATCGCAGGACATCATTTCATCATTAAATACAGGATGATCCCGTAGGGATTGACGTGTGGCAACCCTTTTCTTAACATTCCAGAACACAGGAGCAATTGATCAAAATTCCGGACACACACACGTTGGTGCGGCTTTTATTACGAGGACTCTCCATAGACATAATGATTTTTATACTGTATGAACTATAGATTCTATCCCCTAACCCTAACCCTACCCCTAAACCTAACCCTCACAAAAAACTTTCTGCATTTTTACATTTAAAAAAAAATATATATTGTTTAGTATGTTTAAGCAATTTGAATTATGGGGACACTAGAAATGTACTCATATACCACATTTATAGCATAATACCCTTGTAATTACCAGTGTGTAACATAAAAAAATGCCCCCCCCCCCACCCAACACACACACACACACACACAGCAACAGTGCTGGCTGACTGACATCCTGTTTCAAAACACTAGAGCCAAGGAGACAGTGATGTCATCAAAATACATCATCTCGCCAAATGTGAAATGCCTTTGTCTGTCTTTCTCTTCACCTCTATGCAAGTCTCTCTCATTTATCCAAACAATCACACACTTATAAACACTGACAAACACAAGCTTGTCCATTAATACACCTTAATAATTTTATAAGGCAAGTAATATACTTGAATTGTCTATTACGTAAAGGGATAGTTCACCCCAAAATGAAAATTGTCAACTTTAACTCACCCTCATGTTGTTCAAAACCTGTATGGTTTTCTTTTTTCTGGAACACAAAAGTAGATGTTAAGCAGATGTTAGCCTCAGTCACCATTCAGCAATCATTCATTGCATCTTTTCTCCATACAATAAAAGTGAATGGTGACTGAGGCTAACATTCTGTCTAACATTTCCTTTTTTGTTCCACGAAAGAAGGAAAGTCATATGAATTTAAAACAACATGAGGGTGAGTAAATGGTGATAATATTTGGTACGTCAAAGCACACTCACCTCTGTCTGTGGGTGGGTTTTTATTAGAAACAGGCTTGGCAATGATCAAGTTGGACTTTGTTTTAATGATTGTATGCTTTCATAGTCAACATGGACACAATGTAACTATTAAGAGCAGACAAAGACAGACTCTCCCCATGGGAAACAAATGACGTTTGTACATGGCGGAGAACACATTGGTTACTATGGGAACCAATGCCGTAACTTGTCAGCTCGAACTACGCAGGTTGCAAAGCCCACTGGATCTTTATCTAGAGTTGCATATGAGGCTATATTCATTTGTACATTCTTAAAAATCTCCAATAAGCTGATAATCTAATAAAGGTCACAATTAAATGTCAACCAATGAACTGATTTACTTGTGTTAGAGAAACACAGTACCTGGGGGTTCATTTCTACATTGAGATGTAGGCCTACTGCTACAATCGCACAATTGCATGATGTGGGTACGGTCATTCTGAGTTTGTATTACCTTAATCTGCCTACATGCATGTTCAAAGAATCACATTAACTTATGTTTGGCCTATTTCTGTCCATTTTATTGGGCAAGCAAGTGTGCCTGTTAAAAATGCAGTCAACATTTATTTTCTTCTGAAGTTTCAGAACATGAAATGATACACCAGTGGATTGCAAGCTTTTACAACCTGAATTGCAAAACAGGGACATAATACCAGAGAGTCACTGTTTTTAACAATGGAAGGATAATGGTCGGGTAAATTGTGAGCAATTACAAAGTTATAAAGCAATATGCATTAGTTTTAAATTATTTTACACAATGACCTAAGTAGTTTTCAAAGACTAATCTGTCTATCGAAATGCAGGCCAAAACAACCGATTAGCTTTGCGATGTAATGTCGCCATCTTTTGGTCTGTTCTGTAATAATGACCATAGACTGCAATTTTTTGGTTTGTTGTTGTAGTAATGTCCCCTTGTTTAGTCATGTAATGACACTTTATCAAACATACTGGAACAGAGATCGGAAAATAAACTTATTCTCTAATATATCCCAATAATAAACAAAATAGAATGAAGTTCTCAGTGAATGACAGAGTGGTTATTACAGTAAATACAAAAAGGGAAAAACATCTTCAGGGTCTTAATTTTAGGAGAATGTGATTTCACACAGTGTAAATTTCCCTCATATTTGGTATGCAAAATTATATTTTTTCCATTGCGAATCCTACAATAGAAAAGGTTCAGCTCATGAATATTAATTCAATTCAACAAACTCGTGTTGACGTTGCTTTGTAACCTTGAAGCATCCAGTCATGAAACCTAATTAATATTCATAAGGCACGCAATCGTTGGCCTTTCAGCCAATAACAAAAGCCTTTTGGGGGAGCATCACATTACGTAATTAATATTCATACAAAAGCCTACACCATAGTAGAATTTGTAAATGAGTGGGCGGGACTTGAAGTTCAGAGTAGGCGTGTCGCCGTTACGTTGATCCGGAAGGATATTTAAATAAACTTAGCTTTATGTAAGAAAGCTTGTTTATTTCAGCACGATTATTCTAGATCGTCGAAATGACCTCTGTTTTGTTCAGACAAGCGCTACGTTTTAATTCTCCATGGCTAACGTTTAATTGTTGGAGGTGCAGGAGATATTACTCTGCTCAAGTAAGCGCCTGGATCATCCGTGTTAAATGTTACATAATTTTCTGATCTTATAAATAGACTTTAAATGGGATCACCAATGCATTGCCGTTTAATAGGCAAAGTATAAAAGTTAAAGCATTTTTTTATTATTTCAGTATAATGCGGATGCGTTAAAATAAACTGTTGAACAAATGTAATTAAAAGGAAAAAATAAAATAAATGCATACACTCACCTGTCACCAGCGAGTCATGCATGTAAACTTTATATTTCTTGCTTTGCACGATCGTGGTCACCATAGACTGGAGAGCTTGAGCGGGTCATATCAGCGTTCCGCGCGGTGAGCGGAGATGAAGGCGTGTCTCTGGGGTTGACTGTCAGGGAACAGCACGGAAGAGACGAGTCAGTGCACAGGTGAGATTCGAATGCCATTGCTGTTCAGACAAGTACCGATGGGCTCAATTATAATATGACTGTTGCATCACTTTTCTCACTGAACGTGTCACTCAACGTTCTAGCGTTCTGCCTACTAAACTTTACAGTACCGAGTCTCGTCTGTGTCTTGGGTGTCAGAAAAACTTTTAGCCTTCTTCATCTTTTTAATAGTACCCATATTTAGTTGCCTTTATTTAGAAATGTATTTGTAGCTGTTAAAATAAAGATGGACTTTTTGATCAGTCTTACAAAGAGCTACATAACTTAGTATAACCAGGGTTGGGAGGGTTATTTTTGAAATGTATACCACTACACTGTTCCCACTGTTAGATTACTCAAGGTCAGTAACGTATTCTAAATACTTTGGATTACTTCTTCAGCACTGGTAGATTTTTTTCACTTGTTTTGACTGTAAAAACTCTGCCAGTACAGTGAGACAAAATACACATGTTAAAAATACATGCTCTGAAAAACCTAAATATCTTATGCAGTGTTGTTTCTAAAAGAAGACAAATCAAACTGATCTTGTTTTAAGGATTTTTAGATATTTTTACAGGAAAACAATGCAAAAATTATTATCAAGAATACGATTTTTGCCATAATATCAAAGGTCTTACTAGAAAAAAAGAAATTATGATCTAACGTGAATTTTCTTGATAAAAAAAATATGATCGTGCCTGGTGACGTGCATGTAAAATGGGCTAGAAATAGCATTTTAGCTTAGCGTAAAGCTGACAATTTACACAAGGTTTATTTCTATTTCTTCTGCTCCAAACTTACTTTGAACTTACTTCTCTGTCTGCTCGTATGAATGTAACACATCATAAGAAAGTGTTTCACTGCTGTTCAAATGCACTTTGGATCGCATCATTTATATGTCTAAATGTTTTCCATCTAAAAGGACTAAATATTAAATGAAACAAATTACAATAAAATGCAAAGTAATCTCTTCAGTAATCAAAATACTTTTTGAATGTAACTGTATTCTAATTACCAATGATTTAAATTGTTACTGTAGTGGAATACAGTTACTTATATTTTGTATTTTAAATATGTAATCCCGTTACATGTATTCTGTTACTCCCTAACCCTGATTTCACATAGCATTGTTTGCTGTTGTTCTACATAACAGTGGGTGCTTCTCTAGTTAGGCTGTGTCCTTTCTAGACCAGTCCTTCTGAGGCCGTGGGCTAGACTCCCCCTCAACATTATGAGATGGCCTAGTAAGTGTGCATGGCAAACCATATGATAATTTACGGAGTTTAGAAAACCCATTTTCTTCAGAAAACAAGAAATATGTCCATAATCTCTAAATTATTTTTAGCAAAATTTGTTTACCAGGCCCCCGGTAAAGAATATTATTAATTAATTATATGGATATATATGGTTGAGGATTTAGTTCAATAAGGTCAGACGTTTTTGAAAACAATTTATCTATTGATTGATACAGTGGTCCCAAAATTATTTTGACACTGCAAAACAATCTCCCAGTGATCCTGACTGGGAGATACTCCGAGCAAGAGTCGTAATGTTCTATTTTCATGTTGATATTATGTTATACGATTAAACATTTAAAACCAAAATATTACTTGCTTTGATAAAGATAAACAACACTTGTAATCACAAATTTTGAATTAATAAATGAATGAATGAATGCATACATTTTTCACTTATAGTGCTTTTCTGACACTACACTCAAAGCGCTTTTTCATGGAGAACAGGGGACTCTCCTCAGTCACCACCAGTTACCAGTATATTTTAATATGATTATTCAAGTGTTTTATCTACTATTAATGTTTGAATTGTACTACACTTATCAATTTAAAAAGTGAACCTCTTCAGTAAAATCAATCTATATACACTATGTCATCAACTAACCAACAGTATTTAAGCTGTTAATTGTTTCGGTTTTCTTATTCCTTGTGATTTTTTGCCATGTCAGATGCCAACCACCAGATGTGGTGGTCTTTCCACGGTCCGTGGATGAGGTCAGTGCTCTTGCCAAAATTTGTCACCACCATCGATTACCTATAATCCCCTTTGGCACTGGGACGGGCCTGGAGGGAGGAGTTGGTGCTTTGAAAGTAAATGCAACAGACTGTGTTAGGGTTAGGGCCTAAAAAGTGTTCATTAAAAGCACAAAGGAAAAAGAAAGATGGAATTCCCTATCTTTTGCATACAAATACAGTATATGGATGGAGCAAATTTCCATATGACAGAACTGTGTGTGTTTGTTAGGGTGGAGTGTGTTTTAGTCTGAGGAAGATGGACCAGGTGCTGGATCTCCACCAGGAGGACTTTGATGTGACTGTGGAGTCAGGCGTGACACGCAAATCCTTGAACGCATACCTGCGTGACACTGGCCTCTGGTTTCCGGTCGGTCAGTACAATCCTTGAGAATTAGGGGTGCAAATATCATAGTTGGTCTCATAAGCTTTGGTTCCTGAATGCAATTAACTTGGAAGCTGATAGTTAAGACTAATTTACATTTCAACACTTGGCAGTGTATTATACGTATGTCTAGAAATTATTGAAACTGAAAGGGACTTTTGACAAATGAGAGCCATTTGTGGTATCCACAGATCCAGGCGCTGATGCATCTCTCTGCGGCATGGCTGCAACTAGTGCATCAGGCACCAATGCAGTTCGCTACGGCACAATGCGCGAAAATGTCATGAACCTAGAGGTGGTGCTTGCAGATGGGACAGTCCTCCATACAGCTGGAAAGGGGCGTCGTCCGAGGTATCACGGTTCTACAATAAACAATACAACTACACTGAAAGAGGCTTAGTAAATTGAAGTTAACCTTCTATTGACTAATACTGTAAGTAACAGTGTTTAAAAAAAGAACATGTTTATTTTCACAATGCAATGCTGTTTCAGAAAGACATCAGCGGGTTACAACCTGACAAACCTATTTGTGGGCTCAGAGGGAACTTTGGGTATTATTACCAAAGCCACACTTCGTTTATTTGGTATTCCTGAGAGCATGGTGTCAGCTGTCTGTTCGTTTCCATCCGTCCAATCAGCAGTGGACAGCACGGTTCAGATCCTACAGGCTGGAGTGCCCATTGCACGAATAGGTAAGTGAGAGCTTATTGAAAGAAAATAAAGGTTGAAGCACATGATCACATTCACTTTTAACAAAAGTGCTCTTAAAGTATAGTTCACCCAAAAAACGTTAGTTGTATCCGGTTAAAAAACAATATAAGGGTTCAAAACTACTTGAGGGTGAGTAAATTGTGTCCGAATTTTCATTTTTGGATGAACTGTTCCTATAATCATGGGTCTTTTGTGTTATGAACTGAAAAATCAAGGACTGTGGTACTAATCTTGAATCTACTTGCATGGTCTGACTCAGCTATTCATTTTATTGTAATCTATTCATTGAAGCCTCTTGCAATATCATAAACATTAATTCAGAAGGCATCATTGTCCTTATGCATAGTCAACACTGAGTACAGTCAAGGGTTTAATTAATTGCTTACTTCTCAGAACCACAACATGTTTTTTCTTTTGCAGTCCACTCAGGGAAAGTATTCCACCAGTAGCCCCATCCAATTTATGTGTAACCAGGCATGACGGGTCTCTTAGATTTTTAAATCGAGGCAGCACTGAGCCATTGATTTTTAAGTCAGAGCTTTCTACCCACAAAGGCCTCATACATCTTCATCGTTGCTGATATGTTACATTCCAGAGTTTTTGGACGATGTGATGATAAACGCCTGCAATCGCTTCAACAACCTGTCTTACGCTGTAGCACCCACTCTCTTTCTCGAGTTCCATGGAAGCTCCAAGAGTATGGAGGAGCAAGTGTCCATCACAGGTATATGTGGATAATATAAAAAGCATTTTTGGGGCCTAAAAAGAAACTTACAATATCTGTATTCTACTAAAGCAATTTTCATGTGTAATAGGAAATGTATACTAGTTCTAGTACACTAGATAGTGTACACTGTTCCCGGATAATAAAATTGCATACTGCACAGAATACTGTGCACAGAATTTAAAAAAAAATAATTAGTATGCATTCGATGCATTTGTATTTTATCAAGTGACATTCAGTTATCTTTTTGAAAATACCACAGTTTTGTGGAAAATGTCTTGGCAGTCAGATCAGTATCACAAAATCATGGCTGATTCCAGTTCATTTGTTACACTGGAAATTAAAGGTCAAGTCAAGTGCATTGTATTGTTGCACATTTTGGATTCAGAAAAAAATGGATGCATACAGAAACATTTGCACATTGTGCACAGTATACATGCTGTCTATTGCAGAAAAAGAGTAGTGTTTTAGTATGTTATTCTGAACATAGCCATAGTATTTAAAACCCATTGCAAATCTAGTATGCACTGTATATGTAGTATGCACTGCAGCAGGGGTTTTCAATCTTTTTAATGCCAAGGACCACAAATATGATGATCAGCTTGCAAGGGACTCCCATACAGCAAAATAAAATAAAAAGGCAACAATACGTTTTTATGTATAAAAGCCCTTTACAGTATAGTGTGTGAGAAAAATAGTAAGACAAACTTTGATGTTAACTTAACAAAGCCTTTGACTGAATGAGATGGACGGACAGACAGACAGACAGATAGATAGTTGGCTGTGCGGAAACCATTATTCCGATCAATCCACCTTTTTCCTGAACGCGGAAGTGTTCCTTAATTCGATTGTTTTCAAATTCCAGTCTCCAATATTTTCACTCGCATCGGCGTATAGTCTTAGCGGGTAATGTTATGTTTAAGGTATTACATTTGTAAAAATTGTCAAAAAACATTCCGATATTTCACAGAGTTCAGATGACCGTATTTTTATAGACGGTGCCTCACCTTAGTGTGTAGATGAAATGAAGCAATGGTCCGAGGTTAATTACATTGATATCATTAATTATTCTGAGTTGTTATGACAGCCAACAATGGCACAAGTTGAGCATGTAATTCATTTTTACACCAAGTAACACTTAAGTGTTGTTCTCCTCTGGATTGCTTGTTTTGGCAGTTTTTACTTGGCGTCTCGAGACCAGAAATACAAAACAGGCAAATAGAATAATCATGGCGCTGGCCAGTCAGGAAAACTGTGGATGGACCTTATTCACAAAAACACCGTATTTCATTTTTAATGGGAATGAAAACGAGGCTATGAGGGTTAGACTTACCATCTCTTTAATGGCACACAGTTGTATCCCATCTGATTTTCCACAACTCTTGTTGTCTGGAGTTTTTTGTCTACTGAATGTTCTTGGAAAGATGTTTTTCAGTGTTTTGTCACGGAACCATCCAAAAGTCTGTCCCTCACAGCCTCATTGTCATTCCTATTAAAAATCAAAGATGGCGCTGCTGTGAATAAAGTCTATTAGAAGAGATATAGCAAGGTGAGTCAGAAGAGTCTGAAGGTCTGCGTCAAGTTTGGTGTACTGTAGCTTGAAAGCTCTAGGAGGAGTTACAGTTGGTAACTTGGTATGTTTGGACTTGGTTGAAGAAAAACATCTTCAGTTTAAATGAAATGTGTTTGCTGTCTTTCGAAAACCAAATGAAACCATATTAGTCTCAAATGTGATAAATGCTCACTTTTTATTTTTTTATTTTTCCTCTTTTTCACCCAGTTTGGAATGTCAAATTCCCAATGTGCTTTTAAGTCCTCGTGGTCATGTAGTGATTCACCTCAATCTGGGTGATGGAGGACGAATCCTAGCTGCCTCCGCGTCTGTGACCACCAACTCGCGCATCTTATCACGTGGCTTGTTGAACGCGTTGTCATGGAGACATGGCGCGCGTGGAGGCTTCACGCCATCCACGCTCAACTCGCCACACGCCCCACCGAGAACTAACCATTATAGTGACCATGAGGAGGTTACCCCATGTGACTCTACCCTCCCCAGCAACTGGGCCAATTTGGTTGCTTAGGAGACCTGGCTGGAGTCACTCAGCACGCCCTGGGATTCAAACTAGCAAGCTAGCAAACTCCAGGGGTGATAGCCAGTGTCTTTTACCACTGAGCTACCCAGGCCTTTTTTTTTTTTTTTTTTTTTTTTTTTTTAAATGTTCCACGGACCTCCTAGCACCCCCTGCTTTCCCCCTGGGGGTCCCTTGATGCCAGTTTGAAAACCCCTGCACTACAAAACTGTGAAGAATGCTTTATGAAGGTTTTTTATTCCTCATAATTGGGGTGCATACTTAGCACATGTATGTTGCAGAACCATCTATGTTAGGTGTGCATCATCTGGAAATCATGGCCATCTACAGTATATGTATGTGTGTGCCACTTTCTGGAGACAAGCAAGCAAGGAGGGGATTTCTAATTCAGGTGTGCTTTGTACACAGAGGAGATCACACGGGAGAATGGAGGCTCCGACTTTGCCTGGGCGGAGGATGAGGAGATGCGTGCCAGACTGTGGAAAGCACGTCATGATGCCTGGTACGCTGCCCTGGCCCTAAGGCCTGGATGTAAGGTGAGAATGTTCACACATATGATTCTGCCGTTTATCTGCTCATAACTCCAAGAACACATTGTATACTTTAGAGCAACTTCAGAAAATAAGCCCTTTTTTATCAGATGTAAATCATTTTTGGATATTGGCTACTTTTTTAATGGAAGGGTGATCACATGCTCTCATTCTCCCAACAATACATTTAAAAAAAAAATTTTTTTTTGCTGCAATATTGTGTTTTGTTGCACATTTCTAAGATTTGATTTCTTATTTCATTCATGCAGTTTGTACCTACAGTATGTGGATGATTTTGAGAGTAGGCATACTTGTTAAGTGACTTTTATTTTTTTAGGGGGGAATTTTTCTCCCAATCTGGAATGCCCAATTCCCAATGTGCTTTTAAGTCTTCGTGGTCGCGTAGTGATTCAACTCCGTCCGGGTGGCGGAGGATGAATCCCAGTTGCCTCCGCGTCTGAGACCGTCAACCCACGCATCTTATCACGTGGCTTGTTGAGCGCGTTGCCACGGAGACATAGCGCGTGTGGAGGCTTCACGCCATCCACCGCGGCAACCATGGTAAACTCACCACGCGCCCCACCGAGAACGAACCACATTATAGCGACCACGAGGAGGTTACCCCATGTGACTCTATCCTCCCTAGCAACCGAGCCAATTTGGTTGCTTAGGAGACCTGGCTGGAGTCTGTTAAGTGACTTTTAGTAATTTTTTATATTTAAATATGTAAGAACTTAATATTGTGTTGATTTTCTTGCAGGCATATTCTACAGATGTCTGTGTACCTATTTCTCAACTACCTCAGATAATAGTAGAAACAAAGGAAGATATGATTAGCAACAATCTTACTGGTACTTTATGTTTATGATTTTCTGATTTTGTGTTATGAACCTTTTTTTTTAACTGCTGATATGATATGGTTAGGTGTTTTCCTCTACAAGGTCCGATTGCAGGTCATGTGGGTGATGGGAACTTTCATTGTATAATGGTGCTGGATCCCAATGACCCAGATGAGGTGCAAAGGGTTCACTCCTTCACAGACAGACTGGCCAGGTACTTAAGTATTTTTAATATCAGTATGTTGTATACCAGTATTATTTTTCTGTTTCATATGGCATTTGAAATACTTTTGACAAATGGACTGTATGATGGGTTTGGAAGGTCTGGTGTCTGGCTTTGAAACAGGCAATTTCATGGTTACCATGCCTCACCACAATCGAGACCATGCCAGAAACATTCAGTGATTTGACTTTTTTGCCCTTCCAATTTCTCTCTTCAGTGTCACTCCTTAAGTTGCTGATTCTTGGTTTCTTGTAATTAATGAGTTAATGTTTATATGTTATGAGCCCGAGTGCACAGTACAGCATTTGAAAACAACAATGCAATATATTGCCGGGGGTTTTGACAATTGCATTTCATGTGATGTATGTACGATCAAAGCTCCATGAAGATGTGTATTAATCAGTTCTGTCATGCCCTCTAAACGCTCTTTTCCTCTCCTTCTTGTTAATTTCCTTGTACAGAAGGGCGCTAGCGATGGATGGAACTTGTACCGGTGAACATGGAGTGGGACTAGGAAAGCGGGCCCTTCTCAGGGAAGAGGTTGGACCCTTGGCCATAGAGATCATGCAGGGCCTCAAAGCCACTCTGGACCCCAAAAACCTCATGAATCCTGGGAAAGTGTTATAATTGCAACAAAAAGCCAGCACGGTACACTAAAGCAGGTTCTCAACACTACACATTCTGCTCACTAGAGGTCAGGAGAATTGGTGTTTTTGTAGGTATTGAAGGTGTTGTGTGTAAATTTTTTCCGATGTAATTACAATTTTAATGTGTAAAGACAATTATAAGTTAGCCATTCATAGGTTGATTCCCCCAAAGAGTATAATCGCTGTGCCTTTTTTTTGCTTTAACATTGTTTTGTTTGTTTTAGCGGTCCAACATTGCTGCTTTGGCACAAACAATAGTGTGAATTTGGGGCAGGACTACCTGTTTGTCCCATCAATGGCAGATGGAAGGCATTTTTGGTCAACTCTTCAAAAATTGTCAATATGTTAGCAATTCTGTTTATACCTTTTAAAGAAATAGTTCACTCAAAAATGAAAATTCTTTCATGATTTACTCACCCTCCTGGCATCCCAGATGTATGTGACTTTCTTTCTACTGCAGAACACAAATGAAGATTTTTAGACTAATATTTCAGCTCTGTTGGTCCTCACAATGCAAGTGAATGGGTGCCAAATTTTTGAAGCTCCAAAAATCCACATAAAGGGAGCATAAAAGTAATCCATATGACTCCAGTGGTTAAATCCATGTGTTCAGACATGATATGATATGTGTGGGTGAGAAACAGATCAATATTTAAGTCATTTTTTATCATAAATTCTCCTCCCTGCCCAGTAGGTGGTGATATGCACAAAGAATGTGAATCACCAAAAACAGAAGAAGGAGAATGTGAACTGAGCAGGGAGATGAACTGAGCAGGGAGGAGAATTTATAGTTAATAATGACTTAAATATTGATCTGTTTCTCACCCACACCTATCATATCGCTTCTGAAGACATGGATTTAACCACCAGAGACGTCTGGAGTACTTTTATGTTGCTCTTTTGTGGATTTTGAAGCTTCAGTATTTTGGCACCCATTCACTTGCATTGTATGGACCTACCGAGCTGAAAAATTCTTCTAAAAAACTTTGTTTGTGTTCAGCAGATGAAAGTAAGTCATAAACATCTGGGATGGCAGGAGGGTGAGTAAATGAGGTGAGAATTGTCATTCCTGGGTGAACTAACCCTTCAAGGCACATAAATTACACACTGCAGTTTTAAGAATGGTAACGATTTAAAGCATTGAATCTTTTCACTTTCACAGGCAGATTTTCTAAATCTGTGCAATTAAAATCATATTTTTGAGAAAAGCACTTTCACAAAATATGATTTTTCTGGCTCTTTGTATGATCAACCAGGAGTACTAATTAAGTATTATTGTGAATACACTATTAATGTATGGGGTACACTGGAAAACAATGATTTTGTTTTTATAAAGGACAATGTTATGTTCTTTTAGTCGGCTTCTACAGTTGTAATTTAAAAATGTTAATAATTTGAAACCATTTCAAAAGTATGAATTAATGAGGATTCATTGTGCCTTGACAAATATGATTTAATGTGGTCTTTTCACTTTCCCTCTAAATATGTGAATTTATTTGCAGTATATTATTATATTTGGTGCTGAAGAGCATAATCTGTGAAGATTGATAAGCTAATTGTAATACAGACAATAAAAAGTTATAATACGTATCATTGTTTAGTCACTTGTTATTTTGAAAGCACATATTTTTTCATTAATCTTTTAAAAATTATTTTATTTAAAATGATTATTTAAAATTAATTGACATTTTTGGGAAATTGATGTGTCCTGCTGTGTGAAATGCAATCTGAAAACTCCATCTAAAACTAAAACAACATTTAAATTATTTTATAATTATGACGCAGCATATTTTATGACCTCATATTCATTGAGAGACTAAATAGAATACTTGTTACACTGTAGGACCATTTAAAGTGAACATTTGAAAGCAAAATGTTGATTAAAAATGGTGAAAAACATGGTTACCAGTTACAGGATCTACAGGTATATTGATATACACTTTCTCTCATAAACTTATAATCAATTTTAACCCTAACTCTAATTAACTCTTGATGTTGATAAAAGTGAGTGTACATTGTATGGCTGTACTATCTACAGTATATGTGAATGAATCATGAAATTATTTCAGCTCAGTCCGTCCTGAAATCTAAAACCACTTGTCACTTTACAGTGTGTTTTGCAGTGGATAAAGGCCAGAAAAGGTTTGTTTTATATCATCTTTTTTAATTATATGTATGATCATCATCATTATTACTCGTCCCACAGATTGCACATCAAAATCATCAGACAATTAGTTTGTACCTCCTAAAAACAGGCATCCATTCACATCCTTAAAAAAGAAAAACATACAAAAGAACAGACAAAAATTAAATGAACAAAAGCAAAAATAATGAAAAGGATGGGTTTTGAGGGTGCCGAGTCACTTCTGCAGACGAAGCTGCACCAAATGATACTACACTTTCCAACATTCATTTATTTTACATGGCAAGGCGAAATTGTTATCCATTGTTTTGATGGATGGCGTTTGTTTGCCCTCATTTAGGCACAAAGAAAAAAAAAAAACCTTTCAGAAATGCTCTATTTCTACCCAACCAAAAAATTAATAGGTTGTCAAATTTTTTCCTTGAGGATATTTTTTCATTTTACTCCTTTCATTTTTGTTTGTTTTTATTTCTCTTTCTCTCTCTTTTTTTTTTT
Source organism: Myxocyprinus asiaticus (assembly GCF_019703515.2). Lineage (NCBI taxonomy): Eukaryota > Metazoa > Chordata > Actinopteri > Cypriniformes > Catostomidae > Myxocyprinus > Myxocyprinus asiaticus. The sequence goes on from NC_059391.1 coordinate 20,415,469, forward strand.
TTTTTTTTTTTAACTATTTCAGCAACATTATTTTCTAACAGTGCTTGCTGTTTATACAGTAGACAGAGGCATCCTGAAGGTTAAATAGTTGTTGTTGGTTTTTTTTTTTTTTTTTTTTTTTTTTTAGGTTTCTCACACATCTTCAAAAATAAGAAGTAAATGTAGATCATAGAAATGATCATTCTAATAGATTCACACCAGTACATCTGGGCATTACATACAGTAGTGAAGCAACATTAGCTTTACCAGACAAAAGCTGGTCACATACAGAAAACATGGGAAGATGGACAGAAGCTTTTGAAATCACACACATACACACACACCAAATACATACTCAAGGCTTTTACAGGGAAATTGTCTGAATATTATGGTCAGTGTTTCATAATATCTCCCCAAAATTTGCAGATGAAACAAAAGAAAAGTAGCTATTAGCTTGTTTTCGTTTGAATCCATAGGGGGAAAGACATCTATTGTGAATTGTAAACATTTGAAAGACTGACCGAGAGTATATTTCTCTCCTTTTTTTTACGGTAAAGGACTAGTTCACCTGAAAATGAAAATTTAGTCTTTTATGTCCAAACCCGTATGAATTACTTACTTCAGTGCAACACAAAAGGTGAATTTTTGAGGAATATCCCGGGACACTCTTCACTCATTTGTAAGTTGCTTTGGTTAAAAGCGTCTGCTAAATGAATAAATGTAAATACTGTATAATAAAAGTGAATGAGGACTTGGACTGTCAAGCTCCAAAATGACATAAAAGCACCATCAAGTATCATAAAAGTGATCCAACGACTTGTGCGCTACAGTCTTCTGAAACCACATGATAGCTTCAAGTCGTTATTCGCTGAAAATCTCAGCATCCGCTCTAGCTCTCCCTGTCATGTTCATGAGAGAAGTAGTGATGTCAGATTTGTGAATTAATCATTCGAGTCAGATCTTTTTAATGAATCGGTTGATCTAGTTCACAAAAACAGTTAGTTCACAAATTGGACTGATCCGATTCTGTGAATAACGACTTAAATGTAAGACTGTTCCACACACAAAGGTATTTTATGACTTCAGAAGACTTAGAATATAGCGATTAAGTAATTTGGACCACTTTTATTATGCTTTTTTGCCATTTTAAAGCTTATTAGGTTAATATACAGGAAAAAGCAGCCAGGATATTCTTAAGAAATTCACTTTTTGTGTTCCACAGAAGAAAGTTATACAGGTTTGAAACAACATGAGGATGAATAAATAATGACCAAATTTTCATCTTTGGATGAACTATCCCTTTAAACCCCAACCCAACACACACATGCTGATGTCTTCATCTGCCTCCGGCACTAACAGGAAACACAATTTTCACATTTCACCCCATCCGTGGACACATGATCACACACACATACATGCACACACAGAATAAGTACATCTACATCCACTGGCTGTCCAACACGTCACCAAAGAGTGAACCGACACTCAAACACACACCAAACTCCACCCATGTATCAGGTGTGTGCCTGCACCCAAACCCCGCCCCCTGCCACACCCACAGTCCCCTTAAGGACGATTTAAAGCTTTAGCAACACCCATCTAATCAGCATCAGGTATGGCCTCTGGATTGGTCGCAAAGCATAGCCTACTTCCTACTTGTTTGCTGCCGCTGCCCCGCCCTTTTAAGCCCCGCCTTCTCATATTCCTCTCCTATTTGAAAAAAAAACTAGGAGATAGGATCTGGCCAGAATGCAGACTTGAACAAGCATGTCTATAAGAACATAGAGTATGTCGAGGGGGGCAAGAAACTAGATGTTTTCCAAAGCCAGAAAGATCCAGTGTTCATGGTCGGCTTGGGGGCCGGTAAGCAGTTTAGCAGTCTCTAGGAGATTCAGCAGGTGGGAGATTCCAGGATGCAAGTGGTAATGACAGTGTTGGCTGGATGGACTCTTTTTATTTGGTTCAGTTTTGCGGTGACACATTTCCATAGGTTTGATCAAATTGGTTGGTGGTTTTATTTGGTTATTTTTGTGTCAGGATATTCCAGTTTAGGTCCATAAATTGCCCTAAAGTGAGAAGGAAAAGAGAGAAAAATAGACAAAGAAAAAAAAAATAAGAGTTACAGGGTGTAGCCAGGAAATTACTTTTGAGTGGGCCTCAATAAAAATGGATGGGCTAAATTTTTGCCCAAATATTTGTTTTTTTTGTTTTTTTTTTTTACCAAATTTTCCTTAACAATAGAAAGGTGGTGCATTCAAACAGTTCTTTCACACTTTCAGGAATCAGAATTTATGCATTTCTTTTTTTGTTTACTATTTTATAAATATATATTAGATGTCAAAAAATTCTCTCTCATATTCTGGGTGAGCCTGGGATTAATTTGGGTGGGCCCATGCCCACCCTTGGCTACACCACTGAGTTGCACATCTACAGTATTTGTGAAAGAGACCTGACTTGAACTTGCATCGAGTAGATATTTCAAGGTCCTCCATAATAGCACAAGGTCATGTTACCTCAATTAGGCATTTCGGGTGATACTTTCACATTTACTATATGTCTAAAAACACTCTGGACAAGTGTAAAAGTGTGATTCCAATAAAAGCTGGTCATAAGAATTACGATGGAAGTTTATTTTGTAGGAGGTGCTTTCCAAAGTGTTTGCATGTGATACATTCAAAATATGATGAATTAACATCAGGACCCCCACACTTGACCAATTAATTACTGTTACTTTTCCATGACATTTAAAAACCATTTTATAGATATGGCTAAGGCTAATTTTTGTTTGATTGGCAGGTAACAATCTTTTCAGCCTGATCATGAAAATTAGATGAAAATGCAGTTGCTGAAGCAACTACGTCATTTTGTGGTACTTGTATGACACTTTTGGCTCACAAGTACACTCTTCTGGACTCGTACTCCCATCATTCACATTGCAAGTGCAAATACCATGCAGTCTTGCCTGCGCTCTAAGCTTGTGAATATAGTTACTACATATAGTTATGTAGTGCAAATTTTAAAATGTATCGCCTTACAAGTCATGTGCTATAGTAAAAATGTTTAGATGTCATAAGATAACATTGTGTGAGTAACAGAGTGAAAAGTAAGTGTTTATGAACTGATCTTCTGCTGTTTTACTTGTGATTTGTGTGAAAGGGTATAAAATCTGTTGTTTTAGCACCTTTAGTGTTTATTTCACCAGGTAACTGCCGCGATATGTGCGAGCCATGTAAAAATCATTTTGCAAAAATGTACATCCAGTAATGTGATTCTGTGTGACCTGGTTGAATCTTTTAAATAAATAGATGTAAATGATTATACTTATGAGTGTACAGATGTCTCTGTACAAGACCATAAACAGACAAGCGCATGTTTAACGCTGGTTTGTTGGCAAGTACAAGCACTTACAAAGAGCAACATCTAGTTTCTGAAATATTTTTGAGCAAAACTAGAAAAATGCATATATAGAAATTTCCATGACATAAAAGTAGGTGAATGTTTGTGTGCTTGTGTTCACCTTTCTCAGTGGTAGCTGAAGTAGCTGATTGAGGTCAGTCTGAAGGATGTTCAGGGCAGGAGCGGTTGATCTCAAACCAGGAGTCTATACAGCTAATAAAAAAAAAAGATTCACTTTAAAATGTAATTTATATCAGAATCTCAGGCCACGTTCACACTAATATGTTTTGTTTGAAAATGCATTGATTTGGCTACATTTACGGTTCTCATCCACACTGGAATGGCGTTTTCCTCCAACGAAAATGTTATAAAAGACTCTCCATAATGGCATACTTTGGAAAATGATGCCGTTAGAAAACTAAAAACGGAGGTTTCAAACTTAAACGGATTAATGTGGGCATAGCCTGAAACAGTTCTAAACCGTTGCCTAAAAAGCTATGATTTTTAAGGTCACATCCACTCTAATCTCATCTAAACTAGAATGTTTCCTCCATGAAAACGGGCCGTTTTGAAAACACTCTCTATAACTGCATACTTTGAAAATGATGAGATAGTGGAAACTGAATAAATGATAAACAGAGTTTTCAATCAAAAACTGGATTATTAGTGTGAATGTGGTCCAAGTGTGATTTCTTCGGTCCTCACTCAAAGCAAAATACTGCTTGAGATGACAAAATTGCAGCAAATCAGAGCAATTTTAGGTTTAATATATCTCTATACTCTAAAAATGTTTTAGCCCATTTTTAAAGGTGCACTCTGTAATTTTTTGTTCGTGTCATCTTGGACTTATGGTGCGTTCATGTCATGTTAGAATTACTATAATTATGAGACTCCAGCTTGTAAAAAGCATTCACGTCTTCGCAGAACTTGTAATTACAAGTTGAAATCTCGGAATTCTATGAAAGCTCTGAATTATCAGTCATGACATCATGTGAAAAAAACCAATATGGCAGAGGCCTCAACAGTTAAAGGTAGTGAACACATATTTCTGTTTGATATGCCACCTTATCATGCAATCATTACCTGGAACACTTTCTTTGTTCTTAAACATTTTGCAACAACATATTGAGGTGAATTAATGAATTAAAGTAGTGATAAATATTTTGCTGTTATCAACAACAAAGCCATTTTGGTGTTATGAGTGTTGTCATAGAAACAGATAACTTCTGAGTTCCCAGGACAAGAACTGCTCCAAGAAGAACCACAGAGTTGCCATCTTGTAATTACGGTAATTTCGACACGACGTGAATGCAGCATTACAGTGACATCTAGTGGTGTGGATGCTGCATCATTTAAAATCAATAGTTTTCTGTTACAGATGCCATTGTAGAAATTCACTATTCACAATCAGCCATGATTAATTTAAATCAAGAGTGAAAGTGTCCAATAACAAGATGGTTACTGAGATTAAGCGAGTAGTATTCAGCTGGTCATGTGATTCTAAAATGGCAGCCCCCATGAGGGCGCCCCTGCCATATGTAGAATAAAACTGCTTTTATAAGGTTACTGATATAACTAGTGTTCTCATCACATGTGAGTGGTCATGATTTTATACATACTTTTCAAAATTACAATACATTTCTTTAGGAGTAAATCTTTAATGGGGAAACATTTCTAAGTGCACCTTTAATATTTACGCATTTCAATTTTATAACAAAATTCCATCAAATTGAATTACGTAAGCAGTAACAAAGCGAAAAGAAAACTAAACATTCTTTTTAAAATCCTAACGCGGTTTTACTTAAAACCAATTGATCAACAAAATGTTACTATAAATGCCTTACCATTGGTCATGTTTCAGATCAGACCGGGGTTGGACACAAATATGTTTTTAGTTTTCAAAGGGCATATTAAAATTATGAGAATGATGATTTGATAGGGTGGTACAGAGAAACTTTGTAGTTGTCCAGCTCACCTTTTATGATAGATACAGAGGCACGGCAGTCTAGCGATGGTGTCTCCTTGCTGTAGCTCCTCGAGACATATTACACACTCTCCGGCATCTCTTGACAACACATCATCTAAAACACAAACACATACACAGAATCACATAAACCTTAGATGCCTTTATATACAGTTGATTTATTCACCTTTATTTATAAAACAGATAGTTTTGTCACCTTAAATCTGCCTGGATGAGCCAAGTTCATTGTAAAAAAGCTGATACATGCACATCTGACCACACATCGCTTGGATTTTATATTAATCAACACATGGGTATAGACTGTACAGCATTTACTAGTTGGCCTAATAGATATAAAAATCCTACAGCATGTTAATTCAGGCTGTGTTTGAAGAGGCATTTGTCTGTAATAGTCATATATGTACATTTGTGCTTCCGACATCTCAACTTATGTCTGTTTTCTGGATAGGATCGATAGCATTGCAAATTTACTTTAACACACAACACATTAGTCAGAGAGGTTTGTTTGCCAGCAGGGGGCAGTGGTGAGAAGTAAAGGCATATGAAATGCAGTTTATGCTTCATCCATTATAGAATATAGCTGGTTAAGAGAGGCAGGCTAGTGGTTAGGATAACTAGATGTTGCACTGCTGTGTGTATGTGTGATAGAGAGACAATGAGGTGTGAACTCCCCATCTGCTAATAGCTTAAGGTCAACAACAGCATGATCTGACTTGCATGCCCAAACCGGCTTAATGACTCAAATAAATAGAACTTAGAAGCTGTATTTGTGAGGACCTCTCATAGATGTAATGGTTTTCATGATAAGATAATGACATTTACTGAACCCTGCCTAACCAAATCCCTAAACTTAAAGGGATAGTTCACCCTGAAATGAAAATTCGGTCATTCTCTGCTTGTTTTAGTTTCCAGTGACCGTTTTCTTTGTGAAGTATTTACAGGAAATGCGCCAGGAAGCGAAACAGGCCACATCCTTTAACGTTCACAGCTTCCCCTGGAAACACCTGTGCATTAATGTGTGTTTGAGGATGTGTTTATGTGTGTGTAAAGGTGAGGACTGTGGTAAATACTGACAGAAGGTTAGAGAATCATGATGGGATAACAAGAGTTCAGCTGAGTACAGGATCTTGATAGAGGGTTAACCCACTTTCCAGAATGCTTCTGGATGAGTTTCACATTAAAGAAGTGCTGAAGTTACCACCTGAAATATGTTTTAAAGGATGCATCACAAATGTATTTGTATTGTTTCCTCTTTAATGCTATAATAAGGACTTTGAGGTTTGTTGGTATCAGGATTATGACATTTCACTTGTTTCATTTTGTATTTTGTTTTGAATTTTAGTTCTGTTGTAGTTAGTTTTAATGGGGCATAAATATTATATTTTATATATATATATATATATATATATATATATATATATATATATATATATATATATATATATATATATACACACACACACACACACATTTTTAAAAAAAAAATTTCAGTATAGGTTTAGTTTTTATCCCAAATAACATAGTACCAAAAGTTGTTCATCTGCCCATGATGAAGATGCACTTTATTAGAAACTGCACCATACTAAAATACAACCACATGCTGCCCTGCTAGGCAGCAAATAGTAAGTACCAACATTCTGGAAATCAAGGGCATTCATAATTCAGGAGCATGAACTGGATTCACTCAGACCTCAGATGTTGGGATTTGCCAAAGTTTGCATGGTTCATGACATAGAATCTTTGAAATATATTCAAGAGTTTTGTGTGCTTCTACAAAACAAGACTTTAAAGTAATTTTTGTTGTCTTTACAATGTTTCACAGAGACAGCTATGCCACAATTTACTGGTTTATTATTGTGGTATCAATTTATGATTTATCTGTCTCTTAATGTTATATACAAAAAGCTAACTGTAGTTAGGTGTTTTACATGTCAATCAGATGCCCCCTTTCTGTCTAATTGGGTTGTTTTCCTAAATACCAGATTAAAGGTGCACTTAGTAATTTTACGTAAATTTGCATATTGCTCCTCATTCCTAGTTACGAAAAAGCAAAGGTTTTCAGTAACCGATGCCACTGTAGAAACGCACTATACTCCATTAGCCATGATTAATATATTCTGCGAGCAAAAGTATTGGATAGCAGTTGGATTGCCGGCAACCCGCTCCCTGTAAAATAAAACAGCTTTTATTAGGCTACTCATGTGACGTTTTCTTATGCGAGTGTACAGACTGATCTCACTGTGAACAACAGCAGGTCAAAAGTTCTTCAGTTGAAATCGATCAGTGCTTACCGAAATTCGAATCACTGCCCCCAGTGACCGAAGCTGGAAGTGTTGTTGAACATATGAGCATGTGTGAGCTCCAGTTTCCGGGTGAAATGTCCACAGAGTGGTGCCAAAAGCGAGTTGTAACAGTTGTGAAACTAGTTGTTTTTAGATGTAAATAAGGTAATACAGTCAACGGAAATGCATTTTTTATTTTAAAAAATAAATAAAATAAAAATAAGAAAACTACATACATTTTCTATGTAATTCATATAATCCACACACACACACACACACACACACACACAAAAAACAATTTGTGTGGAAGGAATAGGCAGAGAGAAGAAGAGATTAGATTGCTATTCAGAGAGGGTGTGATGGAGGGGGAGACATTGACAGTGAAAGAGAGATAGGGTGAGCTGGAAAAAACAAGAGATGAAGAGAGGAATGAATAGAAAACAGACAGGAGACATATGCTCCAAATACAAATCAGCTTAGCAGAGCTGACGGAATACAGGCCCCCATATTCTGCCCCCTCTAAAAATCCTCAGGCACCAGCCCGTCTCCCCAGATGCTGGTCCCCGCAAACACAAACACGCCTGCCCTTTCCGCCTCACACATCTCTGGACGACAGCAGGGTGCACACCATCCTGCACTTGAGCTTGTTATCCTCTTAGGGCCTATGACTTCAGCAGCTCAGAGGAGTTGCACTTGTTTACGGGAATGGACAGGTGTGTTTATACAAAAACGGTGTTAGAGCTGGTAAATTCGATTCATTTCATTAAATCAAACTGTCCATTTCCAGTGGTGGAAAGAGTACTGATTTTTTTTTCCTAAGTAAAAGTACTGCTACTGAAGAAATAATTCACTTGAGTACAAGTAGAAGTACTGAGAAATATTATGACTCAAGTAAGAGTAAATAAGTAGTTTGCCGAAAAACTACTCAAGTAATTACGTTACAAGTTAGTTTATTAAAATTATATTATATATAGTGTATACGCTTCCATTTTTAGAACACAAAAACATTTTTGTTCTTGAAAGATATTGATGCTTCCTTTTCACCAAGCATTCTAAAGTGCTAATTTGGAAATTTTTCTTATTATTAGAACAACTGAAAATGGTTGAGCTACCATGCAGAAATCACAATACAGTGGGTTTTCCTCCCCATTTGCTGAGGTATTGAGTTCTTACAAGTTGCTTTACACTTGCAAGTCAAATTTTGGTTTTAAAAATAGGCAAAAAGAAACACATTTCTCCTGAAATTCTATTTTCTCCTAAAGTCTATTGTTTTAGAGAGATGAAGGCTATTCCATGCATTACTCTTTTGAAAAAATAATCTCTAACCAGGATAGAGAGGGAAGCGGACGGCCAGATGCACAATAAAACGATAAGTAAATCACAGTCTCTAGTTTGAGAAACAGACTCCTCACAGGTCCTAAACTAGCAGCTTCTAAATACCAAAGACCTGCATTGCTGCAAGAGGATTCTTGGACAAACATTCTAAATGTCTCTAAATCGTCCCTTACCGCTTTCTCTCTCCCCGGATGGACGCTCGACCACGCCACCGCTGCCACATATCCCCACCGCCCGACTCAGGCCGGGGAGACATCCGGCCTGTCTACCACTCCCCCCCATTTCTGGAAAGGAAGTCGGCGACAGCCATCTGTGCCCCCGGTCTGTGGACCACCTTGAATTTAAAGGGCTGGAGAGCCAGATACCACTGGGTGATCTGCGCGTTGGTATCCTTCATGCGGTGAAGCCATTGGAGTGGGGCGTGATCTGAGCAGAGGGTGAAGGCCCGCCCCAGCAGGTAGTAACGGAGAGTGAGGACTGCCCACTTGATGGCCAGACACTCCTTTTCCACAGTGCTGTACTTTGTTTCCCTCAAGGAGAGCTTGCAACTGATGTACAGCACCGGGCACTCCTCCCCCTCCACCACCTGCGAGAGCACGTCCCCTAGCCCCCTGTCTGAAGCGTCCATCTGCAATACAAAAGGGAGAGAAAAATTAGGTGCATGTAAAAGCAGCCCCCCGCAAAGTGCGGCTTTAACCTGCGTAAACGCCTGTTGGCACTGCTCCGTCCACTGGACAGGGTCTGGAGCTCCCTTTTCAGTGAAATCAGCGGGCTGGTGACGTCCGAATATATAGGCACATATCTCCTATAATAGCCAGCCAGCCCCAGGAACTGTCTCACCCCCTTTTTGGTCTTGGGTCTCGGGCAGGTCGCAATCACCGCCATCTTGTCAATTTGGGGACGCACCTGCCTGTGGCCCAAGTGGAACCCCAGATACCGTACCTCCACCCGCCCAATCGTGCACTTCTTAGGGTTTGCTGTGAGCTCCGCCCATCTCAGCGATCTCAGAACCCCCCTCAGATGCTGCATATGCCGCTGCCAATCATTGCTATAAATGATGATATCATCCAAATAGGCAGCGGCGTAAGCCGTATGTGGTCTGAGGATTCGGTCCATGAGGCGCTGAAACGCGGCTGGAGCCCCAAACAAACCGAAGTGTCACAAATTGGTGTAATCCGAACGGTGTGGAGAAAGCCGTTTTTTCACGGGAAATTGGTGTCAAGGGGATCTGCCAATAACCCTTTGTCAAATCCAGTGTCGAGTAAAAATGAGCAGTGCCTAACCGATCGAGCAACTCATCAATACGAGGCATTGGGTAGGCATCAAATTTAGACACCGCGTTGACTTTTCTATAATCCACACAGAACCGTACAGACCATCGCTCTTATGCACCAGAACAACCGGGCTGGACCTGTCGCTGTGGGATTCCTCTATTACTCCCATATTGAGCATTGCATCCAATTCTTCCTGGACAATTTTTTTTTTATGTTCGGGCAATCGGTAGGGACAGGTACGTACTACCACCCCCGGCTCGGTCTCAATGTGATGCTGGATGAGGTTTGTGTGACCTGGTAGAGGGGAAAACACATCTGCGAATTCTTGTTGTAGTTTGGCAACCTCTGCGAGTTGGTATGGTGAAAGGTGGTCTCCGCAAGTGACCGTGGTGACATGATTGTGTTTTGTGTTTACCTCCGGCCCGAGCTCCGCCCTCTCCAGAACTACCATAGCCAACATCACAGGGGCCGCCTCCTTCCACAATTTCAGGAGGTTGTGGTGATAAATTTGACGCGCGCCCCCTCTCTCAGCTCTCCTTACCTCATAATCGAGTTCCCCCACTTGTCGTGTGACCTCAAAGGCAAGTCCTTGCCACCTGGCAAGTAATTTGGTGCTCGATGTGGAGAGTAATACGAGTACCTTATCTCCTGGTGCAAATTCCCATAGCCAAGTTCCCCTGTTATACAGTCGGCTCTGTCGTTCTTGAGCTTGGAGCAAATTCTCCTGTGTTAGTTGCCCCAAGGTGTGGAGTTTTCCTCTAAGATCTAGAATGTATTGAATTTCATTTTTACTGGTTGAAGGTCCCTCCTCCCAAGCTTCGCGTATGACATCAAGCACGCCGCACGGGCACCGTCCATACAGAAGCTCGAATGGGGAAAACCCAGTGGAGGCTTGCGGGACCTCTCGTACTGCGAATAACAGGGGATCGAGCCATTTGTCCCAATTTCTAGCATCCTCGTGCACAAACTTACAAATCATAATTTTAAGGGTTTTATTAAATCGCTCCACCAGGCCATCTGTTTGTGGATGGTAAATGCTGGTGCAAATTGACTTAATGCCCAATAATTCATAAAGCTTGTGTAGTGTCCGTGACATAAGTGTTGTGCCCTGATCGGTGAGGATTTCTTTCGGAATCCCCACCCGGGAGATTATTTTGAAGAGTGCCTCCGCAGCACTGCGTGCTGAGATGTTGCGCAGGGGCACTGCTTCTGGATATCACGTTGCATAGTCCACTAGGACCAATACAAAGCGATGTCCGCGTGTTGACCACTCTAATGGCCCGATGAGGTCCATGCCAATTCTCTCGAAGGGGATCTCAATCAGCGGAAGGGGGCGCAATGGCTCTTTTGGGGTGGCCGGTGGGTTCACCAGCTGACATTCACGTCAAGCCGCACACCACCTGCGAACATCGCCGCCAATGCCCGGCCAATAAAAACGGGCTATTAGTCAGTTCAGTGTTTTTCTTTCCCCTAGATGCCCCGCCATGGGATTATAATTAGCCGCCTGGAACACCATTTCCCAGCGGCTCTGTGGTATTAAGAGCTGGGCTGTATCTTCCTTAGTTTGAGCATCCTGCATCACTCTATACAACCACTCATTTATAATTGCGAAATAGAGATATGAAAGTGCGACATTCGGCTGGAGTTGTTGACCATCGATCACTCACTTGGTTGAAGGCTTGCTTGAGGGTTTCGTCTCGCAAGTGCTCCAAAGGAAAATACCCTCCCCCGAGGATGGGAGGGGCTGCAGCCTCTTCCCCCCTCACCTCATCCTGACGTGGAGCTGATGAAGACGGCCCAGGCTCCACCTCCCCTGCCAGAGCATCGCACATTTCGTCGCTTTTGTGCAGGACCCATCCACGCATATTCCCTTTAATACATTTCTGAACTCAGGCCAATTAGTCCTCAAAATCAGCGGATGGGTGAGGCGGGAACTAACCGCGGCCTCCACTCTATGCTTTGTTCCCTGAAATTTAATAACGAGGGTCACCACAGGGTAGTTGTGAATATCCCCATGTACACATTTCACCCTCACACTTTTAGTTGTGCCCAAAGCCTCGTGTTGAACCAAGCATTGGTGGATAGTGGTCTGGTTACAACCCGTGTCCACCAAGGCTTGGTGTGTTCTCTCCTTGACTCTTACCGGTATCCTGTACCCTCCAGCCCGATCGGGGGCAGCCTGTGGTGGATCGGGGATCCGGACTACAGTTCCCAGCTCCATCACAGGACACTGATCCCGGAAGGATCCCCGCAACGCCAGCAGGCCGGCCCAGGCGCTATGCCCGCACTTGAAGGGGCAGGTACATCCACCTGAGGGGGAGAGCGGGAAGGCACTGAAGTCGCCGGGAAAGGGATAAACCGGCGCAAGTGAGGAGCTGGCTTCGGTGGTGGGTTTCCACGCCTCCAGGGTGCAGGAACAGGGCCTGGAGAGAGGACAAAGTGAGAGGGGAGGGGGGAGTGGGAAGAGATGGGAAGAAACACAGGGGGAGGAGAGAGAGAGGGAGAGGGCCCTTCCGCCCTTGGACACGCCGCCATATGGTCCTCTGGCAGCTGGACTGCTTCCTCCAGCGATGCTGGGCAATGGCACTGGACCCATTAGCCGTCCCTTCTGGAAGCCGGTGGATCAGCTGTTCCAGCACCATTTGGTCGACCACTCCCTCGATGTCGCGGTCCCCCACCAGCAGCCATTTCCGGCAGGCATCTGAGAGGAGGTGAACGGGTGGCTGGCTCCTTCCAGCTTCATCGTGCAGAACAGTTGTCGGTATTGCTCTGGGCTCCAGCCAACCCGCTGCAGGATGGTCTTCTTCAGGTCGCTGTAGACCAGGAGATTAACCGGCGGCAGTTATTGTGCGGCAAGCTGGGCTTCCCCAGACAGCAAAGGGATGAGCCGGGCCACCCACTGAGCATGCGGCCAGCCCCAGATTTCAGCGGTGAGCTTGAACAAGTCGAGGAAGGCTTCCAGGACATCTTCCACCCCCATCTTCATCAGTGTGGGCAGGGGCTGCTGTTGTCCGGGGGTCACTGCCGGGGCTTTCTCCTGGTTGAGAAGGCTCCGAATGGCCTGCCGGTCCTCTGCCTGAGCTCCAAGAACCTCATGGAAGTGGCATTCCTGATCTTGGTGGAGCTCAAGCAGAGCCTGTTGGTGGGTCTGATGTAGGTCAGCGAGGGACTTGATGATGTCAGACAGCGGGAAGGACTCCATGGGGCGTGCGGTCTTTAAACCAATTCCCGGGTTGCGGCACCAGTGTAAAAGGCCTTCACAGCAGGAGGACATAGGAGAGCGGTTTCCTCACAATACTGTACAAAACTAATATAATGCAATATCATAGAGGAGGAAATTTATCCTCTATGATATTGCAGCAGTTATCTAGATATGGAATGAAATTATTAAGCAAACTGTTATCAACTCCTACATGCCAAATGAATAAAATAAGGCAAAAATAAACATTTCACACAGTGTTTAGTGAGAGATATGATTGATTCAAACACTAAAAGTGGTTGCTCTGTATATGTATTATAGTATTATAGTTGTAATAATGTCTTAATTAACATGATGGTTATTTAACAAATTGAGATAATATTATTAAGTAAATTGTAGCATTTGGTTATATTATATTTTGTGATTTCTCATACTTTCTTTATATAATATCCATACCATGCGCACTTTTGGCCTCTAGCGGGTTAGGCTTTTCAGAGAGATAAACAGCAGCACAGGGCAGGGAAGTACAGTACAGCACCGTGAGTGAGAGTGTTACACGCTAGAACAGTTTATTTTGAACAATTTCATGATAACGACACACTTTTACTCCAACGCATCTTTTGAAAAACTATACATTTTAATGCTTGTATTACAGACACACCTACATATATACACTTATTCCAACATGAGTAGCTTGTGCAGTAGCTCACCTGATAGGGCGTTGGACTTAGAGTTGGAGTACTGCAGTTCAAGTCCAACCATGAACTCAAGCTGATTTGTGACATTACAGAGTCGTAGAAGTGGCAAGAAATGCTGTGGTTGGTTCAGAAAATGTGCTTTTGCTTCAGCATTTTAAAACACTAATGGTTAGGTTTAGGCATTGATAAGGTAAGGATATCTTTTTTAAACATCTCATTTCTATTTTAAAACACTAATGGTTAGGTTAAGGGTTTGATTTGGTAAGGATGTCTTTTTTAAACATCTCATTTATATTTTAAAACACTATTGGTTAGGTTCAGGCAAAAGTTTTACATTAGGGAGTTATGTTTTAAAAACATCCATCTAAAATTCACCTTAAAACCTCGTCTGAACACAACACCATTTTACTCCCTTTTGGCACCCTCAGCTGGACATTTCACTGGAAACCTGCAGCCAAACGTGTTATACAGCATGTACATTTTGAATTGCAAAAATGTTGTCATGTTCATGTAAATTTCATGAGATCAGGCTGCTATTATTAGGCTTTCATATCTAACTGAGGGTGATCTAACATTTATTTGCACCACAGTAGAACCGGGCCTGTTAGTAATTATGTTTCAGGTTCCTTCCATATTTTTGTGCCTGTGCTTTTTAGTATGACCCCAGAATGGTAACACTTTTACTTTGATACTGTAGCAGCTTTGTGTGTCTATGTTTGTTTGTGTATATCACACTCTGAAAGGGCCCATGTGAGCTGACCAATGTATCTTTTCCAAGCCAGGGTAATGCATGATGATATTTTAATACCTACTGTTAAATTTAGCTCTCAGAAAGGGAGGGGGAAATTTGAGATGTAGAATGATGAGTGGGATATTTTTTTTAAAGGGCAGAATAACACTTCAACTACGCTGATGTTTTCTTCATGGCCTTATGCCCTAAAGGGAAACATATTGATTCAGTTTGGACTAAATATATTTTTTTACATTAAATATAAATATCTAGTATAGAGAGAATTGAAGTTGAACTACTGACAACAGAATGTCTACATTTTTGTGAATATGAAACTATCTTATAGGCTAATATGAACCAGTCAGTAAATAGACTTAATTAGGTCTGACAAACCTTACCAATTTGCATTTGTATCAAAAAGTACACATAACACACAATATAATGGCTCGCAATGTAGTGAATTATTTAGTGAGTTTTTAACTCCGTAATCACTAAATCCACATCAGGACGTGAGCGGTTAATTTAGTAAATCACTCCAACTGATTTAGTCTGTGAGTTATCAACTCAGAAATTGATTTGGCCGATTCAGTGAATGAGTGAATTGACTGACCAGTCCAGTGAGTGAGTTGTTAACTCAGTAATCCCTCCAAATGATTCAGAAAGTTGTCAACTCTTTTATCACTCAAACCGATTCAGTGAGTGAGTTATCAACTCAGTAATCAATTTGACTGATTCAATGAATGAGTAGGTTGTCAGTGAGTGAGTTAACCAATTAAGTGATTGAGTTAACGCAGTAATCACTGCAACAGGTTCAGTGAGTGAGTTGTCAACTCAGTAATCAATTTGACTGATTCAGTGAATGAGTAGGTTGTCTGGCCGATTAAGTGATTGAGTTAACGCAGTAATCACTCCAGCTGGTTCTGTGAGTAAGTTGTCAACTCAAGTAATCACTCCAACCAATTCAGTGAGTGAGTTGTCAACTCAATTAATCACTCCAACTGATTCAGTGAGTGAGTTGTCAATTCAATTAATCACTCCAACCGATTCAGTGAGCGAGTTGTCAACTCAATTAATCACTCCAACCGATTCAGTGAGTGAGTTGTCATCTCAGTAACTGATTTGACCAATTCAGGGAAATTAGTAAGTTGACTGGCCAATTCAGTGAGTGAGCTAATGCAGTAATCACTCCAGCTGGTTCTGTGAGCAAGTTGTCAACTCAGTAATCACTCCAACCAATTCAGTGAATTAGTTGTCAATTCAAGTAATCACTCCAACCGATGCAGTGACTTACTTATCAACTCAATAATCAATTTGACCAATTTAGTGAAATGAGTAAGTTGTCCGGCCGATTCAGTGAGTGAGTTAACCCAGTAATCACTCCAGTCAGTTCAGTGAGTAAATTCTCAACTCAGTAATCACTCCAACCGATTCAGTGAGTTAGTTGTCAACTAAATAATCGATTTGACCAATTCAGTGAAATGAGTAAGTTGTCTGGCCGATTCAGTGAGTTAGAGGTCAATTCAGGTAATCACTCCAACTGATTCAGTGAGTGAGTTGTCAACCCAATAATCAATTTGACCAGTTCAGTGAAATGAGTAAGTTGTCTGGCCGATTCAGTGAGTGAGTTAACTCAGTAATCACTACAACCGATTCAGTGAGTTAGCTGCCAACTCAAGTAATCACTCCAACTGATTCAGTGAGTGAGTTGTCAACTCAGTAATCGATTTGACCAATTCAGTGAAATTAGTAAGTTGTCTGGTCAATTCAGTGAGTGAGTTAACCAAGTCATCACTCCAACCGGTTCAGTGAGTGAATTTTCAACTCAGCAATCGATTTCACTGATTCAGTGAATGATTGAGTTGTCTGAGCAATCCAGCAAGTGAGTTGTCAGCTCAGTAATCAATCCAAAAGATTTAGTGAGTGAGTCGACAATTTAGTAATCTTGAAAGATTCAGTGAACGAGTGAGTTGTCTGACCAAACCAGTGAACGAGTTGTTAAGTAATCACTCCAACTGATTCAGTGAGTGAGATGTCAACTCAGTAATCGATTTGACCAATTGAGTGAATGAGTGAGTTGTCTGAACGATTCAGACCAATAACTTTAATTCAAACTCATTTGCAAATTGGTTCACCCGACTCATTAACAACAACAAAAAAAACGCCTCGGGGGGCCTGGGTAGCTCAGTGAGTAAAGACGCTGACTACCACCTCTGTTGTCGCGAGTTCGAATCCAGGCCGTGCTGAGTGACTCCAGCCAGGTCTCCTAAGCAACCAAATTGGCCCGGTTGCTAGGGAGGGTAGAGTCACATGTGGTAATCTCCTCATGTTCGCTATAATGTGGTTCTCACTCTTGGTGGGGCACGTGGTGAGTTGTGCGTGGATGCCGCGGAGAATAGCGTGAAGCCTCCACACATGCTATGTCTCTGCGGTAACGCGCTCGACAAGGTACATGATAAGATGCGTGAACTGACTGTCTCAGACGCGGAGGCAACTGAGATTCGTCCTCCGCCACCTGGATTGAGGCGAGTCACTACATCACCATGAGGACTTAGAGCGCATTTGGAATTGGGCATTCTAGATTGGGGTGAAAAAATGCCTCAAAAGGCAGATTCGTTTGCAAATCAGACATCACTACGATGTTGCACTATGAGTTCGTTCTTGCATGCAGCTAGCGTGGACATTGCAATATAAAGTCATGTTGTTGTTTTTTTTGTTTTTTTTTATTTATTATTTTGTAGTACAGAGTCTAGCTTCTGTTGTCATTCAATTCAGATTTCAAGTTTAGAAATATTATATTGTTTTGCAGGCTGCTGAGTAGCAAAGCAGGAAACACTGATATGTTGGTATTTGTATATAAAGATTATAATCTGTATAATCAGAGGGTCCTGTAGACCCTGTAAATACAGAGAACAGACCATGCAGTTATATCTCACTTTATTTGATGTTACAGTCTCACAGCCCCATGCAGATACTATGCTCTATTACCATCTCCTCTGATAGCAAAACATGAATTAGTTCCTGGGCTATTTCCCTGTGTGGATCAATACAGAGTATGGTGGATTAGAGTCCACAGAGAAATGGAGGGCTGGCAGGCACAAACTCAGTCCATGGCATCAAAAAGCAAGCAAAGTGTACATACTGCATTCACACAAACATATTCACACACAGTGGCTTTTACAGCAGGCAGATCTGCTGACGTGTGACTGTCACTGGCCTCGGCTGACAATGGGGACATAGTGCATTGTGGGAAAGAAGATTAACTGCAGTGTGTTCTGGTGTGTCAGTTGTGTGACTAACTTAGAGAACATGATGATGAGTAAATGATGACAGAATTTTCATTTTGAGGAGAACTGTAACTTTAAATAAATGAGAAACAGACACATTTTGTGTGAAGAAACTAACTCTGCTTAACCATTTTGTCTATTTTCAATGACTTGCTACTGTTTGCCTTCATCTTTCAGAACTCCATACCAGCAAAATCAAATAGTGTGTGTGTGTGTGTATGTGTGGCACCGCAGGTCACCTTTAGCTCAGGCTGGGTTGGACAGCTGTCCCTCAGTCAGGTATATGTCAGTCAGCCACAACCATCAGATCTTTAGCCAACCCACCACAGCTATTACAAGCAAAGACTACACACATCAACGGGTCTCTACAACTATTTCATGTGTGCTGTCTTCCTGCAAAGCTACAGTAGGCTGACTGATGCAATTCTCACTCAGTACATTTACATACACTTTAATATTTTGATTTCAGTCAAACCAAAACAATGATTCGTCTTTTTAAAATGCTATGTACATGCTTTGGTCCGACTGAAGTAAGTCCGATTTTTGCATGTAAACGTACTGACTTAACTGATGGTGATTTAGTGCTACTGATAACCATCATTTATTGTAGAATAATATGTAATAATGTGATTTGGATCTGTAAAAAATTGTTGCTATTGCAACACCTAATCGGTAAAATCAAGTCCCGTCTTACAGTACAATATTTCCCACACTAAAACAGCAAATGAGAGAGAAGGCATATTAAAAGAGCGAATGGGAGGGAAGGGTAAAAGGAAACAGTGGTGAAAGTCATATACTGTACAGTAGTCACCTTGCTTTATTTCGGCGTTCAACAGAGAAAGAGACAGAAAGAGAGAAAGGCCTAGATTGAGAGGTCATCCCGAGTTCACACACACATTTCAGCACTGGAATAGAATCACGCTGAAGAATGAAATAAAGAAAAGAAAGGATAAACTAATACAGCAACAAAAGATGTGAGGATAAAAAGGAAGTGATGAAAAAAAGAGGGGTGATGGTTATCGATATGGACAGTGGTGAAATACCACTCTGGAAAGTTGAAGTGACAAATGGACCCTTTTAATATTTACGGGTTTGGAACATGGAAGTAAACTATAGCTTACAGTATATAGTGATCAATGGGAGAGCACAGGAAATATTATTGTTGTGTTCCCATTTGTTTTAGCAGCAAAAGAAAAATCCACTATTACACTTCCATGACTATCCAAAAGGGGGGAAAAATAGTGAGAGGTGGATTACAGCAGTAAGAAGAGAGAAAGATATCAAATTTGCTATCACCCCCTCAGCAGCTGTATTTAAAACCCCTTAGCAGCAGTGGTGATTAGTATTTTGTTTTGTTTGTTAGTTTTTTAATAATGCCAGTGTAGTATAAGACAATGAATAATAATATAAATCTACTCTAAATAATTAAAAATGTTTGCAATATTAATGCTGCTTATTAAGGTGAAAAGGCATCATCATCACAGTGTGTGAAAAAAATTCGATTCAATTTCGATGTGTCGGTGAATAAATAAAGGGGCGGAGTACATTGAGGCATCTCCTACCATTGTAGGAGAGGCGGGGCTTGCTCAGACACATGATGAAGTGAACTTCCATCTCATTGGATGCCACTGATTTGGAGCAGACGGGACATTTAAATCCTGGAGAGGAGACAAAAAGTATCATCGTCAGAACTGTTTATTCATGGTCAGGAAGAAAGCAGATTTGTACATGCCACAAACTGTCAAGTATGCGGTAAAGCCAGTAATGTCCACTGCGACAGTGGTGCTGCGGTCTGATGACTGCCAATACCATATTCCTGTGCACCATGTTGTTTTCCGAAGACTCAATTGTAAATGCACTAGCTCGGCTGTCACTTTGTTTACAGAAGTAATACTTTTTTTAACATATAATAATTGTAATGCATACCTTGCAAACCCATACATCAATGCCATTTGTTCACCAGTGTCATTTTAACATAACCAACCAACATGATCATACAGCATGTTGTTTTCTAAAGTTCATGTACACTTAAATCAAGCGACTTCCCCTATCAGACATTTTTGCATCAATTCAAGTGTGAACACATTTCCATCAAGCACTAATCATGTTGCTTGAGCAACTTCTGATGAGACATGGGTTCTGGACCCATGGGAACCAGGAAGTAATACGTTCAAACAAACACTCTAAAATGACATTCTTTATCTACTGACAGTTATGTTTAGGACTGAGGTTTGGGTTAGGCCTAAGATACATAAAATATGCCTTCCTGTGGACTGTATAAAGTCATTTACAGCTAAAATACAACTTGGTTTTGGTGCCACTCTGTTGACATTTCACCCGAAAACTGAGAAGGGTATAGCTGCAGACAGAGCTCCAAAAAAGGGGCGGGAGCTCCAAACCACCAGCAAAGATATAGGGAGCCCCTTACCTAACCCTTTCCCTAACCCTAACTGTTTGTGCAGGTGCAACCCCCTTTGAGTAACCCCATCTTTTTATGGAGAAACCACACCCTATTTTGGAGATTCCACCCCCATTTGGAGATCTCCAGCCTGCAGCTATACCTACTTGCGGAAACTGGAGCTCACACGTGCCCATACATTTAACGTTGTCCAGCTTCGGCCACTAGGAGCAGTTGTTTGAATTTTGGCAAGCACAGACCAATTTCAGAAGCAAAAATGTCAACCTATTGTAAGCAAATTCACAGTGTGATCAGTATAAACCAGCTAATAATGTTTCCATACCAGTGGGGAAGCTACTTCAAAAATGTATTATGCCAAGCTACTATAATTTTTAAGATTCAACTTTCAAAAACGCATCTCTAGATCTTTGCATTTTGTTTCATTCCACTGCGTTCTGTCCAAGCTACAGTGTTACCCTGTGGAGAGTTAAGTGCAAATCAAGCGTTGTAACATAATGTTCAAAGTTCAAACTATTTCAGTTTCAACAATTTCAAGCTGGTCTTAGTTAGTCTCAGTAGGGCTAGGCATATGCAAGATGTATATATATATATATATATATATATATATATATATATATATATATATATATATATATATATATATATATATACACACACACACACACACACAATATTTAAAAAAAAATTGCAACATCCAATTACTTAGTCAAATAGATGAATATTCTTGCTTTGTTGATTTTGCTTTAACATTTTTATTCATTTACTGAAACATGATAAACTCAAACCAAAGTTATTTATAAATTCAAACGGCACTTTTAATGAAATGAAAAAGCATCTAAAATAACGAAAATAAATCGTATATGACCACCTCCCCAAATCCAAACATTTAATAAAGTGAACCTGCAGAATTGTGTTCACAACGCATGTTATTTTTAAGCACGAAGTGCTCTGTGGAAATAAAGCAAACTAAACTCAGAGCACTTCCTGAGATGGTCTGAGATCATTTGCAGCATTCTCATGGACGCCACTATTCTTGCTAACTGTTTTCAGACGATGAAAAACAGGTAGATCAGCAAAGCCGCTACTGCACATATAATATCAGCATTTGGAGGGTGCTAATTTCACACCCTGGGCTAATAAATATATATTTCATATATTTCGTGACTTCCCAGCACCATGGTTTTGTAATTTCTTGATGTTGTCAATCATCGTCTGTCAATGAGTGTCGCAATCAGCATCGTGACATTTGTCAGATATTGTCAATATCCGATTACATCGTCCCTTCGCCCAGCCCTTGTCTCCAAACCTGGTCAAGCTTACATGTTTTGCTGATTTTGGAGGGGTTTTGGGCACCTGTCAACTGGTAAGGCCACTAGACCAGCTGGCCAACCACTTAAACACCAGCTTGGCCGGGCTGGGCGACCAGACCAGCAAACCAGCTTAGGCTAGTTTAAGCTGTTTTTTTTTCTGCACCCAAACCACTTCTTGCGTGTACCTTACTAGACTTTGATGAATGAATTGTTGTTCACAGTGATTTTAAATCTTGCAGCGTTTGCATGGCTATAAAGAAATCAAGTTGGTGAGTTTGGGGACTTCCATTTGAGAACGACCAGGTGTGGTTTTGAAACATGAGGGCCTGGCCTTGCTGAAAACTCTCAAAACCAAGCAAAAAACAGTTATGTAAAATTCCTGGGTGGATACTATAAGTTTGCTTTCAGTTTTCACCAAGTTTAGGAGTGAGATTTTAAATTGAAAAGGGAGTTTTATCACAATTGCCTAGAGGGTTGATTGCCAGGAATTGTAAACATAAGAAACAAACCTGATTGGATCTCCACCGAGACCAGCTTACAATGTGATCATGATGTGGAACCTTGGTTTGAAGAGAGCTTTGCAAAATCTAATTAACAGTAGATTCGAGGCAGTTTTACACCAATTCAGTGCTTAGGCTGATAATTATTCAGGTTGAAGACAGGTTGTTGGACCTGAAACATAAGCTGCACAAGCTCTCTGATTAACTTTAGGATTCTGCCATTTCTGTCTTGAAAACAGGGCAGAGAGAAGCATTGGCATTAAGAAGCTGTGATAAAAAGCGGCAGCTATACCAGAAATGGAGTAAGACAAATAGTGAGAGGCTAACAGAGGAGGATAAAATGCAGAGTCAGTAAAAATACAAAACAAAGTAAATGTAGGGATGAAGACTGCCCCATCTGTCAATATAACCCAGGTTTGATACCCTCCAGAGTGCATGCATCGCGTAGCGCACACCCCAACCTCTAAAACACACCCCAGGAACCCATGATGATGGCTGACCCAATTTTCCCTAGGCTGCTATTTTCAGGCATTCCTTGGGGACAGATGGAAAGGGAGAGAGAGGGAGAGAGAACGCAAGAAGACTGAAGTGGAAAACGGAGGTGTGGAAATCTCTGACAGGGATGTCCCATCTTCAAAGAGGTGTGATTCATTGAAACAAAGATTCTAAAGGGGGGCTATGGGACTCCATCTGTCAACAAACAGAACTCGAGTCACACATGCGAGATAGACCAACTGTCTCTACTACTGCAAGGATCACATAGCACCGAAAATTTCAACACAGGCTCACCACGGCAACAAATAGACCAGAGACTTCTTTCCTGCCAAACTGGCCATAATGACAGTGAGATAATCAGATCAGGTAATTAGACTTAGACTTATTTGTAAATTACCTCCATTGACCTTCTCCCAGTGTGTTGTTGCTCCAAGAGCAAAAAAATCCCAAGGGTTTTTTTTCTTCTTCAAAATTGTTTAAAGGGATAGTTCATCCAAAAATGAAAATTATGTGACCCCTTATGTTTTTCCAAACCCATATGACTTTCTTTCTCTTCCTTTAAACACAAAGAAAAATGTCCTGGTAACTGTGTTTACCATGCAATAAAAATGAATGGGTAACTGAGCTTTTAAAGGAATAGTTCACCTAAAAATGCAAATTCTCTCATCATTTACTCACCCTCATGTCATCCCAGATGTGTATGACTTCCTTTTTTCAGAACATAAAAGAAGAATTTTAGAAGAATATTTCAGTCCTGTAGGTCATCACAATGCACGTGAGTGGGTACCAAAATTTTGAAGCATAAAGGCTGGTTTAATCCATATCTTCAGAAGCGAAGGTGTGGGAGGGAAACAGATCAATATTTAAGTCACTTTCACTTTCATATTCTTCCTCTTTTGTTTTTGACGATTCAATTCTTCATGCATATCCCCATCTACTGGGCAGGGAGGAGAAATTATAGTAAAAAAGAACTTAAATATTGATCTGTTTCTCACCCACGCCTATCATCTTGCTTCTGAAGATATAGATTTAGCCACTGGAGTCTTATGGGTTACTTTTATGCTGCCTTTATGTGCTTTTTGGAGTTTCAAAATGTTGGTACTCGTTCACTTGGATTGTATGGACCTACAGAAATATTCTTCAAAATATCTTTGTTTGTGTTCAGCAGAAGGCAGAAAGTCATACACATCAGGGATGGCATGAGGGTGAGTAAATTATGAAAGAATTTTCATTTTGGGTGAACTATTCCATTAAAATTATAAAGGATGAAAAACAACATAAAAGTATAAGTATCATAAAAGTGTGCCGACTTGTATGCTATAAACCAAGTCTTCTGAAGCCATACAATACATTTGTGTTAGAAATGGACAGAAATGTAAGATGTTATTCACTGATAATTCACTGATAAACTCGAGAATTGAGTTATTGAGTCAGATAGTTGAACTCAAAAGGATTTGTCTGATTCAAATCAGTTTTATGAGCAGGATGAACCGATTCATTAAAGAACATGTCAAGATTTTCAGTGAATAATTACTTGAATTTGACCTGCTTCTCATACACAGCTATCTTATCATATTTAGGGGTCGTTCATGTGTAATTAGGTCTATAAAATCTAGACGGAGCGCAACAAAAGGAACAGAATGTGTCTCGAGACATGTTTTTAAATGTTGAAGTACTTTTTGACTCGGCACAGTGACAGAAAATTGTGCCGCTCCTGTGTAAGACACTTAAAAAAAGCGTGATGAGACACAACTGTCAAAGACGTCCATTTAGCATGTTTACATTTAGAAAAAACTATTAAAAACAGTGTAAATGGATGAAAAAACGGCCCCTTAGAACAGTGGTATATTCAAATAATTGATCACAAGTAATTTCATTATTCCAGAAGTATTAGGATAGTAATTTTTATCTTGATAAAGAATCTTGATTTTTAGCATTTTAATTAAGTTATGTTAAAAAAAAAAATCAAACTTATTTTTAATGATTTTGATCCTTTTGAGGCCCCCTTGGAAGTTTACTGAGGCCCCCCCATTGGGCCTCAACCCCCTAGTTGAGAACCACTGCTTTAGAAGACTTTGAATATAGCACAGAAATCATATGGACCACTTTTATGATACGTTTATAGTGCTTTTGCATTCTTTTTGATTTGTTGTTATTGCATTGAAAACAGGTCTGTTTTCAAAATTTCTACTTAGTATTTCACAGAAGATGAAAAAAGTTCATATGGGTTTGGAGCGATTTGAAGGTGAGTAAATGATGATAGAATTTTAATTTCTAGGTGAGCTATCTTTTAATATAAAGTTCAGATGCCAGGCAGCATGGCTTGAACCTGTATAAACAGGACTGAGGCTGCAGACGAGGGGCAGAGTCTATGTAAGAAGCCCAGAATAGAGTTGGGACCCTCAGTCAGTGAAATCCTAAGGGCTCCAGTGAAAACCAGCTGCTTGTTCTCACAGTACATGGCTTAATTAGACACTCTATTGGTCTTAATGAGCACTAGCTCAGACCAGGCCATTAATGGAAGACTGAGTGTTTGGGCAAGTGTGTTTGTGGGTGTGTGTGTGTGTGTGATTGCCATTGTTGTGAATTTGAGTGGTCAAGGGGGTAGCTAGCTATTGGTCAAAAAGACACTTTAAAGGGATAGTTCACCCAAAAATGAAAATGTGCTCATCATTTATTGCCATCCCAGATGTGTATGACTTTCTTTCTTCTGCAGAACAAAAATTAAGATTTTTACAAGAATAGTTCAGCTCTGTTGTTCCATAAAATACAAGTGAAAGGTGGCCAGAACTTTGAAGGTCCAAAAAGGACATAAAGGCAGCATAAAAGTAATCCATAAAACTCCAGTGGTTTAATCCATATCTTCAGAAGCGATATGATAGGTGTGGGTAGTAAACTGCTCAATATTTAAGTCCTTTTTTACTATAAATGTAACCTTTATGTTCACTTCCACATTCTGGTGTAGAAGTGACTTTCACTTTCAGCCACCTATTCATTGGGGCTGGTGAAAGGTGTAGATTTATAGGAAAAAAGGGCTTAAATATTGATCTGTTTCTTATGAACACCTATCATATCACTACTGAAGACATGGATATAACCACTGGAGTCATATGGATTACTTTTATGCTGTCTTCATGTATATTTTGGACCTTCACCATTCACTTGTGTTGTATGGACCTGCAGAGCTGAGATATTCTTCTAAATATCTTCATTTTTGTTCAGCAGAATGTCACACATCTGTGATGGCATGAGAGTGAGTAAACAATGAGAGAATTTACATTTTTTGGGTGTCCCTTTAACTTGAATTTAACCTTGATAATCCTCTTAACTCTTCAAACTCTTTACTCTTATACTTTCAAAACAGTAACAGTAACTTCCATTTTTTCAGTTTGGTTGGTCTTGTATAGTTCTTCTTATATCAGAGTTTTTCACTGCATGTCAAAGGCCCTGCACTTTGTGACCTTGATGACACTGATTATTTAAACAAAGCATGCAATTCAACTGCAATCGGCATCAATTTCACCTAGTAAAAACAATCCAGACTCGTGACTCAGAGAGTATCTTCTCGCTCCGTGTCTATGCTCAGATCTGAAATAGAGCTGTCACACTCCGCGCCCGTTAAAGTGTCCCCTGGCTCTCATCCTGCGAGCTGACGTGTTCCTCAAGTATAGTCGACTGCTCGCTCTGATCTCCATGCATTTTTGATGATACCTCCGCATATAGTCTTTGCTCTGTTCCCCATGGCCGAAGATGAAGTCACAAATTGTGCCAGTGCTGCTAAAATTCCCAAGACTCACTGACAGTGTTGCACTGTATTAAATTCTTTTTTATCTTAGAAATTATAAACTTGGGGCCTTATTCAGCGAATCAAGCCTTCGAAAAGCAAGCAAAAGAAAACATTTACAAAAGCAATTCAGAAACAAATGCAATACTAATGCAATTCTAACATACTAATTTTGTAATTTAAAAGGCAATACTACTATACTGCAAACCCTGCAGTATATACTGCATGTTGCCTACTATTTTTAAAGTATGTGAAACACTATGCAATGTGCAATAATAAATTATCAAAACAGTAGTAGGCTACATAGCTGTCACATTAACACTCTACATTGCATTTTTTAATACAGCAAATGGTGTCGAATGTAAATACTTCTGCTTCTGTTATTTTTAATTAAATTTTGTGTAAAAGCTATTGGACATCCAATCAAATAATTTGTTCAGAATGAAATATCCAAAATTGTAGTTCATAACGCGGTTCATTTGCCAAACTGAAAGTAAAAGGTCAAGTTGAGCATATTATAGTATACCATATCTCACACAGTCTGCTCTGGCTGTATGCTGCATATTTTGGCCAATGTAAAACGTCAGTTGGGTATTTCACGTATACAGGAAAGTTGAATAATGTGCACAGTATGCATACTGAAAAAATAGTACAAGTAGTTTGCAGTTTGCCGTTACAAACATAACAAAGACATGTTTAGTAATCTGTCAAGGTCCAATTTGATGCTCATGTTACCAGCGCATGTTACTTTGCCCTTTTGATTGTACAGAAGCCTGATTTGCTGGCCTTTGCTTGTCATCTTAACCCATGTGTATTTGAAGATCTTAGGCTTCTTTCATACAGCAGGTTTTGGTGCAGACAAAAACAATTCGTCCTAAATCACGAAACAAAATTATTATTGATGACATATAAAGTCTCCCAAGTCTTCAGAAGCAATATGATAGGTGTGGGTGAGAAACAGATCAATATTTAAGTCCTTTATTTACTATAAATCTCCACTTTCACTTTCACGTTCTTTGTGCATATTACCACCTACTGGGCAAGGAGGAGAATTTATGGTAAAAAAGTACTTAAATAATTATCTGTCTCTCATCCACACCTATTATATCACTTCTGACGATATGGTTTTAAACACTGGAGTAATTTAAATGACTTTTATGCTGCTTTATGTCCTTTTTGGAGCTTCAAAGATCTGGCCACCATTCACTTGCATTGTATGGACCTACAGAGCTGAGATATTCTTCTAAAAATCTTTGTTTGTGTTCAGCAGAAGAAATAAAGTCATACACATCTGGGATGGGTGAACTATCCCTTTAACTTCAGTTATTATCTATGTTTAAGACAATAAAGTTTAAGTTTCATTTAATTTTGGAAGAGTGTTGTCTTAATAATATCATGCTTAATATTTCTCACACAATATAAATGGGCCTTTATACAAGAAAATATTTAGCTGCCTTTACATTTTCGGAAGGGGATCCCTCACTAGGGCATAGTTACATTTGGGAGTCTTTCTGCATCAAAAGTTTGAAAACCTCTGTTATAATGAATTCTCAACAGTCTCTGCATTCTTTGCATCTCTTGCAATGCATCCACGGCAGAAAAATGTAAGTGCTGTTCTGTGCATGTAAAGTTTTGCTGGTAAATCCAAAGGAACAAAAAGATGTGTAAAACTGTGAAGTTGATGTCTTCTCGTCCTGAGTTATAACCTTGCTACACTCTCAGAAAATAGGTACTATTTAAGGTACAAGGGCCATTACTGGGGTGGTGCCCTCAAGGTGACCTTTTTGTACCTCTAGTTAAAATTTAAAACACATATTGGGTACATAAGTGTACCCTAAGGACCTATTGTGTACCTTTTTCTCTCCACTGGGAACCCAAAAAACGTACCTTTCAGTCTCCTTATGGGTACAAATATGTACCCAAAGCTTCGGCAGCACCCCAGTAACTGCTTTGTACCTAAAATATTACCTTTTTTTCCTGAAAATGTACAGTGGTAAACAGCTGCTTCTAGTTTCACAGTGGTACTTGTATTGATGACAATTTGTCCAAAATGGCTAGCAGAGGAAGGGGAAGGGGTAGAACTGAACTTGCCATCGGACCAAGCAATCGAAACGTGTGAAAACAGCTTTATATTACTACAGTATGTGTTTTATATGACAGTTTATGTCTATGTCAGCACTTGATCAAGCTATTGATCTGTGTCTCTCACAAAACAGCCTAAAAGGATCGGTGTTTCCTAAACCGTATTCAAACAAAAGTATTTATTAGAACGAGGGGTGTTACAGACAGCAGCGATGCTTGATCAATCATCAGCACAGCAGCATGACACTGTAAAGGACTAAATAAAAGTAGTGCATCATAAAGGACCCTGTGGCTTTAAGGAACAGTGAGACGATTCATACGCAGCTTCTTAATAAATCCAATCTATAAGAAACAGCCTCCAGTTTGCTTTGTAGACAGCTTCAATGTGACATTCAGAATGAAGCAACAAACTAGATCTGGCAAACTGCACAGTGCATTGACGTCAAACAGACATGGATATGAAAAGTTGTTTCAAACAAAAGCGATTAAATTAAGGATAGCCACTTGTTCAAAGAAAACATAGGCTGATGTACAAGCGGGAAATACAGTATGACTCAACATTAAATCACATACAAAAACAGGTCAAACCATTAAGAGGTGTTAAATGCAACATGACTAACTAGAAACCACAACTGCCCGGACAACAGCGACTTCCTGTGACCATTCATGTGTCAGAACACACTACAGCTTACCGCCACAGAGAGGAGACCAGGGATAGTTGTTGCACTTTTTTAATTCTGTGAATATTTCTCAGATTTTGAAAGTCAATTACTGCAGAGCCACATACAGAATCTTAAAGTATTGGCAAAAAAAAAAAAAAAAAAAGAAGCTGCACATAACCTTTCAGTTGACACTTGCCTGAGTATACTGTATGTCAGTGTGGTTTTATTGTGTATATAAAAATATAAAAAAATTACACATTTGTGTAATTGGACTTTTGACTCCAAACCTTATAGTTACTGAGATATAGGTCTTCTAAGAACTTCTCCATGTGTCGACTAGTTCTAGTCTCCACTATATAAGTTGTTTCACTCTCCAGCTTCTCTTTCATTACAAAATATTGATCCAAAAATATACAGTAGCTACTCTGGTCACATAATAGTGAAGCATCTCTACTGGTAAAATCCATCACACTGGCGCTGGCCAGTGCAAAATCCTGCTTTGCAGTGTTTTATTGACGTTAAAATTCCCTGCTTTCAGTTAATGCTTGACAAGTACTAATTTTCTCCCAGTTTGACCTTCATTCGGGTTTACAAAAGAACAACGCAACTAACGCACATCTGCACGAATACAGTACCGGTATTCCATTGTCTGGGTGAAGTTTTTGTACACTGTACAAATCATACAATGGCAGCAAACAAAAAGAAGGACTGAATGACTGGACCACACAGAACAGAGCCTTTTTTCAAACAGGTACAGGTCTGTGAATGTTGACCGAAAAAATCCATTAACAATATAATATTTAGTCATCTATTCTAGCCTGCAATGGACAATAGTATAAAGTAATAGAATAATAGAAACTGTACTCAACAATGAATATTTTATGATGTAATGTTTACAGCAGGTTTAACAAGCTTAAGACTTCAACATATTTAATTATCTACAATTATGTAGTCATTAGTGGTTGACCGATATGGGTTTTTCAGTCGCTGATAAAATTGTGATGGATGGAGGTATGGATGGTTGAATGAAGGAAGGAAGACAGACAGACAGATAGATAGATAGATAGATAGAACACTGTAAGGACAGAGTGAAGGGAAAAGGGGAGGAGTGCAAGAGAAGAGCAAGACAAGGACGTAAACATGGTGACACAGCAGTTGAAGGAGGGACAAGAGAGAGCCAGACAGCATGACAGCTTCCTTTAAAGCAGTGCCCATCAGGAGAGTATTTCTGCATTTTCAGGCCACCTCACAACACGCAGCTTTGCCTTTTAAAGTGTCTGATTCAAGATAAGTCAAGGGCATTCCCTGTTACGAGTTGCGAGGGGTTGTCAGGCGTTGTGTATTAGCTTATTCAGCACAAGTGTGTTTGTGTGTGTGCGCACGATGTGCCTCCATATTACTTTGTAGGTTGTACTGAAAGATATGAATATTACGTGTTTACAACTTAGTAGTGGAGGCAAAGCTAATGGAGTTCTTAGTTATTTTTCATTTAAATGTCAACTTATTCTTAAAATGTTTTGCATAAAAATTTGCTAGGAGAAATAAAATTAGAAACTGAAGAGACAATTGTTGACACACAGTAAGAGTATAGAGCTTTAAACTGATTGTGAATAGAGACAGACATTTGGATTGAGTATTTGTAAAGAAATGTTTGATTTCTTGAAAATCTTAAGATCTTTTTGATTGCAGACCAAGTCCAAGGTATCTGGGCAAATATGAACATGGTTTGTGACATTGTTGAGATCTCTCCTGAAAATCTAGAGAAGACAGATGTCAGATTACTGGGGTTTTTTTTCCCACAGAAGAATAATCTGAGAAGCAGCAGACTCCATTTACCCTCCTTTAATGTCATTGCTGTCTACAAGAAACAATTGAGCTAAAGAGATTTAATTTGATATTATACAATTTGATGATATCAAATGAGACTTGAAATGCTCTCATTTACTCACCCTCATGCCATCCCAGATGTATATGACTTACTTTCTTCTGCTGGAGACACAGATTTTTAGAACAATATCTCAGCTCTGTTGACCAATTCAATGCAAGTGAATGGTGGCCAGAGCTTTGAAACTCCAAAAAGCACATAAAGGCAGCATAAAAGTAATCCATACGACTCCAGATGTTAAATCCATGTCTTCAGTAGCGATATGACGTGTGGGTGAGAAACAGATCAATATTTAAGTCCTTTTTAACTATAAATCTACTTTCACACAGCCTTCTATGTGCATTCACAAGAGCTCTTCTGCTTTTTTGCTGATTCGCATTCTTTGTGCATGTGGCCACCTCCTGGGCTTTTGTGCAGCTAGGATTTATTTATTCATTTCATTAGCTTTTTCCCTTCCTTTTTTTATTTCTCCTCCCTGCCCAGTAGGTGGCGATATGCACAAAGAATGCGAAGAGAAGAAGAACTCAGTTCTCTCGTGAACGCACACACTATCATCTCGCTTCAGAAGACATGGATTAAACCACCGGAGTCGTATGGATTACTTTTATGCTGCCTTTACTTTCTTTTTGGAGCTTCAAAGTTCTAGCCACCATTCACTTGTACTGAATGGACCAACAGACCTGAGATATTCTTCTTAAAATCTTCATTTGTGTTCTGCAGAAGAAAGAAAGTCATACACATCTGGGATGGCATGAGGGTGAGTAAATGATGAAAGAACTTACATTTTTGGGAGAAATATACTTTTGAAAAATTAAAATGTACACTATTAATTGATAAAGTACATAATTCCTCCAAATTTCAAACTGACACAAGGGGGATCTAACCCTTTTGTTAATCGGCCAATCAAGCACTTGTTAATTTGATAATTTGTTGCAGATAATCTCATAATGGACAAATATCAGACAATCATCCAAAACATGATAACACAGGAAGTCGACATGTTGCTACCAAACCAATTTTGCCGAGTTCATGACACGTGGCATCTCCCATCAGACATTTTTGCATCAATTTAAATGCGTTAACCTTTTTCTGTGGTGTGACTAATAGCGCCTTGCATGTGTTGCCTCAGAAACACGATTTCTGGTCCCACGGAAACCAAGTAGTAATTGCATTCACATAATTAATGATGAGCACGATTTGGAGGTTGCATTTTCCCTCTACGGTTAAATTTTTACTCCACTGACAGTTGGGTTTAAGGTCGGGGTTTGGGTTAGGGTGTATGGTTAATAAAATATGCACTCCTGTTGACTGTATTACATCATTTACAACTAAAAACAACTTGCGTTTGGCACCACTCTGTGGACATTTCACCTGAAAACTGGAGCTCAAACGTGTTCATATGTTTAAAAATACATCCAGCTTTGGCCACAGGGGGCAGTGATTTGAATTTCAGCAAACAGACCGATTTCAACTTTCGACCTACTGTCGTCAAATTCACAGCAAAAACAGTCTGAATCAGCCAGACTATCATAATAAGGTCTATCATTAGATCACATAATAAAATCATCCAAGAAGGTGAGAAGACACAAATAAGCATACTGTAGGCACAAATTCATTCGAATGCTAAGAGATACAGTGTTCGTGGGTAAGGAGTGTGCAAGCATGAAAGCAGTAATGAAAACAAATCAATATTGCATGGTGTTTTCACTGTGTATCGGCTCTCAAAGAATGCTCTCTGCGATACGGCTTATTGTTGCTTGACAAAAGCGGCTACCCCTCACTGCCATCGGAGGGTCTCTGAATCACTGCCTCTGATGGTTCTCAATGGAATGGCCAGGATGCCCATACATGGGCTTACCCATGTTCAAATGACATCAGAACTAACTCTCCTCAACTAGTTTCAACTTATTACCTTCAGTCGGAAAAGAACAGCTGTTTCCATGGCAACAGTAGAATGAGAGGGAGGTAATGACATGGAGAGGGAGAAGTGTGTCTGTGTGTGTGTTTATGTATGTGCGTGTGTTTTTTGGTGGGGGGCACAGATGCAGACATACTGTTTTCGTCTGTAAACTTCCTGATTACAGGATGTTGTTTGGGCCGACGAGAGAAAGACAGTGGTTTATTTTCTTGTCGATAGACATGAATGATCACGTAACAATGTGTACGCAACAATAGGGTTACAAAAGGAAAGAAGAGATCACAGGTGTCAGTATTCCTGCTGAAAAGAACAGCATGAATTTCCATGCAGGTTGAGGCTGGTTCACACTGGGTTTGTGCTGGTCTAGATGGTGGAATTCGCCCTGTTCCTCACACAATGCTATCATATGACATCAAAACACTTTCACTATAGTGCATGACTTGTAATGCGATAATTTTTAACGTTTATATTACATAACCAACTACATGTACAAGATTGTTCATGTGTGGTAGCTCAACTGATAGAGCGTTGCACTTGCATTGCAAAGTAGGAGTCCTGAAGAGCATACTACAAGTCGACACATGAGCCAAAGTCGAGTCATTTTAATTTGTACATGTACACTACCCGTCAAAAGTTTTGAAACACTTGACTGAAATGTTTTTCATGATCTTAAAAATCTTTTGATCTGAAGGTGTATGCTTAAATGTTTGAAATTAGTTTTGTAGACAAAAATATAATTGTGCCACCATATTAATATATTTCATTATATATCTAAAATTTAATTAAAACATTTTTTTTTTTAATTGATGACTTGGACCAAATAATAAAGAAAAGCAGCCACTAAGTGCCCAACATAGATGGGAACTCCTTCAATACTGTTTTAAAAAGCATCCCAGGGTGATACCTCAAGAAGTTGGTTGAGAAAATGTCAAGAGTACATGTCTGCAAAATCTAGGCAAAGGGTGACTACTTTGAAGATGTTAAAATATAACACAGTTTTGATTTATTTTGGATTTTGTAATCCCATAATTCCCATAGTTCCATTTATGTTATTCCATAGTTTTAATGACTTTACTATTATTCTAAAATGTGGAAAGAAAAATTATAATAAAGAATGAGTAAGTGTTTCAAAACTTTTGACCGGTAGTGTATATTTGTATTTTCACAACACACATTGTTTCAATGCAGCTTTAGTGAAAATTATTCTGTAACATAAAACAATGCCGTATGTCTTTAATGTCTTACATGGGATAGTGTCATAAAAGCACCACAAAAATGACGTGGTTGCTTCAGCAATTGTATTTTTCATCTCACATTTGCTTTTTATGACACTATCGGTTAGGTTTAGGTTTAAGGTTTAGGGAAGGGAGGTAAATTTTGTTCATTTAAACCTCAATAGAGCATTAAGGGATAGTTCACCCAAAAATTACAATTCTCTAATCATTTACTCACCTTTATGCCACCCCAGATGTGTATGAATTTCTTTCTTCAGCAGAACACAAACAAAGATTTTTAGAAAAATATCTCAGCTCTGTAGGTCCATACAATGCAAGTGACTGGTGATCAGACCTTTGTAGAGCCAAAAATCACATAAAGGAAACATAAAACTAATCCATATGACTCCAGTGGTTAAATCCGTATCTTCAGATCAATATTTCAGTCCTTTTTTCACCCTAAATTTCCACTTTAACTTTCAGATGCAAAAAAAGGAAAAGTGAAAGTGGAGATTTAGGGTAAAAAAAAAGGACAAATGATTTGAACATTTTCTCACCCACACCTATTACACTACCGGTCAAATGTTTTGAAACACTTACTCATTCTTTATTAGAATTTTTTTTCTCCACATTTTAGAATAATAGTAAAGTCATTAAAACTATGGAATAACATAAATGGAACTATGGGAATTATGTTGTGACTAAACAAAATCCAAAATAAATCAAAACTGTGTTATATTTTAGCATCTTCAAAGTAGTCACCCTTTACCTAGAATTTACAGTCATGTACTCTTGACATTTTCTCAAGCAACTTCTTGAGGTATCACCCTGGGATGCTTTTTAAACAGTATTGAAGGAGTTAACATCTATGCTGGGCACTTATTGGCTGCTTTTCTTTATTATTTGGTCCAATTCATCAATTTCAAAAACTTTTTTTTTTTTTAATTAAATTTTAGTTTTATAATGAAATAAATGAATATGGTGGCACAATTATATTTTTGTCTACAAAACTAATTTCAAACATTTAAGCATACACCTTCAGATCAAAAGATTTTTAAGATCGTGAGAAACACTTCAGTCAAATGTTTCAAAACTTTTGACCAGTAGTGTATATCATGAGTAAATGATGAGAGAATTTCAGTTTTGGGTGAACTATCCCTTTAAAAATGTCATCTGGGAGAACATTTCACTTGCCTTTAGCGCCACACAGCAGATATTTTACCTTGGAAGTGCCGCAATATGTGTTATGTACCATGTAATATAATTTTGCAAAAATGTCACCAAAGTCAAATTTATTTGTTAGATCAGACTCCAGCTATGCTTGTCTTTTCAGTAGGGTAGACACACGAAAATCAAAACTCGGAGCGGTAACCGTTCTAAAACTTCATAACAAAGGTCCCAAGGGTGACACAAGCCACCCTTCCTGCCACAGGTTTATCTTTAGCTGGTCTCCACTGTATAATGGCGAGGTTTGGTCTCCACTCCATGGAAACAGTTGTTCTGGCCTCTCGCAGTTGGTGCTGCTAACTGGCCAGTCGTTTGCACAAGCGGCTCCACCTTCAATGAAGGACTCTGGCAGCTGTCATTCACAGACTAGATGTGAAACAGCACTCAGGAAGTGCGAGTGACAGGGTGCAAAGAGTAAAGTCTCTCTCTCCCTCCCTCTGGGTTAGGGATGCCATGATTATACAGTTTCACTGTTAACCGTGATTAAAAATGTCACGGTTAATTTAACTGCAAGAATTTTAAATCCATGGTTAAAACCGTGAAATGCTTTATTTAGACGTGCTTTAATAAACTGTTGCAGAAGAAAAACTGTTGGATGCCTTGAACTTGGCTACATGTTGCGCACCCACAATAATCTTGCATTTACGCACTTTTGAAGCACTCCAGAGCACATTACTGAGCTTGGGATGCGCATAAGCGGTGTCTCACCATCAAAAACTCACACCGTGGCATACCTACTCTGGGTCTCGATGAAATGGGTGTACGAGTGTTGTTGGGGTGTCAGGAGGCTCGTTGAGGCCGCATTGAAGACTGCAGGCTGAAAACGGCGGTGACAAGCGGCAAGGTTGTCACATCAACAGTCGACCTCCTTCAACCATGCATGTGTATGTACTGTATGCATCTGATTCTGTATTTGGGACTCTTCATGAGCAGTGATAGACTGATATATCTGATCTTTAACTATATACTGCAGAGAGAGAGTTGTCTGTCACAATAACAAAAAAATCAGCAGTCGATACCAATACCACTGAAATATAATGATTATCGAAACAGATTTCAATTCCACAGTAAAAACTTATATGCAACTGAAAAATTAATCAGAGCTTTTCCAAGTAATGATTCAATCTAAACAGTCAGTAAACAGTCAGTAATAAAGAACATAAAGCGGTTATGAGCAGTGAGTGGTTTTCACTTTTATTGTTGTCAAATCTGTTGTTTGATTAATATTAACTTAAATGGATAGCTCACCCAAAAATGAAAATTCTCTCATCATTTACTCACCCTTATGCCACCATTGTGTGTGATTTTCTTTCATCTTCTGAACTCAAATTAAGATTTAAAAAAAAATGTTTGGTCCATACAATGCAAGTGAATGGGTGCCAAAATTCTGAAGCTCCAAAAATCACATAAGTCAGCATAGAGGTAATCCAGAAGACTCCAGTGGTTGAATAAATGTCTTCAGAAGGGATATGATAGGTATGGATGAGAAACAGATCAATATTTAAGTCCTTTTTTACTGTAAATTCTCCTCCCTGCTCAGTCAATCTCCACTTTAACTTTACCTTTCACATTCTTCTTTTTGTGTTTTTGTTGATTCACATTCTTTTTCTTACCCACACCTATCATATTACTTCTGAAGATATGGATTAAAACACTTGAGTCATATGGATTACTTTTATGATACCTTTATATGCTTTTTGGAGCGTCAAATTTTTGGCACCCATTCACTTGCATTGTATGGACCTATAGAGTTGAAATATTCTCCTGAAAATCCTAATTTGTGTTCTGCAGATGAAAGAAAGTCATACACATCTGAGATGGCATGAGGGCGAGTAAATGATGAGAGAATTTTCATTTTTTGGTGAACTATCACATTAATAGACAGTGGCAAGTCTATTAAACTGCTTTAAAAAGGCTTAATGCAAAGATCCAATTTTTTTTTACACAAATCTGATTTTGTCCCATCTGTTTACATTCACGTCAGATATAACTAAGTGCATATACATGCACACCAGTGTGCTAAGAATGAACAAAAATCTGCTTTTTATTGTTTTTCTATTGTTTGTCATTTCAAACCTACACTTTTGCTTGAAAAGTGTGCTTGTGCTATTTTCAAGTATTAAGTAAATGCCACTTGGTTTGCCACATATTTTGTCATGCAATGACATGGACTATGTTTACATCATGCACACCAATACGCTGATAACTACCAAAAATCAGCTTATTCAAAAAATCCAACAATACAGGAAAAGGATTATTCTCTGCTTTTGATGAAAAAAATGCAAACGGTATGTACACAACACTTGCGCACATTAGATAGAGGGTAAGAATTCCGGTGAAGGTGTTTACATGCAATGCAAAATCGGGGGATGGGTAAAAATGTCAATCAGTGTCAATCAGTTTTTGTTTAAACCATTATGACATTACCCCAACAAAGGAAAGCCATTTAAAGCATTAACATGACATTACAAGTTGCCAGCTTATAAAGAAAAATCGGTAAAAGATTGTGCATGTAAAAATACAGATTTCCTGAATCGATTCTATTGTGGTTCACAAGCTTTTGACTCTTGATTTAACATTCAGTGGCATTTTTAGTTGTATAGCATGAAATTTGGTCGCATATGCAAGCTGCTTTGTAGAGTGTGGCTGCATAGTGTAAAAGATCGATCTTGAGATTTTAAGAATCGATATAGGATTGTTCAAATGAAGATTGAAATTTATCGGAAAAGATATATTTATACCTAGCCCTACTCATTAACTGTGTTTACAATAATACCTCACCAAGACAGTCATTTTGACCAAGGAGTGTGTTTTGACAAGCCTACAGTACATACAGGTATATGCATTACATCGGCCAGCGTCCACCCTGCTCTCTAAATAACTTATCGGCATTAGCCATTAAAAAACCTTATCATCTGAGCTGTATTTATGAGTGCTTTGTGATGTTTTTGTGTCAGTAAGATGCTAGCGTATGGGTACGTGTGCATCTGTCTTCGCATAAATGTATTACACCCTGAGCTAAGGGGAGCAGAGAGAGAGATGCAGAGAGTTGCAGAGAGAGAGAGAGAGAGAGAGACCAGCGAGGCAAAGTAAAAGCAGAAATAATTGAGAGAGTGACCTATTTTCTTGGAACCTGCTGCCAGACAGTTCAGCACAGATGTTCCACAATCCCAACATTCCAAAGACATGCCACCACAACCAACACGGTAACACTATATTGTTGTCGCAGTTAATGTGAAACATTGATTTCTATTTAAAGGTGAAGTGTGTAATTTTTGCACCACTAGCATTGGCATGCGGAACTGGTAAAATAATAGTTTTCAAACAGGTTTCCTGAACACTTCTCAAGTCTGCTATGGCCAGATACACAGATAGCCTCGCCCTAAACTCACGGCATTGGTTGAGCCAATGTTGCTATGTTGGGCTGGTCGGGATACTCAAACAAATAGAGCAATGTTTCGAAAGCACCACAAAGTGACAATATTTATTAGGGGTGGAAAAATGCATCGCTGCATCATGGTGCATTGATCTATTAGAGAAATTTCAATGCATCGATTATGAAATTTAAGAATCGATTATCACTATAAATTAATACCCAATGTGTCCGTCTCATATTACACAGACCTTCTTGCAACAGATTAAAGGGAAAGAAAACGCACTCTGAAATATAGAAAGTTTATGCAGCTGAGTTCACCCGATGAACCTATATAAGATCAAATTAATGGATGGATGGATGGATGGATGGATAGATGGATAATTTGGCTTTCTGTGCCATTATTCAAAACTGTTTGCATCCATTGACCAATGTAAATTCATTGTTGTTGCCTTCTTCCCCGATGATTGCGATATGTTAATATTGCTTTTGTATCTCCATAAAATGTGAAATTTCTCCATAAAACAGTTTAACCACAAATAGAACTTGGTTTAAATAAATGTGTCTGGTGGGCACACAATGGCTGTGAAGGAAAACACTCACTCGTTAATTCATTCTTTTTATAGTAAATGCTACAGAATAGGGAGTGATTTCAGACTGTTCTGAAGGGAACTAACCAGTTGATTACAGCAAGCTGTGATTGGTCAATGACACATGGTAGCTGCAAAACGATAAAACATTTTTATCTTTTGCAGTGTGCATCGTGACGCATCATAATTTTTAGGTAGAGAACTGTAATCGAATCGAAGTCAGAGCGAATCGTCACACCACTAATATTTCTACTTTTGGAGAAATCAACCGACAAATGGATAACTTAGCGTTGTCTCTGCGTATTAAGCTGTTTGGAGAAACATTTTTAACATTGAAAAATTACACACTTCACATTTAAAGTTTCCTCATAAAGAATCATGACTTCCATTGTAATATAACCTCAGATACGACATATGCTGTATACAGTGGCTGCTTTATAAGGGGGAAATACACTGCAGCACAGGCAAGTGAATGATTACTTGGTTTTCTAATGGGTGAGCAATAATGATTAAACAGAGCACTTTTAGCCAAGCGATTACTTTCACTTTTAATCTCTTTTTGCGTGCAGCAAACAGGTGAGTGACTGCCTCAATGACTCGACCAGCGCTCGACACAACAGTTTCAGTTTTAACCTGAATGGAATGGCTTTGAAATTAGCAAACTAGCTATGTATGTAGAGAGCGCAAAGACTGTAGTGAGTGACCATGTACAATGGAATTCATAGTTTTGACGAAATGGTCTGTGAAAATTAGACTTCCTTACAAACACAATGAGCCTTGACCTGAACAACTTCCTTCTAATGAACAAATATCAATGAGTTAACTTTAAAGCAAGGGAAATAGCCACTGATTCTTCCTCGTTAAACAAGGGCCATTGCTGATTGTAATGGGGGCTTGCTAAGGTTTGGAGCAAAGTGTTCCATTGAATGACGAACCAGAGCCATATCTAAGGACCAGAATATCATAGAGACACAGGGGTGGGCTTTTTGACTTGGGCCAGTAAGCAACCACCCAGCAGCGCACTAGCAATCAACCACCCAAGCATTGTAGCAGCAACTTTTCCGATGGCAGGCACCACTCACATTTGCTTCAGAAAAAATATAAATTCTCACTGCTTACTATTGGTTTTAACCAATCTATCTATAAAGAAAGACAGAAATAATAAGAAAGGAATAAATAATAATTAAGTCTTATATCACCAAAAGGTCTTTGACAACAGAATAGCTTACCGTCACCAAAGATGGTCAATGGTAAAGTTGCTACTGTAAATATAATGCATAAAGTTTGACACATGAGAGAAATTAATAAAGCAAGTTGTCTTGCAGTTTGCAAAAATATGTTGTAAGTAGTCCTGCCAGTCATGTAAACAGTACTTCTGTCTGCCTAGTGAGCATAAACAGAAATAACTTGTAAGACACTGATTGAATCCAGCCTCATTCATGCTTCATGGTTTGACAGCAGTTAATACAAGCTTACTGTTTTAATATCAAAACCATGCAGTTAATGTTTCTCCTGAAAAATTCTGAACACTACATTGTAAAAGGCCTTTCATTGGTGGAGTCAATGTAGTTTTATTCTGATATATTACGTACTTTTTTGTCACTTGAATAAAACCAGTTAATTTAGATATTATCCATTTTTTTAAAGGACTATTCTGGGTTCAATACAAGTTAAGCTCAATCGACAGCATTTGTGGCACAATGTTGCTACCACAAAAATGTATTTTGACTTGTCTGTCCTTTTCTAACAAAAAGCAAAAATCTGAGGAATTTACAGTACAATAGAAGTGAATGGAACCAATCCGTAGAAATTTAAATTCTCACTTTTTTAAAAGTATAGCCACAAGACATAAAAAATATGCATGTAAACATGATTTTAATGTGTTCATATTAATATAAGGGCTTTTATAAAATGATAAGCTTCACATTTCTGCTTTGAAACCCTCATAAATTGGCCCCATTCACTTCCACTGTAAGTTGCTAAATGATTTATTTGTTTTTTTTTGTTTTTTTTTTGTGGTAATAAACATTATGCCAAAAATGCTGTCGATTGAGCTCAACTTGTATTGAACCCGGAATATTCCTTTAAGTTAACTGGCAAATAATACATAATTTAATGCAATAATGGCTTGAGACCTGTTCTAATTATTACATGGACATAAAAAAGGAAATTAATAGTGATTGTATTCACATTACACGACTTTAAAATATTATAGACAAATAAGACTAACATAGAATGTGTGGGCATGTTTAAGTCAGTGTTTTAAATGAGTCACTCTCAATTCAGTTGACTAAATCTATAAAGACTTACTTTCCAACACAGGGGAACAGGCAGTACTCTTCCTAGAACTGTTCCCCCATGAAAGGGCCCCACCCTTTAAAAAAAGCACCTAACCTTCCTGTGTTCACTGTGACATTCATTAACTCACAGTAGCAACCTGGCAACCTGTGGTTGATCACTACTGTTTAGAAGCCAAATTACACACAATGACATTCAGAGCTGAACGCCTCACCTGTTAACATGGGCCACGTTCCCTGATTTGGTGTAAGTGAGATAACCTTTGAGGGAAAAAACATAGTCAATTGTTTACATCTGTCGTCTTTTCTAGAGACCACATTTGGGGCTTAGTTAACGAGAACCAAGGGACTTAGGTATGCTGGAAGGCGTCAGTAGAGCGCTGCGGCTCAGGCCTTGACAAGCCCATGTCGGAGAGACATGTTGTGGTTTGAGCTAAGCGGATGATAACCACTGAGTCCCCCCTCCCTCTCTAATCATAGGCTAATTGTCTCAGATCTGGCAGGAAGGATTATTAACGTTAATTCGAGCCAGTAAAGTTCAACGGGCGAAACTGGAGCAGAAACGTGCCCTCGAGCGATATTCCGTGTATGGCATCGATGTACAGTACTGTAAAAAGCTGTAACCCCCTGCAATTGTTTAAAAGGATATATTTTTGTTGGTGTAAACTAATGTAGCTAGTTAAGTTGATTAAAGGTGCTGTAAGAGATTTTTACAGTTCTAGAACACGTAGCAAAATAGCGTCCTCAAAACATTGACCACCGTAAAAATGACCGCGGCCAATTCGTTTTTTCACTGTTTACATAGACTAGCGCATATCACCACTTCTGGGCAGGGAGGAGATTTTGTAGTAAAAAAGGACAAATACTGATCTGTTTCTCACCCACACTTATCACATCGCTTTAGAACAAATTGATTAAACCACTGGAGTCATGTGAATTACTTTCATGCTGCCTTTATGTGCTTTTGGAGCTTCACATTTTTGGTACTCATTCACTTGCAATGAATGGATCTATATAGCTGAGATATTTCTAAAAATCATCATTTGTCTTAAGCAGAAGAATGTCATACGTCTGGCATGGCGTGAGGTTTAGAAGGCTATATGATGGGAGAATTTTGCTTTTCAGGGTGAACTTTTCCTTTAATTTAGATGTCACAAATGTGCTTCAAGTGGTAACATCTGAATTAACTGGTTTTATTCCATTCAAAATGTTATTTTATCGGATTAAATGTATCTGACAAATTAAGGTTACATTAACGAAGTCATTTTGTGGGCTAGATTAAATTGAAATAGATTCTTTAGGTAATAATGGCAGGTTCTCAATTTTTCTGTGTAATTTTGTGCCACTGCGCCCTGTTTATGCGCACTTAAAGTTATCACTTACCGCTGTGAGCGCTAAACCACCTGGGCGCGATGTGCAGGGGCAAAGTGTCTGCCAAAGACGCACGGGAACCCAGGTAAAGCATACCGTCCGTGTGGTGCCCACCGCCGGTTTCCTGGTAGCCGTTCCCGTTATGGGCTGAATCGGAGCCAGACCCCCCTCCAGCTCTGTCCGAATCTGTTCCTCTGGGTGTGTAAAACCCGAATGGCACCGAGGCGCTGTGATCTATGCCCATCCCCGCCACGGAGCTCACCGAGCGACTACGCAGTCCCATCGTGCCACCTGGCCGGTAGTGCCCGAAGTGGGCCGAGGGTGGCACCGCGCTGTCATCTGTCGAGACACCGGGAAAAGCTCCCCGGGGCCGCCCCGCAGTACTCTGCTTGCCCCCCATCCAAAAGTATCCGCTAAAAAGGAGTGGGGGTGTCGCGGAAATGGTGTCACGGATCGCCCCCGATACGCTTGTCTGCGGCGCTTTTTCAAGCCTCCTTCAGACAAGCGACCAAAATATGCGCTAAAATCCGATTAAAACAGCTGTGTCTCGTAGACGCAACAGCCCATTTTCCTGGTCGGATCATGGACCTAAAGTCTCTATAATCACCTTAACTCACGAGAGAACAAGGGACTGATTA
This sequence comes from Myxocyprinus asiaticus, assembly GCF_019703515.2. Classification (NCBI taxonomy): domain Eukaryota; kingdom Metazoa; phylum Chordata; class Actinopteri; order Cypriniformes; family Catostomidae; genus Myxocyprinus; species Myxocyprinus asiaticus. The sequence continues at coordinate 20,459,395 of NC_059391.1, forward strand.
ATAAAGCCAAAGTCACAATGTCGCGTATTTCAATCAAGCAAAAAACGCAACACGTTCTCTCCCCTGTAACCAACTGAGAGGACAAGCTGCCCAAAATCACCAGAGATGATGACACGCGCAACAACAGATCCGCAGTACTTCTTTCTTTTTCAGAAAGGTATGACTTAATATATATCAGCCATGATTGTCTCTTGATGCCTGTCAAGTGTGCACGTCCTGGTCCTCTCGTCCTCCCTCCGTCTGCCCGGAGATTCGGGTCAGTGTGTGCCGCTCCCCTGTACGCGCAGATCAGTCCGTGCGCTCACTCACTCGCCGCCGCTGCTGCTGTTGGAGACAATAGAGGCGTTTACTGCGCATACGCGGATTAACAGTGGCGAGATGTGCAGAGGTGCTGTAAACGCGAAGATGGATTTACAATTTCTAGTCCAAACAATCAATTATTAAGAAGGATCGTTTTTTTTTTTTTTTTTACTCAGCAGACCATGCACTTTAAACAACTGCACACTGCCTTCACTGAATAGTGTTAAAGGAGGACAGAGGTGTGACCCAGTAACGTTGCCATAACGAAGTTAACACTGAGGCTGCAGACATTATTTAATTTACTCATGTTTTCATTTCCAACCTTTCTGTTGTAGGCCTAATAAATGCTTGAGTTACTATCAAGAGGAAATTATAGTCTCTCATCTCCATAATGGGGCAAAAAATGTGTGTGTATTAGGTCAACAAGCCATGAAATCCCAGGGGAACAGTAAAAATTACGAATTTAGAGCAAATGGCACAGCTTGCTCAGAATCACAAACAAACTGATATATTCCTCTCTCTCTGCTGTATTTTACTTTTGCTCTGTGGCATGCACACAGCAAATCAATACATTATGCTAATTAATATTGCTGCATTAATAAATTATGGATATGTATTGTATACCCAAGGGGTGGGTGGGGGGGGGGGGGGGGGGTTACAGTGTGAAGAATTTCCATGTTTCCATTGATCATGGTATAAATATTGTTGTTACCTGCCCCCATCCCCCCCTGTAATCTACTAACACAATGGTGTGCACTGCATAAAGCTGTCATGTTTTCATGCACATTAATTTCTAATAATGCCCCTTTTAAAAGAGGTTTTTACATTTACATTTACATGCATGATTATTAAATTATCTCCTTGTGCAAGTGGCCCACTTTACAATGAAACTAAATTATAATCATATTAGCCTAATTTGTGTGTAAAATGACATTATGTAACTGTAAAATCATACCGTGGGCCATTTAGAGCAGGAGTTTTCAAACTGTGTGCACTAGTTTTAAAGAGTTTAAAATATGTTGATATTATTTTACATTATTACCAATCATGAGATTTATCAAGATTATTTTATTCTATCTATAGCAAGAAATAAAAATAAATATAATTTCATATATATATATATATATATATATATATATATATATATATATATATATATATATATATTAAGAAATAATGGATGCTATTCACTATTCTCTGTTCTCTTTGAAACAATAATTATTATCAAAAACATTTAACAAAAGCATTTGATTTCTCTTTGTGTTTATACATCTAACAATACTCCAATAGGAGAATGATACACTGTCAGCTTAATAAAAAGTAAATCTTTTTTCAGATAATATTATTTTAATAATTTATGTTGGCTTTAGTACAATATAAAAGCCAATTATTTAATTTTGCAAACAAGAAGTCTTATTATTGTCACTTTCACTATTTTTTCTCTCACAGGGGTTCCCATGCAAGGGGATCATCATATTCGGGGGTTCATGGCATCAAAAAGGTTTGAAACCCCCGATTTAGAAAATAAGAATTCCTTGATGGTCAATCTAAGGATCTGTGCATATAACAAAGGTATTTATATCTACAGTATATTTGGGTTAAAAGCAAGCATTAAAACAGTCCCAACTCTCTTTTCCAAAAAACTTGAATGTGACCACCAGAAATATAATGAAATTATGAAGATAGAGTCCACAAAAATGTGTGGTCATCCAAAAATAGATAACAGATAAATGGAGACTTGCAAGAATAGAATTGGTGTGGTTTGAAATTGACTTGCTGTTTCAAACCAAGAAAGGCTTGTCTCATTTTGTTGCACATTTAAATGGGTGGTAAACAACCTGATATTAAACTGTTTTATAATTCTGTTTAATTAAAAGCCACTGATAAACCACTACATTTATGTTTGCCAGAGACAATTCATATTTGTAATGAAATCCAGTTCCAAAATGACAGTAATGACTTGTCAGAGACTCTCTCAGAAGTAAAGAAACAGTGACATCTGGTGGCCAAAGTGCTAGATACATATGACGGATTTACTGAAACAGAAAAACAAATTAGGCCTATTAATAAATCTCACGTGAACATATATAGAAAGGAGCAAAAATTAAGTGTTTTTAATATATGCAAATCTTTAATTAGTTTTTTCACGAAAGTTAAACATAATAAAAATACATTCAAAGCCCCTTTCAAGACGTCACTGACGTGGTATTTGCTTTTTAGCAACATTTTAGAATACTTTTATGCTGCAACCTGATTCTTAGCGTCTTACGTCTCTCTGTTATCGACTGCTCGCGCCTGCTCGACGCTCTATTGCTTCTCATTTGAAGTTGCGCGCCAAATGCAGCCATTTGACAATGCTGTTGTTTTGACAAGTTGTTCTTGATTTTCCTCTCTTTGCCCATGTTGGTTTGCACATTTATCGTTCTGTTATCGTTATCGTAAGCGTATAATGGACTCGCAATCCTACATGCCCGTTCCTCCGGGTATCGGAATGGAGGAGAATTTCTTTTCTCTGGATGATATATTATTGTCTCACGAGCGGCTGCCGTGCAAGACGGAGTGTGTTTTTCCGCGACTCGGGTTCCTAGAGAAATCCAGTGAGACCAGGGACATACCAGAGGTACACAATACATTAAAATAGCAATATTTAACGTTTGTTTTACGGCTGTTCAGTTATACCAATAAAATGGTCCTGTTAGACCATGATGAAAAACTCTGACCGGCTTGCTCCCATATACAGTATGTCGCGTGCAACTGTTGCAGGTGAGAAGAACTTGTTTGGATGTAGACCACTTTTTGTTCTTCTTCTTTCTTATAATTTTTACTAAATTTAAGCATTTAATCTTTAGGGTGTAAGCACTACTGGGTAGTTGACATGGCCTGCGGAGTGACATGCTAGCTTCAATCTAAAACTTAGCATTTTGTTAATTCTTTTATAATTATTGTGCATGCAATTTTTATGACCATATTTATTAAGAAACTAAATTTAAAATAAACTAGCGAAAGCAAAAATGTGATTAAAAACGGTAAAAAAAACAAACAAACAAACAAAAAAAAAAAACAACAACAACAATTACAGCACCTAAAATATACACTTTCCCTTATACATTATTATAAACAATAGCATAAAATTTTCTTGATTATACTTTAAAATGTTAATACATTAAAAAAAGGTTCATGGACGTTATATGCTAACTACCTACTGGAGCTGAATTTAAAACCATAGACAGCTGGCCCCAGAAAATGTCTTGCTAGATAGTTCCATATAGTATAATCTCTATGTACCTAATATCAAGTCTCTCTTTTTGTTTTCTTCTTTTTTTTAATTTATTATAATTTTTTTTTATAAAGGGATAATTCACTCAAAAATGAAAATTCTCATCATTTACTCACCCTCATGCCATCCTAGATGTGTATGACTTTCTTCAGCAGAACACAAACAAAGATTTTTAAAAGAATATCTCAGCTCTGCTGGTCCTCACAGTGCAAGTGAATTGTGATCAGAACTTTGAAGCTCCAAAAAGCACACAAAGGCAGCACAAAAGTAATTAATACGACTCCAGTGGTTAAATCCATGTCTTAAGAAGTGATATGATAATTGTGGGTGAGAAACAGATCAAGAATTAAGTACTTTATTTTTACTATAAATCTATAAGGGATGTGCACGGTTACCATTTTTAACATTCGGTTAACCGCGAGGTTTCATGAATGGTTAATTGCTTTTTCATCTGGAGTCGGGAGGTGGGAATAAAAGTGTTTATTGTAAAGGGAATTTCCTCAAACACTACTCAAAACAGCAGCAAATAAAGTGCACGGTGAGCTATGAGTCTAAATAGCACAGTGCATAAATCTTCAAATGATAAAATCTCGCATTAAAAAGTCAAACAAAAATAATCAAACTGTTACTACCTGTTTGTGCGCACACATCCGAGAGGCAACGGACACAAATATTATCATGTGCGTGGAGTTACACTGCTGCGGTTAAATTGCCTCTTTGGGTGTTTTGATTTTTAAATAGTTTAAAATCAAATTACACTGAACTTGTCTAATTATTGTAATAAATATGCACACCAGAGCAAAAGGGGAAAAACACGGTCTTACTGTTTATCAAGCGCTGAAACGTTGCTCGGTGAAAAACAATCTGGAATCATGTTTAATGGTGTAACGGTCACTTAAAGTAGGCTACTCTTCTTCAAAATGCAGCACATCGAATGAAACACAATGTAGGTGTTTCGAGATGCATTTATAATAAAGTATTTTTAACTTTACTCTGTGTCTAAGAATGTGGCAATCCTGCGAGAGACGCTGAAAGTGAGATTCAGCACAACAGTCAAAGACATCTGTCCAGAAACAACAGAAAAACAGCACAGATGCACACAAAAGCATGTTTGAACAGCCTCTAATTCCCCAAACCTGGCCGGAAAACCTGATGGTTTGTCGAAACTTGTCGAGCTCGTCAGGTTGCAGACCTGTATTGCACGTGTAGAATAACCGAATTGTGATTTTGATATTCTAATTGTGCCACGTCGAGCGGTTAACCAAATGTCAACTATCCGTGCACGTCCCTAAAATCTATACTTTCACTTCCACATACTTTTTTTTTTTTTTTTGGCGATTCACATCCTTCGTGCATATTGCCATGCCACCTACTGGTCGTGGCTGGTCAAAGATGTAGATTTATAGTAAAAAGGGCCTAAAAATGTATCTGTTTCTCACCCACAAGTGTATGTTGATTGTTTAATGCTTTATGTAATAATTAACCCTTAATGTGTGTGATTAATTATTACTGTATACGTCCAGGCTACAAAGATGGAGATGCCGCTCTGGCTTGCCAAGGGCCTGTATGAAAAGAAGAGGCGAGTGCTGTCTGTGGAGCTGCCTAAGGTGTATCGTCAGGGCTGGAGAACAGTGTTTGGGGCGGATCCTACTGTGGTCGACCTTCACAAAATGGGGCCCTATTATTATGGTTTAGGCTCCCAGATGCTGCATTTTGACAGCCCAGAAAACCCAGAGATTGCTCAGACCATCCTCCAGGTGGGCACACCCATAGAACATTAGACAGTAAATGAATTATTTTAAAGTCAATGCAACAGAATAGAAAATTTGGTAAAACTTTACAATAAGGTTCCATTCATTAACATTAGTTAATTTGTTGGGTATCATGAACAAATACTTAACAATATATATATTTTTTTTTACAGCATTTATTAATCTTTGTTATTGTTAGCTAATAAAAAACAAAACAATTGTTCATGTTAGTTCATAGTGCATTAACTAATGTTAACAAAAATGTAAATTAGAATATGTTGAAATTATCATTAAGATTAATAACTGCTTTAAAAGTATTGTTCATTGTTAGTTCATTTCAACTAATTTTGTTAACTAATGTTAACAAATTGAACCTTATTTTAAATTGTTACAAATAATAAGTTGATCTTTACATACAGTTGAAGTCAGAAGTTTACATACACCTTAGCCAAATACATTTAGACATTTAGTTTTTAAAAATTCCTGACATTTAATCATAGAAAACATTTCCTGTCTTAGGTCAGTTAGGATCACTATTTTAAGAATGTGAAATGTCAGAATAATAGTAGAGAGAATTATTTATTTCAGCTTTTATTTCTTTCATCACATTCCCAGTGGGTCAGAAGTTTACATACACTTTGTTAGTATTTGGTAGCTTTGCCTTTAAATTGTTTACTTTGGTTCAAACATTTTGGGTAGCTTTCCATAAGCTTCTCACAACAAGTTGCTTTTTCAGTTCTGCCCACAAATTTTCTATTGGATTCAGGTCAGGGCTTTGTGATGGCCACACCAATACCTTGACTTTGTTGGCCTTAAGCTGTTTTGCCACAACTTTTGAGGTAGGCTTGGGGTCATTGTCCATTTGAAAGATCCATTTGCAACCGAGCTTTAACATCCTGGCTGATGTTTTGAGATGTTTCTTCAATATATCCACATTAATTTCCTTCCTCATGATGCCATCTATTTTGTGAAGTGCACCAGTCCATCCTGCAGCAAAGCAGGAAGTTATGCTGTCACCTCCATGCTTCACGGTTGGGATGGTGTTCTTCGGTTTGCAAGCCTCACCCTTTTCCTCCAAACATAATGATGGGCATTATAGCCAAACAGTTCAGTTTTTGTTTCATTAGACCAGAGGACATTTCTACAAAAAGTAAGATCTTTGTTCCCATGTGCACTTGCAATCTGTAGTCTGGCTTTTTTTATGGCAGTTTTGGAGCAGTGGCTTCTTCCTTGCTGAGCAGCCTTTCAGGTCATGTCGATATAGGACTCGTTTTACTGTGGATATAGATACTTGTCTACCTGTGTCCTCCAGCATTTTCACAAGGTCCTTTGCTGTTGTTCTGGGATTGATTTGCACTTTTTGCACCAAACTACATTCATCTCTAGGAGACAGAATGCGACTCCTTCCTGAGCGGTATGATGGCTGTGTGGTCCCATGGTGTTTATACTTGCATACTATGGTTTGTACAGATGAACGTGGTACCTTCAGGCATTTGGAAATTGCTCCCAAGGATTAACCAGACATGTGGCGGTCAACAATTTTTTTTTTCTGAATTTTTGGCTGATTTCTTTTGATTTTCCCATGATGTCAAGCAAAGAGGCACTGAGTTTGAAGGTAGGCCTTAAAATACATCCACAGGTACACTTCCAATTCAGTACACCTCCTATCAGAAGCTAATTGTCTAAAGGCTTGACATAACTTTCTGTAATTTTCCAAGCTGCTTAAAGGCACAGTTAACTTAGTGTATGTAAACTTTTAACCCACTGGAATTGTGTTAGTCAATTAAAAGTGAAACAATCTGTCTGTAAACAATTGTTGGATAAATTACTTGTCATGCACAAAGTAGATGTCCTAAAGGACTTGCCAGAACTATAGTTTGCTAATATTAAATCTGTGGAGTGGTTAAAAAGTTATTTTTAATGACTTCACCCTAAGTGTATGTAAACTTCTGACTGTGTTTATAATTACCATACAAGTTACGGAGATGACTTTTGTTTCATGTGTTAAACTTGTTAGTAATGGGTAGTTAGGCTTGTTAAAGGCATGAATAACAGTTAACCTGTCACTTTGGGACAGGCTGTTGTTAAAGCCCACATGCTGAAATCGTTTTGGTTCAATAAATGAGGCTCATAAACGCTTGTAATATAGCTGCTATTTCCTATCTCCACCAGTAGAGGGAGCAATATGCTTACTGTCATAGTAATACTAGTGAAGCTCAGTTGCTGGGCAGACTGGAATCAGAGATCTACTTTACTGATAAAACAACCTTCCTCTTGTTACCATAGGAGAGAGCGTTAAGGTCAACTAGCATGTCACCATTTACAGATACCATACAAATGAATGGGGAGAGCTGTAAACTGACATCTACAGTACCTGTTGTTAAATTGTCTGAGTCTTCTCTTATAAAACAGCAATTTTATCACAGTAAACTCCATAGTTAATTCCAGAAGGATTGTTTAGTGTAAAACAAATGATAAGCTGTTTCCTCTCAAAAGCATTTTTTTTTAGCACAGTAAAGCATCTCCTCTAGACATCCATAAAAAAAATGTCTAGGGGACCGCCACGTTATACATTACTTTACCAAACTTGTAGGCTCTCCTTGATAGAAGGGATCTGGTGGAATCCTAGGTCGAGTTCAAATCAAACTTCTGTTGTGTTTTAAAATTAGTATATTGTATAACTGTTATCCACATTTATTGAGTTCAGGCAAAGCAAATTACATTATAGATTTGTTCTTTCTATTTTCCCATGTTGGAATTTAATCAAATGCATTAATGAAATGTTTTCGTGGCAAAATGGCACAATATATCCACAAACTCCATGTAATGAAGTCAATCAAAGATTATTTGAAACCTGAAGATGTGTCTGCTGGTCAAGTTGTTAAAAAGCAATCACAGATACTTGCATTCATTGACCACCAAAAAATGGAGATTCCGTTTTGAACCTGGGGAATTATGATTATATTATATTATGCCATTTCTACTGCCTGTCATAGATCTCAATAAACCATTTTGATAATGATTATTTCCAGTATTTAGAGAGTAACAGACATAATCCACAATAATGCATTTACTGTTGTGAAACTAGAGCTGTTTTATAATAATCTATGAGAGATGCGTCACCAGGTTGTCTGTCAGTGAGGGATTCGGAGGATTAAAGGGCCTTTGCATAATTATAATGACTTATAAAGGATTGTTGTTGAAAAAAAAAAAAAATATATATATATATATAAAACAGTTGTTGAAATGTATAACAGCTTTAAAAAATATCTTGTTTGATCAGTAAGTTAAGATCTAAATAACTGATATTTGGAGATAGTCATCATACAGCCATGTCCATAAAACCTACCTTTATAAAATTCATATTGTAATTCTACCTGTTTGTTGGGTTAGTGGTTTACTTGCATCAACTCAACAGTTGCATTAGAATTAGCAATATTTGATACATATTGCATTCCCTAAGGTTGTACCTCCATCTGTATACTATCCCAAACTATCTCTCTTATCAGACCTTTATTGGCCGTTTCCGCCGGACCATGGACTCGTCCCAGAACGCCTACAATGAGGATACATCAGCACTGGTGGAGCGCTTGGACTACTTAGAGAGGAGTTTGTTTAAGGCAGGACAGAGTGGACTAAATAGTTTCCAGCTGTGGGAAAAAGGTCGGTCCTCACACCTCACTGCCTCTAGCCTAGTTATCAACTACAGAAAGAGAAAAATCACTGACCTGCAGGCCTGAGAGACAATCGCAGATCAACAGGTTGGAAAGGAAGAAGGACTTTGAATTGGAGGGGTGTGCATTTGTGTGTTTTTGAGTTGTGAGTGTGAAAAATGGAGACATGTTTTTGTGTGATTGTGTTATAGAGAAACTTATGTTAAATAACCTATGATCATTTTTTACTGTAATGTATAGCCTACTGCCTTGTATAGACAATATTCCAATTTAAAAAGTCAATAAATCATCTTATCCTATTATGCTCTTTCTATTTTCCTATTTTGAAACTTCTTAAAAGGCATTGATGATAATGTATGTGCAAAATGGCACACATTTACAGTGGTAATCAAATATATAAAAACATCAAGATATGTGTCTGCTGGTCAAGATGATGTGATTGTTTTAAAGCAATTGTCAATTCTTGCATTCATTCATCCCAAAGAGAGTGGATATTCATCTTTTACAGTCCAGGTTCCAGGTATTTCTTAGCCTGGGAATAATGATTTTGCGATTTCTGCTGCTGGTCATTAATCTCAGTACAGTAAACATGGTAACACTTTACAATGAGGCTGCATTTGTTAACATTAGTAAATGCATCAAGTGACATGATCTAACAATGTTTTTTTCTCTCCAGAATGTAATAATTTTTGTTCATGTTAATTTATCAAAATACTATTCTTCATTGTTTGTTCATGTTAGTTCATATTGCAATAACTAATGTTAATGTATACAACTTTTTAAACTGAAGTGCGCAATTTCTGTGCCACCTAACAGAATTCCAAAAATATGTTTTCAAACAGCTTTGTTGAATGCCCCACCTATCTGCCATTTGAGTCATTTAGGGCTGCAACTAACGATTGTTTTGATAATCGATTAATCTTCAATTATTTCTTCGATTAATCGGATAAATAACTAAATTTCCTGTATTTTATTAAAACTTTATTTTTTTAAGAAACAGAAATGATAAAGGGTATAAGGATTTGGTTTGGTTTACTGTACTGAACGATACTAAACTCTCACAAAACTTTGAACAAAGCCGGAATAGTTATATATATATTGAATTGTATTATTATTATTCCTTTCAGGACAAATGCAAAACAGTTCCTTTACTTGTAAAACTTAAAAAGTACTGTTTATTAAAGAGTAAAATGATCCATCAGGGATGGACTAGGACAAAAAAATCAGCCCAGCAAAGGGCAATGGTGACACCAGAATAGAAATATTAATAATTTTGCCCTGCTGAAAAATACATAATTATGTTAGATACATATGCTTGTTCACTGGCACTGATTACATACATTAAGTATTTTAAATTAATATTGTAAGTTTTAAAACCATATTGTCACTGATTAAATGTTTCTAATGTAATCTTTTCAAATCACAGTCATCTGTAAATGCAGTGCAGATTCACTCTTGTGCTGAAAAGTCTCATCCTGGTGCTCATTGAATTACATGTGGTTACATGATGAGAAACAATCTAAAACACTTCAAAAACTGGCACACATGACCATGACATCCATGAAAGCTGCACGATTGATTACATTGAAACTGAAAGTGCGGTATGATATTGCACAAGTTTAAACAAAGTGATTGCGCTCCCTTTCTCCATTGCGATCGGTTTGATGCAGATGCTGCGCTCGTTTGCTTAAAGTTTAACAGAGACTCGCATGTGGTAAAAACAAACAGTTTTGGGAAATAAGTGCCTTACTTTGAATTCATAACATGTATACATTATAAAACATTGAAAATAGCAGTAAAATGTAAGTTATGTGCTGGAGAGAAACAACTCTTAAGCTCATCAAACAGCACATGCCCTCTTTCAACGCATCTGATGCAGCAATCGCTCCACATTAAACTGTATGCTTACTATGATCTTCTTTGAAGTGTTTATAAAGTGCGCTTGTGCGCTGGACAACTTGGGTCGTGTTTTTTCCGCTTCAGTTAGTATCAGTTTCATCATGCAACACATTTTCACTGGGCTGTAAAGTGATGTCACTGGCGGAGCTTCTCCGTGCTGGCTGCATGTCCAACTAATCGATAATGAAATTCGTTGTCGATGATTTTCATTATCGATAATTATAAATTTTATTGATTAATTGTTGCAGCCCTAGAGTCAATTATGATGTTTACATGGACAGTGATCTATTGCGAGAAAACTGCATTCCAGTTTACATACACTGAATAAGCGGCGTACTCTTTACTCTGGTATACATGCGGCTTGGTTGGTAAGCAGCTTTCTCCACAGCAACTTATTTTTCCCGCGACGCTTGTGTAAATAACACACATTGCATACGAGGAAGACTTTGCTATTTTATTCTCTGTTGCTTTACTGTATTTCCAAATATTCCAGAATTGTTGCTGTGTTTGTTTCCTTCACTTTCTGTTGTGACCTGGAGCAGAATTACACTGCAATAGTGGGGTTTCCCTCTTACGTAAAACTCTGTGATTTCCCCAATGTACGAGCGCATACGTGAACGTGAGGGACAGTCGCTATTATATTTGTGTGTATAAATGGGTATAGTTATGATGTATGTGATTTTCCCACTTTACTCCCAGAAATGTTGAATTCTTTCCACTGTGTTGACATGTCGTTGGGCTCCATCATATGACGTTTGTTATCTGGTGTGTTCCACGCTCATGCACTCTTCAAACACCCATCAGAATGCTGCTTATGCGTTTACATGACCACATTAAGGCGTGTTCTCAAACAAATACCAACTTATTGTAAAGTGTTACAGAAAACATTCCAACAATGATTATTTACAATGTTTAAAGTATAGCAATGTGTTAATGCTATCATGTAAAGGGAGTTGTTTTCTGATAATCTGAGATTTATATTTGGAATATTGGAGGTCACATTCAGATGCGTCACCAGGTTGTGTTTGTGCGAGCCTTATTTACGTCAGTCAACACAAGGACAAATCAAATCGCTGTGTGTCTACACATCTCACTGCCTCTCACTCTCCTTACCTCTCGCCTCATAATACAAACATTGTAAGTCAGTCTACCTTTCAGATTTTGCATACATTTGAATCCGAAAGCACTTTCAAGTTTCGGATTTCAAACATCTTGACCTTCTTCGATTTAATGTGGATGCTTATGAATACAATGTCCCAGCTGGTTGTTCATCTGTAAAATGTGGGTCAGCTGATGAGAACGACCTCATCTGGGATTTTGGAATGGAAGTTATTGATATATCCCTCTGGGATGGTCATATTGACTCTATCTCTGCAGCCTCAGTTTAGTTGGTTTGGGTGGGGTTGGAGGGATTTATTGACTTTTTGAGAGGTCTGATAAAACTAAAGAAAAGTCACTCATTGTCAACAGTTGTCATGACGCTAAATCATTTGGTGGCTTGGTTGCATGACATAGGACCACATTTTATTTAGTAAACGATACAAATGCAAATATTTAGTGGGGTTTTTTTGTATTCAGAATTTCTTTATGGTAGTATGTTGTTTGTCATCACTAGGCATGTGACGGTATCACATTTTCACTTTGATAATTGCTGAAGCTTTTATCACAGTATACAGTATTATCACGTTATTGAATTACATTACAAAGACGGGTTGAACGATAAACAAACTAATGTTAAATTAAGGCTAGACTAATTTTATCCAGCCAGCTAAAAGGCTACAACAATAGTATGCATGTTTTTCAGGATAGCAAGCCAGTTGCTAATACACCGATCAGCCACAAGATTAAAACCACCCGCCTAATATTGTGTAGGTTCCCCTCGTGCCGCCGAAACAGCGCCAACCCGTATCTCAGAATAGCATTCTGAGATGCTATACTTCTCACCACAATTGTACAGAGTGCCATCTGAGTTATCATAGACTTTGTCAGTTCGAACCAGTCTGGCCATTCTCTGTTGACCACTCTCATCAGCAAGGCGTTTCCATCTGCAGAACCACCGCTCACTGGATGTTTTTTTTGTTTTTGGCACCATTCGGAGTAAATTCTAGAGACTGTTGTGTGAAAATCTCAGGAGATCAGCAGTTACAGAAATACTCAAACCAGCCCATCTGGCACCAAAAATCATCCATGTCATTATCTAATCAGCCAAATGTGTGGCAGGAGCTTCAGTTAATGTTCACATCAACCATCAGAATGGGGAAAAAAATTTGATCTCAGTGATTTTGACCGTGGCATGATTGTTGGTGCCAGATGGGCTGGTTTGAGTATTTCTGTAACTGCTGATATCCTGGGATTTTCACACACAACAGTCACCTAGAATTTACTCCGAATGGTGCCAAAAACAAAAAACATCCAGTGAGCGGCAGTTCTGTGGATGGAAACACCTTGTTGATGAGTGAGGTCAACAGAGAATGGCCAGACTGGTTTGAACTGACAAAGTCTACGGTAACTCAGATAACCACTCTGTACAATTGCGGTGAGAAGAATATCATCTCAGAATGCTATTCTGAGATGCGGGTTGGCGCTGTTTTGTCGGCACGAGGGGGACCTACACAATATTAGGCAGGTGGTTTTAATCTTGTGGCTGGTCGGTGTATATAGCTAGGTGCTAGCTACAACTTTAAAAAAGCAAGTTCTCTCTCACTGTATGGCAATGCACAATTGTGTGGAGTTCCATCTTGAAATTAATATTGATATCATCATTGTGCCACATTACCATTATTATTTGCAGGACTTAGTGTTAGCTGATTACAACTGTATTTTTGTTGTTTCTACAAGGCGCAAATGTTACTGTGTAGCTAGCAGTTTTAGCGAACTACTCTCTGGCCACTAGAAAGCAAGCTACACATTATCTGCAAATGGCAACAAGAATTCATTTTCTTTGTCGTCTTAGTTGTTACTTAGCTAGGTGTCTCTTAAAGTGTTGTCTCTCAGTTTTCAAAAACTGTTTGGAAAAACGAGCAGAACTGTCACAACTTTATCTAGCTGAATTGCACGGGATGATTGTCCCGCAAATGAGAATATGTTGGAGGCGTTCCCGTGTTTTGCTGCCACTTTTATGCCATATGTTTTACACAAAAGGAAACCATCTTCCACCAACAATCTCTGTGCATTTTTCTGGAACCCAAAATACTTCCACTCTACCGACTTGAATGTGGATTAAGGGTCGGCAGCGTTCCTCCTTTTAGCCACGTTTCTCTTCCACGCTGGTTTGTTTTCATCAGTATGCACATGTGTCATTTGTGCCACACATGCAGTGTTGTGAATCTTGACTCGTTGATGGGATAAAAACTACTGTGCGATCAGGAAAATCGAAACAATTTGGCTAAAAGGTTATCTAGAATTATTTATGGTATTTTGAAGTGCCCACGATAACAATATTGTGCATGTTAATTACCGCGATGTACTGTATAACCAAATACGTCACATGCCTAACAATCACTAAAAAAACAGTTAATGTTTTTCTTTTTCTCTTTTTTCGGTTGTTATAGCTTAGTGGTTAAAATCTAGACTTGAGCTAGTAACCATTAGGTTGCTGGTTCAAACCCCCAAGGAGCAAGCCATGAGCTGTCACTGTGGTCTCTTGAGCAAAGAACATTTAGAAAATGTAAAAATTTAGTTATTTTTTGAGGTGGTATGTCAGAGTGGTTAAAACTTAGGGCTAGTAACCAGAAGGTTGATGGTTCAGTCCCTGCATGAGCTGTTGTGCCCTTGCACTTTGGATAAAAACATCTGCTTAATATTTTATGTCTGTAATATTTACTAATGGACTGCTTATTGCCTGCACTCCATGCACTCTTAAAAAAAAAACAACAACAACAAAAAAAAAAACCCGCTATATTCGTTTCATAGCCTCTTGGTGAATGGTGTCAAGTAGGGCTAGATATAAATAATGATTTTCTGATGAATCAGAGTCTTCATTTGAACAATCCCAATATAGATTCTGAAAATCCCAAGAGCAATATTTTATCTTTTAAACTTCACTATTTGTAATCAAGAAAACATTTTTAAACAGATGAATCAGAGTCGTAGGAGAATCTGCATTTTCTTTATGGTCGACCGATATATCGGTTGTAGCAATTAATCTGCGCAGATAGTTCGGTTATGTTGCCTCTATCTCTGTCTCGTTGAAGTAAGGAAAGACTTATGAATTGTTTTACATTCAATAAATTGATTTAAAAAACTATCGGCTGATTAATAATCTTTCCCGGACTTTCGGCTTCATTGTACCACGCTGGTGGAATGATCTTCCCAACTCCATCTGTGAAGCTGACTCACTTTCTGTCTTCAAAAAAACAGCTAAAAACACATCTTTTCCATGAGCACTGAACCAGTCACTAAAAAAAAAAAAAACAACTCTTGTTGCACTTTAATCTGTTTTGAATGATATTCTGATGCTAGTGAAACTTTGTAATATGGCACTTTTCATACCACTGTCTCCTTAAGATGATTCGCTTATGATTTCCTCTTTTTTTTAAGTCGCTTTGGATAAAAGCATCTGCCAAATGAATAAATGTAAATGTAAATTAATCTGTTATCTGCCATTTCCACCCCCTTTGTTATCGGTATCGGCAAAATTCAAAATCAGTCAACCTCTAGTGGAGTATGTGTGATGTGCTTTTACAAGCACATCAAATCAACCTGTTGACACATCTTCAAGAGAGCTGCAATTCATGACCAAGCAGAGGCTTTCACAGAGTTTGCAAGTCTACAGTGTCATCTCTGTAAAAACACATGAGCAGACTTTGGTGAAAGTTCAACATTTTGTTGAGTCTTTAGATCGCATTTCTTATGAATCACAAAGCAGATTGTCATAAAGACTAAATATAGTCTGATGTGCACCAAAAAGATAAAAAAAACAAGATTCATGATTTCTTCCCTTCCTGACAGTCCTCTAATTGGGTGCAGAATTATTCATGTTTTTTTCTAACTGTATGAAGTTGCTACATAAGATTTGATATCCCATCTGTCCTGAGCTAGCTGTTCTGCATCTTGTATTAACCAAGCTGGCGGAAAAGTATCAGTTGAAAAGCATTCCCATGATTTCTCTGAGCTCCCCTCTGCCTCCTCATCTGAGACATTCAGTCGAACAGATTTCAGACCTTCTCATTCCACAAGAACAGACAAAACTTGGAGGTATAGAGTTAAAAAAAAAGTGAGTGAGAGATGGAGAGAGAAACAGAGGTGTCAGGATTAGCAGTATCTAAGCTAACGCCCCCGCACTGCTCTTCAGATGTGGCTAATCTCTTCCTGACTGGGTTTGCATTTACTCTAAACCACCGGTTCTTGCAAATCTGTGCACTATAACAGGTGGGAGCTTGAGAGCAGTATTTTATTCCCCCCCCCCCCTTTTGATGAGGCATAAACTTGACTGATGTTGTATGTGTTTGAACGAACACTTGGGTTTACCAGCTTAGATGAGAATTTCAGGGTATAGAGACATGGAAACCAAGCCCTGCCCATCTGAGCTATCTGCAACACATCATCCATTAGTTTTGTATTCATTGAGCTTTTAGAAATTCAGCCTACTATTTCATTTCAGATTGACCTGTCTTTTATAAACAGGCCGAGCGGGGGTTCGATGCGCAATAAACTGTGATGCTGTATTTTTTATGGATGTCTCTCTCTCTCCTTGTTTTTCTCTCTTTATCAGTGTCAGTCGAAGCCAAATTGATGGACAAATGCACCCAGGCAGATGAGAAAAACTGTCCATAAGTATCGGAGTTGAGCAACCGTCTCTGCTTCGCTCCTGCTATAACGGAGCGATGAGTCATAGCTCAGCTGCCCATCCCTCACTCTATGTATCTCACTCTTTTTCTCTACATTTGTGTGGTACATCACTGCATGCAAGAAGCATTTTTGTATTTCAGGCAAGTCTGATCTAGGATTTGATCTTGGTGCTGCAAGCTTTATTTATTTATTTATTTGTTTATTTAAATACCATACATAAAATATCCCCACTACCTGACAGTTTTTGTTGAAATAGGTGTCCTGAGAAACACATCTGTCTCTGACATCCATCAGCTCTGAAAACTGCAAAAAATTGTCAGTGGAGCATCACATGCTTTTTTAGCTAGTCAGGGAACTCTCTCTGCCTTTTATGTGTTATGACTGCTGCACTTAGAGAACTCTAGAATTCTTCACCTTTGCTTCCATTGTATCAATCTTTGCAAATCTTCGTGAGCAAGAAGATCCATTATTGACCCAAATGGCTCCTTCAGAACCTTTAGGCACATCTGTTGTATAAAGGGAGTACTTGTGAGCCCCCTTCTGAATCATAAAATGACAAACATAAGACCGCAAGTCCACATCAAATGCATCATTTGAATCTGGTTCAATCCCTGCAAGAATGAACCATGAGGTGTCACTTGTGCCCTAAAGCAAGGACTGACCTTGTAATATGTGTACTGTAAGTCACTTAGGATAAAAGCATCTGGTCTTTGTCTACTTTGTCTGCAATATTTGTTTTTTTACAAGGGATGCACTGATAACACTTTTTCTCTCGTTATTCCATTTCCGATACCTTAACTCTCGGTATCGGCCAATCCGATACTGTGTTGTTATTTTCTTAATCAGTTTTGAATATCTATACCTCACTGTGTGGAACTGTTTGGATGTACTATTTTATGTGTTAAGAGACACAATTAGTTGGTTTTTACAATAGCAATATATTTCATTTATAATTACTTAACTTTTAAACCTTTTTTAAAGACTTTTATTTTGGTGGAAAACTCCAAGAAGAGCTTTGAGTTTCTGTTTGTAGTTCACAATAGTTTTAATATGCTTCTGATTCAAAATCTGGTGAAATGCTCCTCCATTGCCATTCTCAATGCATGTTATAAGCGAACTGAACTATCAAGCATCATCTTTTGAGATGTAATTTGTTTGGAGCCCTCACATATTCTGCTCTTTCTCAAGCTTTCAGCATCTGCAGGATTTATATTTCTTAAACACAGCCTTTTGTGATATACAAAGCCATCATATTGCTTCAATAGACTTTTGAATATACAATAAGTTATATGAACTACTTTAATGGTGCATTTTGTTTTTGGAGCTTGACAGTAACAACCACAACTAACACGTGGCATCGGATTTGGATCGTCAGACCAATACCCAGACCAATCCATCTAAAAACTTCGGTATCGAAGCTGATACCAATCCAATTAAAGAATTGGTGCGTCCCTATTTTTTAAGTGTTTAGTAATTTTTTGTCCTAAACAACATATACCGAAGGTGCTTTTGGCCCCTGTCCATGTTCCAAACAGGGAAACAAATGAGAATTTAAAAGCAGATAAAAGTACCCTTCTAATGGGGCTGTTTACATCTAGGCATTTTTGCGTATGTCTACGCTGTTTCTAAATTATTTTTCTAACACATACTAGAAGGACGTTTTTGCCGCGTCTCACTGTTTTTTCCCTCCAGCATTTTACGTAGGAGCACTGCGGGTTTTTTTTTGTTTGTTTGTTTTTTAGGTACTATGTCAAAAGCTTCTAAACTTCTAAAAATGCTAGAGAGACCTGTGTTCTGTTATATTCCTTGCCCTGCATCTAGCTTTTCTTGTGTGGAAGAACTTGTTTGGTCTGAACAGCCCTTTACTGAACCAGATAGCTAGTGATCATTGTCAGTCATCTACTTGGCTCTTGGGTACTTCAAATTGCGGCCATCTTTCCTCTGGATGAAGATTTATTGACGCTCTCGATGCTTCAATGGGCCAACTGTGTTGCCTCTGGGACTGTGGGATAGTTCATGCATTGAGTTTGTCATGCTTACCAGTGAGTGGTTGTGGTTGTCACACTGGCACAGGCACAGAAAAACACACTTTGGATAAACTAAAGGCCTCAAAACGTGCTTAGCCTGTCAACCACAGCTTTCCTGCTGCCAGGTTTCTCCCAACTCTCCACTTCAGATCTGGCTACAGTCCATCTACTGTTCTAGACCATTCCAAAAAAGGCGACTGACCTATTTCTCCTTATCGCAGAACTAATATAGGGACAAATAAGGGTCAATTGGCCTGCAAGACTGTGAGCCAAGAATGCCCAGTTGTCTTTTCTTTTTCAACAAACAGTAAGGCCAGGAGGAATTCATAAACAATTCTGCACAGATCTGTTAGTGGAGATAACTTGCCCATAATTCCTAATGGGGAAGCTAAACAGAATCATGCAGGTCTGGTATGAGTTTGCACGTTAGCAAGTTTTCAGCTGCTGAGTGGAAAGCAGCCTTCGGCAAAGAGTATGCCAAACTGTAGCGCACTGCGAGGCCCTGTTGCTGTGAGTTGATTATATGTAACATCCCTCAGTCAATCAACACATCAAGTATGTTAAAATACTGTAGGTCAGCTTCGATATCTCTCTCAGACTTTGACAAGAGGCTGTCATGGGACGTTTAAGTCAATTAGCATACCATGAGCCTTCATGTGGGTAAATTACGTGGTGTTCCTACAGCAAAACACTCAGGTCGAACAGTATTTGGTCAGCCAACCAAAACATCTTTTGAATTGATTTCATATAGTTAAAGGAGTTGACTCAAAAAGAAAACTCTGTCGTAATATACTCACTCTCATGACTTTCCAAACCTGTATTACTTTCTTTCTTATGCGGAACAAGGAAGTGTTTGTTTTAATGAATATCCTGGTCCAACTTTTCAATACAATGGCAGTTGATTGAGACTCACTTTAAAGTGTAAAAAAGGACTCAAATGTATCAAAGTAGTCCATGCGACTTGTGCGTCATTTTCCGAGTCCTCTGAAGGCATACCATAGTTTTAGGTGAGAAACAACCTGAAATCGAAGTCATTTTTCAGTGAAAATCTGGACACCCATTGCACGTTCAAAAACAGCTTTCGAGCTTTTTTTTTAGCGCTAAAATATGCAAGTTCTCACCTGAACATGCAAGCCATTGTGAACAAACTTCTCTCATAGCACTCATGAATATGAAACGGACATCGTATTTATTGAAATTCTGTATTGTTTCTTACCAAAGCCAATAAGAATAGTGGAGAAGTGAAAGTGACAGAAAGGTGTTGCTTGACCGTTATGGCAGAACTGCAGTTCAGTACTGTGCGATTCTATAATGAGCTGATACTGGGGGTTGGTTCTACAATGTTCAATAATGTATTTCTTATTATTAAAGCAGTAAAAGCTACATTTCCTTCAACACAATGCTTATGAGATTAGGTTGGCATGTGCTCATTCCTTTATAGCTTTTCAATTCTGCCAACAAGATAATAAGAAACACATAAAACTGTTTATTTAGAGTCCTAATCTTGGCTCCATACGGGTTATGTGCAATATCCAAATGCTAAAGGCCCTCAGGATGAGGGTAGCATTGCCAATGGAAAGTTTTATTGCTGTTTCCAAAATGCTGATAGTTTAGCTGCCCATGAAAGTATACAGCATCCACCCAAATCTTTTGGCTGAGTCAGACTTTACCAGAGTTGTCTTGGTCTTTTGTTTGTGCTAATTAGGATATTGATTTGCCTAGTCATTGCTCTTGGCATCTGATTGACCGACAGGTTTGGCAAATGACAAGTTATCACTCTTGACGTCATCTTCATCAATATCATCATCATTGTGAAATTCATTGACCACTTGATGAGCATATCTTCCAAACTGGCATTGGTGAAGTGTCACAAATCACATCATAAACTGGATAATGGATAATGCATGCAAGAAACATTTTCTGTGACAATACCTGTTGACAACCATGTTAAAAAAAATTTTTCCCATTTGTAAAACATAGATTAACAGAGTGATTGATTTATGTTAACTGTTTTTGAATGTGCATTCTTCCATGGAAGCGGACAGCACACCATGCTAAAATACTGTGCCATACCATTCAGTGGCACTGCAACACTGATATTGAAGTGTGAAACATACAGCTTCAGCTGTAAAGTCTGATTCCCAAATGAATGACTTGTATTACTCTGTTCTTTTGAATCTACAATGCAAAACATGTTACCTTCTGAATAAATGACTCTAATAAGCCAGTTCTTTTTAGTGAATGAAAAAGCTACTGAACAGCAAGTAATTGAAAATAACCAAGAACTGTAACTGTATTAGGTGTTTTTAACCAGGTAAAGCCTGACATATGAAAGAATTGTCTGAAAACTGTTTTTAGTACCATTAGACAAATTATAAAAATAAACCTTTTTTTTGTGTGTGTGTGTGTGTGTGTGTGTTTCATATTTGATACATTAGGCTTTAAAGGTCATTATCCTTCTGAGGCCCAGCAATTAATTTTTGTAGAGGAATTTAAGTTTTTCTTAGCCTATACATAGTACAGTGGTAAATCTTTGGGTGTTATCAGAGGATTCCCTGGGCTTTTCAGAGATACCAAATATTAGGCCATGACAGCTTCCTCTCCTTGGTCTATAAATATGGATTGAAATTTATCACAGTTCAATTCAGCTCATCAAATATAATATGAATAAAATATTTTTTCAATAAACAATTTTTATAAGTGTTTTATGCACCAAACACTATATTGACATTTAAAAAAGGGAAAGTGTTAAACTTTTTTCCCTGGGTCTCAGTAACTTATGGTAAGATGACATCATGATAGCTTGTAATATAAAATAATGAGATCTTTAAAATGACACAGCAGGCTGCATACAAATACACAGAAATATTAGTTCACACTTTAAATATATCATATAAAAAGTATATGTCAGAATTTTCAAAGCTCTGTTATTTATTTATTTATTTTTTATAGTGGGCATGAATATAATGTAATGATGATTGAGAGATATACCTCAGAAGCCTGTTGTTTCATATTTGATACATGTAATTCAACATGCTTTTTCAATAAAATAATATACAAAATATTAACAAAGCATAAGTTGCATATATTCAGCAAATACTCATGTTAAAATATCAGTAACAATATAATCATTACTGTCACTTTTACTTTATTAAAATAAGCTGTCATTTATCCCAACATAAGTCATTTATTGCTCAAGTTTGCTGCCATTTTAAATAGATAATTTACAATATAAACACTGAAACCTTTTTTCACAAATAACCACTAGATGGTGCCATAAACATATGAAACTTACATGCTATAAATGTTTTGGCTTTTCAGCTTGAAAATAGTGAAACAGGAGCCGTCAAACGTTGTGTATCATATTTGACACACACTGCGTTATAGGGCTAAGGTTTGTGAAACTTAAATTAGAGTAATTAGCAGATGGTTGTTGATATGAAAATGTATAGTGACTAGGGTTGTCGATTTAACATGTTAATTTGGTGCGATTTATTACATAAAAAACAATGTGATATACTGTATATATACATCGATCAGCCACAACATTAAAACCACCTGCCTAATATTGTGTAGGTCCCCCTTGTGCCGCCAAAACAGCACCAACCCGTATCTCAGAATAGCATTCTGAGATGATATTCTTCTGACGACAATTGTACAGAACAATTTCCGTAGACTTTGTCAGTTTGAACCAGTCTGGCCATTCTCTGTTGACCTCTCTCATCAACAAGGCGTTTCCATCTGCAGAACTGCTGCTCACCGGATGTTTTTTGTTTTTGGCACCACTCGGTAAATTCTAGAGCCTGTTGTGCATGAAAATCCCAGGAGATCAGCAGTTACAGAAATACTCAAACCAGCCCATCTGGCACCAACAATCATGCCACGCTCAATAATTGAGATCACATTTTTTCCCCATTCTGATGGTTGACGTGAACATTAACTGAAGCTCCTGACCTGTATCTGCATGAGTTTATGCACTGCACTGCTGCCACATGATTGGCTGATTAGATAATCGCATGGATGATTGCTGGTGCCAGACGAGCAGGTTTGAGTATTTCTGTAACTGCTGATCTCCTGGGATATTCACACACAACAGTTTCACAAACAGAAAGTTTCAAGCAACTTTTAACTTGACCGTGACCTAAAAACGCGGTGTATATGATGCGATGCAACCAAAATGTGATGCTCCAAAAGCGTCCGTCTGATGCATGTGTACATTGACACATCCTTCAAAAAGCCACTTTTTGTTTTATCTAATCAATACTTTACTCGTCTGCCACAATAATGTAATGCATTTTTATTACGTTTTATTATATTTATGAAATATATTTTTGATTTTTTAAGAATATTTATAATTATTTAATCAGTATACAGTATATTGAATTATTGCTATTTGTGGGCATTTCTTATCAAATGTTTATATATATCGGATTAATTTGATTAATTTATCGGCATATTTTATTAATTTGATTACAGATTTTAATCCGTTGACAGCCATAGTAGTTGCACGTTGAGTTTTGTTGAATTTGGTGGGAATGAAAATAGAATCTTTCTTGTCAAAATATGAAGTCATTTCATAATTTGGTAAAAGGTTGCTGAAGGCAGTAAATCCAATAAGAATTGCATTTATTTATTATTTCCAAAAGATTTGTTAATGGAAACATTAAGGACTGTTTTCATGCAAGAAACCTTGATTAACATTATAGGTAGTCTTCAAGAGAAAATAGTAAATGGCAACAAATGAGTAGTATGCCCTGATGAACACGTACAAAATGAACGTATGAAATTAACACATACGCCTTGTGAGCATGGGCGTACGTGTCTGTGTGTCTTTGATTCATGCTGTGATAAGTGAATGTGTGGGTTTGTTTTTGCAGTATTTTGGGTGGGTACATGAGCATGTACTTATAATCTTCTGTATGAACAGTTTCTAGTAAAAATGACTCAAAACCTTGTACTGCTGAACTATTGCCTCAAATGCAACATTCATTGTACAGAGCTGTCTCTAGCAGTCTAATTGGACAGCCTTTCATCCTAAGCCTCCAGGCTTTACTCAGTCACTCGGTCTTTCTCCTCTTTCCTCCCCTCCTGTCTGTCCTCTCTCCTTCATTCTTCTTTCATTCCTCTGTTGTATCCAATTTCTTATCCCTCTGTCTCTCTTTGTGTGTCCTTCTCTGTCACTTTCTCTTTCTCTCCCTCTGTCTCACCCTCATCTGTTGGTATGGCTCAGGCTGCATCATCCAGGAGGACACGTGTTCTCTGTTTTTTACTGAGTGTGGGAGGGGGTGAGCGAGTAAGGGAGGGCGGTTTGGATGTAGAGAGACTCGCATAGCATAGTCCTCACAGGGTAGACCGCATCTCTCCGAAACACACTCACAAGCCAAACACTAAAATCCTTTCAAACTACGACAGACGACAATCCTTTAGCAAAGGTAAGAACGATATCCTTACTCATTGTGATCAGATATATAAAAAATAGTAAGATCAGTCAAGAGAACTATAAATTAAGACATGAGTTGACTACTTGTTTTTTTTTTTTTGTGCAAGGTAAAGTGTATGAAGGTTTCAAAAACAAAAGGGACCTAACATTGAGCCTTGAGGCACTCCACTTCAAGAGCAATAATAGAATGACTACTCTGCACAGTGTAGTGCCCATGTCATAAGCTATGCATCAAATAGTTACAGCCTCTGCATTGGCGTGGATGGGAGGTCGACAGGTTGAATTTATTAACCCCGCAAAATAACTGCGTCATACAGGGAGGCTTTACCAAAAACAGTAAGCCAGCCGCAGTCCACCCCTAAAACAAAAGCTAAGTCCACTAACAGGTGTTCTTTCCCATCCATTGGTTTAATGCTGTACACTGTTGTGCTGAG
The DNA here is from genome assembly GCF_019703515.2 of Myxocyprinus asiaticus. Classification (NCBI taxonomy): domain Eukaryota; kingdom Metazoa; phylum Chordata; class Actinopteri; order Cypriniformes; family Catostomidae; genus Myxocyprinus; species Myxocyprinus asiaticus. The sequence goes on from NC_059391.1 coordinate 20,483,987, forward strand.
ATGTCTTTGGGTCTGTGTTATAACAGAGAAGCAGAGCTTTTGTTTTCCTCCATCTTCCTAATCTCAATAACACTTGACAGAATATCTGACGCCAGTGTGCCTGTATGGGTGCCAGCTTGCATTGAAGGCCAGAAGGTCCGTGGAACTTTCCAATGGTGGTGGTTAATCTGGAACTTTTCATGAGCCTTGACACTTTCAGTTTTAAAGGGGTGATGGATGGTGTTTGTTTGCACATGTCCTAAGATTTACATAGATTTTACTGTATTAAACTGAGATTTCTAGGTACAGCTGACATGAAATGGGTGATGCTTGCCGTTCTAATGCTTATATTTCAACCATGTGACTCACAGGTTTGTGGAAAATCGAGCAGTTAGTTTAATTACTCATGTATGGGATCATTGAAACTGCTAAGATAAAAAATAATAAGATGGCATGGTTTGAAAACAAGGATTAATAAATCAACAAGAGAGGATATCTATAAGTAAACCTTTTCAGTAGCACTCGGGCTTGTACTTTAAAAAGGAAGTTGCCAGCAAAGATGATGGTGCAAGGCTGTTTTTTTTTTTCTCCTAAGTCTCCCAGCAAGATGACAACAACTAGATGGCCCCATTTCTGGATTATATAACCATGCAACAGACTCCTTGGAAACTTTGCCATCTCTGTCTTATAAAACCCATTCCTCCTGGAAGCTTTTCCTGTTAGAACTCTTGTGCTTTTCCTCTACTAAGCTAAAAGAAGATTGTCCAATAAAAGTATTTTCTGTGTGTGTTAGCCACACTTTAGTAGGAACTCTAACTTTGGCATGAGTTTTTATATAAAGAATGTCATTTAAAGAGGATTTTGAAAAACGCTTGGAACTTTTCAATAAAACATCTCTTTGTAAGAGGCCTGCCTTGGGTCAGGTTTGCATTTTTGATATAGTGACGTGGGTGGGGGGGTGGGGTTTACTGAATTTTATTGCCCAGGTCAGCATGCTTGCTCTGAGATTTTTCTGAATACCGAATATTATGTATAGCTGAATTACAAATGGATCTTGTTTTGTACTGATAGATGGGGCCCGGATTGTTCTGGAACTTTACATCCAAGACTAGCTGCACGGTTCCACAGAGCCTGCTGCAGACAATGTACGTAGTTCCGCCCGTAACAGAGGTTCTAACTTTTCTTTTCCGTTTTTAGCATTCATCCCCTTCATTTTTATGTCCGTCTTTTTGCTTGTGAATTCCATGGCCAGTTGTTGTGTCTGACCGCACCTTGATTTGTCGAAGCAGTGAGCTGAGCAGTGTGTCAAACAAGGTCAAGTGTCAATACCCAATCATTATTCAGTCCTGGATCATAACTCATAAATCATTGGCCAATCGCTGTAGATTGTTCCAGCCTTGAGTCATCAACCGCCCTCTTCATATAGATTTAAACGTTCAGTCTGATTTACATTAAAGAGAAGATAACATTTATCATCTAAGTCACATGTCCAGCACATTTGGATCTGAATTCTGATGTTGAGAAGACTTTGAATTAGTCTTAAGGCCGAAACATACAGCATGCAAGTATGTGAACGCTGATGGTTCGGAACGCAAGCATGCATCGCTTTCTCAATGTTGCCTCAAGGGGCGCTGTAGCGGACATTAGTGTAAACTGTCTTGTATGGTGTTTTCTATTTCAAGCCTACCACTGTCATGGCAGAGCAGGAGTTTGAAGAGAATATTGCTGAGCAAGCAAGGTAAAGTCAATATATTTAAGGCAACCTACCTGAATAATAATATCCAGCTTAATCACACAGACATTTGAAGGTAACTATATTGCCCCCTTGAGTTTGTTACTGCCACAGTAACAAAAGAATGCTGTTGTTCAATCTGCGTACGCATTTTTGTATATGTATGACCTAGTTTGCCATTTTTCCATAAAAAAATTTTTATACTGGGGCATAAATAATTTTAATGTTATCCTATTCAGAGGGGCCTAAATATCTTAATTTGCCTCCTGTAATCCTTGACCTCCAATGCCCCCAGTTCAGTTTATAATCGACTGAATCACATGACACCAATTCCACATTAATGAACTATGATAAATTAAAAATCTCCATGAGTAATTTGAGTGCACCTGAGTGAAGAAAGCCATTATGAGCTAGATTTTCTGATTTTTTTTTTTAATTCTATTCTGACCTAAATAGGTGCGCAGCTGTGATAAATGCCTTGGAAGGGGGAAAGATAGCCTCATAAAATCTTTTATATGCAGGTTATTAATCAAAATGGATGAAGAGCCATTATGGAACCATTAATCTTTCGATTTAATACATTCCATTTGAGGCAGACGAAACCACACCTAACATCCCTGCATTGGTTTCTCAATGATCCATACAGTAGAAACCAGCTATAAGGAAAAGTTTCAGCCAGGTTACTGTACTTTTGGCAACATTAAAAAAAGCCTTATTGAGGGCCACATACCAGCTCACCTTCTGTCAGCAATGGGCAACTCCTGACAAGAGGACATGTGAGGAGCTGGAAACATTGCTATCAGGGCGTCTCTGACACCCTTAGAGCCAGATAACACTGATTGGTTCGGATGTTATACAGAATCCCACTGGAGGTGTGAAGTGAGCTCTGTGAGGGGTCGAGATTACCATGAGTTTTCACAAGTCTGACTGCTGCTTTTCTCTCTCGAGTTTAATGCAAGGCATGTTTTGCTTTTACCCAATAGCTCAAGGTATGCATTAATGCACCATTGTAATATATTTGTTCTGTGTACGTAAGATGATCCAAGACATCTTCTTCCTGGAACCATCTGTTTCAATGTTTCTCATTCCTGGTCTGGAGAACTCCTAGCAATCCACATTTTGGTAATCTCCTGTAAAGGGATAGTTTATTTTAACTGCTAAATTAAATTTAATCACAGCCTGATCTCATGAACACTACGTGACAGAGGAAAAATTTTTGCAAAATGAAATTACGTGCTTCATTACACATTTCGCAGTAGTTACCCATTGAAATGTCCAGCGAGGGGTGCCAAAAGCAAGTGAAATGGTGTCGTAACCATACGAGGTTTTTAAGGTGAATTTTAGAAGTTTTAGTGAGTAAAAAATACCTTCCTAACCTAAAACTTTAACCTAAACCTAACAAATAGTGTCCTAAAAGCAAATGCGACATGGAAAGCACATTTTCTGAACCAACCACATTATTTTGTTTTCGCTTCTACTTTTGTCCGTGTCAGCTTGTGTGCTTTGCTGTGCTCGAACCATGGTCTTCTGTGTCCAAAGTCCAACGCTCTTTTACATGAGCGGCCGCACAAGCTAATCTCATTGGAATAAGTGTGTAAATGTAGGTGGGTCTGTAATACAAGAGTTAAAAATATATAGTTTTTCAAATGATGCCGTGTTTCGATATTATAACACCAGTGTGTGAGTAATAGAGTGAAAAATAAGTGTTAATAAAGTCTTAATCAGCCATTGGAGTCATGATTTGTGTTAAAGTGAATAAAAAGTACAGTTGTTGTTGCGTCAAATGTAAAGTAACCTATTTGTACCTTTAATTCAAATAAAAAAATGAAACTTGTTCTGTCATAGTGTGTGGTTCTTGGTAAAGAAAAACATGAAAGTATATAAATAAGAAATGAATATATCATGTTGAGTTTAAAAGAGCTCAAATCCAAGGTAACGTCTGGAATAAATTACCTCCGTTTTAAAAATGTATCACGAGGAGGACATGGCACGCTGAATCAGGTTCCTTAAAGTGACCATTGTATGTACCCTTAACAGTCTTATGGAAGGGCCCTTCGGAAAGGATTCTGCTGCTCACTTTCATTTAGAATGACCCTTTGAGTGGCGTTCCCTTCCCTTTAAAGGTGCAAGAATGCAGTGTTGGGGGTACTCCAGAACCAGTATTGGGAAACACTGGCTTATTTACTGTGAGCGAGTTGTGTTTTTGTGCATGTTTTGAGTGTGTCTTGGTTTGTTGATGTGAACAAAAAGACCATTTGATGCTTTACCCCATTTCATTTTCCGTCATCCTCAACATTTGACTTCATAAAGTGGATCATTGTAGAGTCTTGTCCTTCAGTGGCTGAGAAATTATACACACAAGAAGAACAAGGTGATCATTCATGCTATAAAAATCACCAACCACAGAGAAAAGTTAGCTAGCAGTGAGGTCAGGCTAGTTTCCAGTGGGCATAAGTTATTTGTCTGGACTTTTGGCTTTTTCAAGGGAGCAACAAGTGCTCCTTAAAAAACACTTCTGCTCTGATATCTTCCTGCTAAAAAGACCAGCATGCTATTCCAGGCTGGTTTATACTGGATAGTGCAGGTTTGGTGTCTAGCTGTGCTGTTTAGCAGCAAAAAATGCTGGTCAACCAGCATAGTCTCTCAGGTGAAACTTATTGACCAAGGAAGTCTTGATGGTTAAGCTAGTTAAGTCCTAAACACACCAAATGCTGGTAACCATCAATGCTAGTCCTTTTAACAAGACTCTACTGCCTCCACATTAACATGCTTTTTATCACCAAAGATTAGATCATTTTCTTTTTCTTTTGCTGGAATATTTAATTCTGCCAGCATGTGGGTGGTACTTAGCACTCTTTGCACATTGTGTGAAAAGCAATTTTTCTTCTGCGTACCTCATGTTAGCATCCATAGGGCTAATTAAAACTTTGTACATCCACCACTTGTCCAACCTTACAGTGATGCCAAGGAGACTGTAATGCTCAAATTTTTGACACAGTTATGTGCCAAGGTACTTAGTCAAACTGATTTGCGTTCAGAGTGTAATGTGCGAACAACATAAACACACTGTCCTAACCCAGTTACCAGGTATTGATTGAATTTAGACTTCAGTTTGAACGGACCTATTGATTTGGTGTTTGACAGATACTCTTCCTATGGCCTTTTCTGTGTTGTCATATTCCCATAAGGCCCCCACACATACTTTTTGTCACTGTGCAGGGTTATGTATGTACCAGCACTGGCTGATGTTGTCTACTCAACCTGAGAGCACTCAATGTTGGAACACATATAGATTAATGATCTTTTAGCATGCTGTAAACATATCTAAGAGTGATCACATTATTTTGGTCACCACGGCACCCTGGCTTTTGTAATACTGCAGTTAGCATTGGCAGAAAAAGAAAAGGGAAAGATAAAGGTTATCCAAATCCCTGAAGATAGCAGGGGCGACAACTGGCATTACTAAAGGTTGCCATAGCAACACAGATGGGTGCAGAACCCATAAAAAAACAAAAGCATAAATCTCTGTGAACAAGAGGCCAGGTTCACTGTTTATGTGATATTTGACATGACCATATTTATAATCTCTTTATAGTTTTTAGTATAATAGAAATGTTCCCTCATTTCCAGAATACAGGTCAAAATATTTTGTGAGCCAGCATTAATTAAATGGAATGATAAATTTCACTGAAAGGCAATGTAACTTTTAGAACTTATTAGGCACAAATGAGAGAAGGGCAATGGACCCTTTTCACAGCCTGTCTGCATTTCTGCCTTATTTAGCAGCATAAATCTAGCAAACTTTTTATCTTTTTTATCTTTTTATTTGTTTTGTTTTTTATTTAATTATATAATGTAATAATAGTCATGTAAATAATTAATTATATGTGTAATTAATAATTATCTTTATATTATAAATTATTAATAATTAAATACTATTGTATTATTTATATTATACTATTATACTAATATTATATAAAGAATGAAATCTTTGTGTTAGTTTCGATGGGGTCTCAAATACAGTTACAAATGCCAGTGCAATAATTTTGTCATTTTTTTGACATTCAATTAGGCACTGTCTTCTGACTGTCGTAATCCACACAATCCATTCCCTCCCCCCCCCCCTTTTAGGAAAGTTGTAGAAATGTAAGAGTGGATTTATTTTCCTTTGCTGTTGGAGCAAATGGGAATGCAAAAATAATATTTGCTGTCGTCCATTCACCTCTATAAAAGTTTACACAGCTACAGTTTACATTGGCTTTCCAAACACGCATATGTGAAAAGAGTCCATTCTACGCTGTTTGTGCTGTGGGCATGAATGATACCTCAAATTGTGCAGCTTGTTGAGAAGAGGTTCGGTATTACTTTTCTAAGTAATCAGAGTTATTATTTTTACCCTGTGGTCAATAAAATGGGTGGAAAATTTGGGACTTGTTTAGGGACCAGAATATAAAGACGTGGTCTCTGTTAACAAGGGCCAATTAGCAAGTTAGCAACCACCCACAACACGCTAACAATCACACAGCAATGCGCTAAACCACTCAGAACACTTTAGGAACCCTGGCAACCACCCACAACACCCTGGTGGTGGTGACTTTTTTACAGCAAGCACCACTCAAATTTTCTTCAGAAAATGTAAAATGTTACTTCTATTATAGCGTAGCAAAACAGAGTGAGCGCATGTGGTGGAATTGCTATGCCCGATTACTCTTGTCTAATGGTCTAATAATGATCTGAGAAAGGTCAATGGATGTGAGGAAGGAAAGGCAAGACAGATAAACAGAGAGAGCGTGACAGAGAGCGAGAAAGGGAGGGAGAAAGAAAGGGCAATCGAGAGTATTGTGGTCATGTCTAACCCTTGTTATAATCACCTCCTAGGAGGTGTTATGTAACCAAAATATTCATTCCCTGCAGGGCCCTGAATCATTCTGTCCATTCACGTCCGAGGGTTTGATTTACACTGCCCATGATTCCAAATTCATGCAGCGCTTGGGATTGACAGGAAATAAGAGTGGACTGACTTCTCTGTTGACAAAGTGTTCTGGTATTTCAATTCAGAGATTCGGGTACTCTGAGTTCTAAGAGAAATATAGATTAAAGTGCTCTGCTTTCTCTTGTGTAAAGGTGCAGCAATCTGCAATAAATATTTGATTCATAATCTTGTTTATGCAGAATGCGGAGCTCATTTTCACTGCAATAATATTTTTATGGATGGCAAGAACGTTAACTTTGTAAATGTTACGAAAGGATATCCATGACTTCGCTATTGTTGTTGGCTGTACTAGCATGCTAGTTATATAATACCATTAAAGCTATGATAAATGTATTCTTTCTTAAGCACTGCCTGCATGCATGTCTGCAAAATTAGCAGACACGCATGTATAGCTTTAGCAATACTATAAAGGCAAATAAGTTAGTACTGGACTGTTGCTGCTCTTTATTAGCTTAACATTGCGTTATCAGAGTCATAAAAGGAAAAATATAGACACGTATTACTGGATTGTGGTATGTCATAGGCAGTGAAGGATACATCTGGCTTTCAAAATCAAGAAGATCTCAGTAGACAGGATGTTGCATAAACATTGGATTTATTTCAGAGTGCCGGGTTGCCTCCCTACCTCAACGTATATGGCTTGCGAAGGCAGTATTTTTCAGTTTTCGGACACAGCCAACAATAGAGTGCAAGTCTGGTTCCGGAAGTTAAAATCCCATTCATTTTCTCCATAAGCAAATACATTTTTAATGATAGCTTATGAACCTTTAAATACCTACCGGATCTCTGTGGTTGTTAATCAATGGTATAAGTTAATGTTTGAGCCATTAGTTTGCATTATTTAAAAAAAAAACAAAAAAAAAAAAAACAATTGTGCTTATTTGCAGAATTCCTGCTGAAGAAATTCACTACCTATATCGCTGAACAGAAAAGATCCACTTACAGTATCAAGTCGGTCTTGCTACATGCTCAAACTACTTGTATATTTGTATATATCTGTATATTTTGTAATAAAATTAAAATTCTATACTTTATAATCAACAATTTTAAATCAATAGTTCAATATTTTTCATTGTTTTTAATTTGATTATGACATTTGCAATGCTTCATGGGATTGTAGTTCATTCACTCATGAAAGTACACAGTCTTGTACCTTTGCCTTTTTGTCCAATTTTCAAATAGCTCTCTGCATCAAATCAAAGTCTGTATTGTTGTGATTCACCTCGCAGAAAGTGGATTGGCACTGCTGCGCTATCTTGAAACTGTGTGTGTTGCACTAAAGAACGCTGGTAACCATAAAAATATCATTCTAAAAATCAGACAAAGCAAGAAAACCGAATTTACATGACTTTTAAAAAATCTCTCTTTTTTATATCAACGCGTTGAACATACATGTGCACATTGAATAAGCCACCAGATCAGCTGTAAAGGTGTTTACATGCAGAGCAAAATTGAGATAGTATGGGCAAAAATCTATGTACATTGATTTGAACAGATCTGTTAACATTTTAAGTACAAAATATGCAAAATTACGATAATTTAAAATGCCTTGTAAACACGGTTTTCTTGCGTTGTTGGGTTTTCAGAAAGAGCTAATTTTTGATTGCTATTAGCATTTTGTTGAGCATGTAAACACACTCAGTGATGGAGCTTCCATGCATGAGCTGACTGACTTCAGCCACACAGCTTGAGTTTAATTAGTGCATAATGGAAAAGTATATTGCTTTTCCAGTCAAAACCTGATCCATCAACAGATACCTTCAGATAAACTGTTAGCTAGCTTCCTCCAGTGTCACACTTGATCATGTGTTCCTGGTGATTGACATTTGGACAGAAATGTTTGTACATTATTGTCTCATCATGAACCTAACCACCTCCAAAAAGCATTGAAGTCATGTTCACAATGCCACCACACTTCACAGAGACCCATTTTTAAGTCCAAGAAACCCCATAACTTCATGTACTTTTATATGGTTTGGAGATAGATCAGGACCCCTGCTAAAAATGTAGCTAAAACCAGTTTCTGGTTTTACATAGGGTGTCTCAATCTGCTCCCTAGCTCACTAGGAAGTACACTGGCCAGGGAGTCAGCCATTTCTAGGGATGAGCAGCAAACCACCTTAAGCTGGTTTAAGATGGTTTTCTGCAGGGTAATGTGCCATTTTTGACAATTACTTTATATTTGCACACTGCTGCTTGGGTAATATTACAATATTGGAGCAATATGAACAATATTTGATTGGAATTTGGTGTGCTGTTTAGGAGCCATGTTAATCTCAGGTGTATGTTGCCATGGTGATTGCAGGTTGCTCTCCAGGATGGCTGGCATGAAGGATCAGCATTTCACTGAAGAGAAACCACTACTGCCAGAATCCAGGGGACAGGAAACAGAGATGGTGAGTGACTATGTCTGCTTGGCTAAATATAGTGTACTGGTTAAAATGTGCCCTGTTTTTAGGCAAGAGAACAATAAATATATAAATAAAATGGACGTGTGCGTGTGTGTGTGTGCATGATAGAGGATTTATCCACCCTCACCAAGTAGCACATTTCATCTTGATGCACACATGTGTATTAAGCTAATCTGACATGAAAAGCATGACATATCTGTAATGCCAGTAGAAATAAATGGCTTCAAACATATCAGTATAAATTTGGAATGGGATACTGGGTAACGCAGTTTGTGATTTGTATTCATATAATAATAAAAAAAAATAATTTAAATGTGGTGCATTGTCTTCTTAATCTTTAATCAAAATGTAATCATTTGCTTATCTTTTCTGGTAATGTCACTTAGGTCATGCAAGCTATTGGATAATGTTAACCAATAGCCAGATAGCTAGTTGTTTTAGTAAACTCGCATTCAGTCGTGGATCTATTCTGGTACAGAACGCCCACTTTTCACGATTCATTTAATTACAATGGATAGAATTAAAGGGATAGTCCACCCAAAAATGAAAATTATTTCATAATTTACTCACTCTTATGCCATCCCAGATGTGTATGACTTTCTTTCTTCTGTAGAACACAAATTAAGGTTTTTAGAAGAATATTTCAGCTCTGTAGGTCCATACAATGCAAGTGAATGGTGACCAAAACTTTGAAGGTCCAAAAAGCACATAAAGGCAGCATAGAATTCATTCATACGACTCCAGTGTTTTAACCTATATCAGGGGTATTCAGTTAAATTTCCAAGAGGTCTGGTCTCGACATTTCCATCCCACCAAAGGTCCGGGCAATAATAACATATTTCGTAGCCTGACTAATGACAATGAGTAAGAAATGCAATTTTTTTGGAATAGTTATTATACATTTCCAAGTTGGCAGCAATAGTATTTTGTAAAATGAGAAAAAAATTATAAATCATAAATCAACTGTCAAAAAGTCTCTTAAGAACTGGTCAAGAATGAGGACATTATGGCCCAAAGACAACCAATGTAGTGGACTATGGGTGATCTACCATATATATATATGTATATATATATATATATATATATATATATATATATATATATATATGAAAGATACTGTATGGGGGTTCAGGGGTAACCCCTGAGAGAAAATGTAGGTAATGTATAATGAACCATTTTTATATTTTCCTAAAAATGCAAATCTACCAAAAACAAACAATGTACATCTAAATAGTGCAGTTTAAAAATACTGTTTGCTATAGTTAAGTATAAATGGGCTGACAATCAATAATGGAATTGTTTTTAATTTTAAGCAGAGAACTCATAATTTCAAAGTTTTTGCTCTTTCTTGCCAACCATGCCAGAGATGGTTATCGCTGATTAATTTACACAACATTTAAATAAAAATCTCTGTTTATTATCAATAGACTCGAAAAATGTTGATTAATAAAGCTAATTTTAGACGGAAAAAAATCATTTCTAGTCTAAAGGCGCTCTGGAACCACAATAAATTGTCCTGTCACAAACCTTGCTTAGCTGAACCGTCGGAGTCGTATCAGACACATGAAGAATGTTTCTACTTCATTTTTGTTTTCTGCAGTGTATTTTAGCAAAATATTCTGGGATCCATCTACTATATCGCTGCTCACTGTATTTCTCCGCTATGTTGTACTGTCGATAAAGAACTGCATCTGCAGCTCTACTATGCGGCGCCTCATGTCGCGGTCTGGGGGAGAGAGGCAACATGTGCGGAGCACGAGAGGGCTTAAATGAAGCGTGTTCGGCGATAGAGAAAAATATTCAAAGGTATAGCGCTGAAAGATCAGTGCTATCTACACCCTGGAGCACTTGCGGTGTGCACAGCTCCGTTGTTTTGTCGCGCTACTAACCTAAAGTGTAGAAACGGTGAGATGGGGCAACCATTATCATGATGTCTCGCGGTCCACTAATTGGTGACCTTTGATCTATATCTTCAGAAGCGATATAAGTGTGGGTGAGAATTAGATCAATATTTAAATCCTTTTTTAGTATATATCTCTACTTTCACTTTCACATTCTTCTTTAATTTTTGGCGATTCACATTCTTCGTGCATTTTGCCACCTACTGGTCAGTCAAAGGTGCCGATTTATAGTAAAAAAAAAAAAGGCTTTTTGGAACTTCCAAGTTTTGTTCACCATTCACTTTGAATAGACCTACAGAGTTGAGATATTCTTCTAAAAATCTTCATTTGTATTCAGCAGAAGAAAGTCATACACATCTGGGATGGCATGAGGGTGAGTAAAAGAGAGAATTTTCATTTGTGGGTGTACTATCCTTTAAGTACAACCGTAAATGTTTTCTTTCTTTTAGTTGAATATCCAGTTTTACTCAGAAATGCATCACATTATGGAAGTAAAATGGGTTACGAACAGCAGTTCACGTTGACTTTAATAATAGACATACAAGTGATAATAATAATTTGAAATCTATTTATTATGATTACATTTCATGCTGTAATTATCAAATTAAATCAATATAGGGAACCAATCGAACGACAGAAAGTGAGTGGAAATCGTGTTTGTAACTTATTTTACCATTGATCCACATATCACACAATATTATCCATACATATCATCATACTTTCTTCAAATACAGCTTCTCAACTTGCCCACTATTTCCTCCAATCCTGTAGAGGGTGCTGTTTGAAGTAGCATGCTGTAACTAGTATTTGTGTCTGTGTGTAACGTGGCAGGCCAAAGGACAGTGTGTGCACGCGCTGCCCTCTGCTACGCCCTGCCCCAACTCAGCACGCCCCCCCAAACGCTGGCATGCGATCGCCCGACACTGGCTCGGCATGACGCGCCGTCGGACCAGCGGGTACATCTCGGTAGGCTGATTACTGCACAGACCATGTCCACCCCTCCAACTCTAAAGGGAAACTCATTTCTGTCAAACCTCTGTCCTTAGTCAACTTAGACTAAGTTCATCTTTATCAGAAAAGACCTGATATTTGTTTTTTTCTGATTTAAGGAATATATTCAGGGATTTTAAATTATGATGATTGCAGCATAAGTATTCTGTTTGGCATAACATCTTTGCTTCATAGCATTCACATCATTTAAAAAGCATAGTTCATTCAAATATGAAAATTCTGTTATAATTTACTCACACTCTTGTTGGTCAAAACGCATATGAGGTTTTTCCTCTGTGGAACATGATGTAAGGCATACTGTTTTGGAACAACATGAGAGTGAGTAAATGTTGACAGAAATTTACATTTTGTGTGAACTATCCCTTTTAAGAAATATTTCAGTTTCAATACAATTTAAGCTCAATCAACAACATTTGTGGCATAATACTGATTACCAAAAAATAAATATTTCTACTCGTGCCACCTTTTCTTTTAAAAAAAAAAAGCAAAAATCAAGGTTACACTGAGGTACTTACAATGGAAGTGAATGGGTTCAATTTTTGGAGGGTTAAAAGGCAAAAATCTAAAGCTTATAATTTTATAAAACACATACATTAATTTTTCTGATAAACTTGTGTATTTGAGCTGTAAACTTGTTTAAATTGTCAATTTAGGGTTTTAGGGTTTACAGCGTTGTCGCCATGGCTACAAAGTTGTAAAATTGGCTATAACTTTACACAGAAAAGGTTAGTAAGAGATTTTAATCACACTAAAATAATGTTAACATGCATATTGTTTACGTCTTGTGGCTACTTTTTAAACAGTATTTAAATGTTTACAGATTGGCCCCACTGTAAACCAGAATTTTGATTATTTTCGAAAAAGGAGGGACAAGCTGAAATTAATTTTTGTGGTAATCAACATTGTCACAAATGCTGTTGATTGAGCCTAACTTGTAATAAGCCTGGAATATTCCATTAACCAATAATCTCTGGATTTCCTGTAACAGTTTGTTTTGCACAAACTAAATGCTTTTCAGCAAAACCTGTTTCAGCAGCACCCACATCACCATTTGACAGGTTTGTAAAAAGCACTTAACAGAAAGCATAAATGCATAGGCAAGTGTCATAAGTAGGTTCTTCAAAAAGGAAGTGGCACATTTGGTTGTTTACCTACAAGAGTGCCCTCTTTTGCAATTCCGGTGTACTGCAGTGTTTTGAATCCTTAAAAAGGAGTGACACCTGCTGGTCCGACATTATAACTGCTTTTACCATTCTTCTGCCATCTCTCAACACCTTGATCTGCATGCACTAATGTCTTTCTTTAGGTTTGTTGCTTTCTTCCAGCTTCTGCCAGTCTGCACAAGAATCACAGATTCTTGCTTTACCAAAATGGATGCTTTGCTTCAATCTAATGTAGACTGTAGTCATGCCTCTTTGCATTTGAAAAGAATAAGATGGAGTTTTATGGTTTTTCCTACTGTGGGATAAAATATGTTGTAGTTTAGCACAAAGAACAAAATGAACTCCAGTGACCAAGACCAAGTCATGTTTTCGAACTGTTCTTTCACAATGTTTCTTAACCCACTTAACTTTTATTCCATTGCACACTGTTCTCCCTGCTGAGAAAAAAACATCTTAAACCAGCCTAATCTTGTTTGCTGACCTTAATTGGTCTTCCAACCTGGTCAGTCTGGTCTCTCTTACTGGTTTTAGAAGCTGGGAGACCAACCAGACCATTTGAAGACCAGCTAAACACCAGCTTGGCCAGACTGGGAGACCAGCTAGACCATCTTAAACCAGCTAAGACCAATCGTTTTTTTCCCCCTCAGCAGGGCTTTCAAAATGCTTACCATTATACCTCAATGTGTAATGCTGTTAAACAGGTCTCATATCAGCAGCAAAGCAATTGCAGCCTGCACGTTTTAACTTATTTTCCACAAATAGCTGCCGATCTGATGCCAGCAAAGCCACCCACACTAACCTTGTCTAGTGAAACTAAAACTCTCATATCGGTCTAAAACACCAGCACAAGGTAACTTGTCTTTCTTCACGTTGCGGGACCTTGCAGAGTGTTGCTCCAGTAAAATATTGCTTATTTTACTGTGATAAAACATGTTAAAAACATGCTGAAGGCTTTGATAAAACTGGACTTTTGTGTTCCTGCAGGAAAACTGTGAGACCTTCATTGCTGCAGGAGATTGGAAGGTACAGTAACTCTTCCCTGTGCACACTTGATGTTGACGTATGACTTGCATTTAACCAGCCTACCCCTAGAGGGAATTTAAGCCAGGCTTTCCGCATCACCACAGCAAAGCTATGTCAGATTTAAAATGGTGTGGCTGACATTGCCTCATTATTTCAGTCGAATATAAACTCCCTTTTGGCTTAATATAAATGCATTTTTGGTTGATTGCTTTGGATGTGGATAAAGACAATGTATTGTTTGTCTTGGCCACAAAGAGGAATGTGCTGACAATTCTAGTTAATGAGAGATGGTAGATAAGACAGAGAGAGCGTGAGAGAGAGAAAGCAAGAGATGGCGGCGGCACTGTTGTGACCTCCTCATTCTAGATTCAATCAATATCTTCTTTGGTATGCAGAGAGCAACCTGCAGTTTCAGTTTTGTACCAGTCATATGACAGATTATTTTATGACAGCCATGAATTTTAAACCTCAAAGCTGAAGTGTGTAATTTCTGCTCCACTAGCGCTATGAAACAGAATTGCAGAAATAAACATTGTTTTCAAACAGCTTTCCTGAATACTTCCCCCATCTGCCAAAGTTCAAACAAGCAATCAATTCCTGATGGATAAAATCAAGCACCGCCCTTCTTTTTTTTTTTTTTTTCTCATTTCCTGTCTTACTCGGAAATATGCAGACTGATCTCACAGTTAAAAAAAAAGGGTTCACTTGTGTCCTTGAAATCCTTGAAAACCTGGAATTTTGCAATGCAGTTTTCCAGTCATGGAAAAGTCATGGAAAATTAGAAAAATACGTAAATGTCCTGGAAAATAATTGTTGGAAAAAAAATGTTTGATTGTGTCGCTGACAAGGTTTTTTTTTTTTTTTTGACAAGTATTAATATAGTGCATTTTTTGGTTTTCTTGTTTCAACACTGCTGTAGTGTAAACTAGAGCCCAACCGATATGGGATTTTTGAGACCGATTTATAGGGGGAAATTCACCGATTACTGATATGGTGGCCAATATAGCAAATTTTTTAACTGGAATGAAAACAGACCTTTTCTATGTGGATTGTTCACCGATTTTGCACTGATATGACTTTGCAAAGGTACTCAGAAGGCTGCTTTCTTAAACAAATATTTTTATCAAAGAATATTTGACATTATTATTATACATTGTCAACAAATTCTAGAAATGAACACTGAGAAAATAAAGAATAAATAAAAATACAATAAATAGCTTAATAAACATCAGTACTGTACGTTTAGTATCAGTCAGTTGCTGACCATTAAAATAAAGAATACATTCAAATACAATAAATAGCTAAATAATCATCAGTAGTACTGTTTAGTATCAGTCAAATGCTGACTATATTAATACTGCCAGTCAATTATTGGCAGGTTGTAAAACAAGAAGCATTTACACCTGCCGAGACAAGAGAAAAACAGCGGCAGCGGTGTTACACCATATTCTGCTATACAAGTTCAGGGGAAACTTTCAATGGTGGAAAACCTTTTAAATATTACATCTGATAAATGCAACAACTGGAATTGTTCGGTTGAAGGGGGTACCAAACTGTGAATCCTGAACAAAACAGTTTGATGAATACATGTTTACACATTAGCTTCCACTCAGCTGATAAGCAATGAAAGTAGCTACGTGGTTAGCTAGTTAGCTATAAGCTCATTGTCACAGAGAGCAAAAGATGGACCAGCATTGCATCTCACCAACTAGGTAACAGCGTAGCAAGGAATCAACACTCAACAGACACAATCCACCACCGCACTGTTGTTTACTGAGCTGCAAAAAGATGCTCTGATGTTTACCTTTCAATCTGCTATATTACTTACTGCACTGACAAACTATAGCTGGCTAACAGCAAGCAGACATGAGTGACATGGCTGTCAGGGACAGGGTGAACATTATATTAGTTATATTGAAAAAGGAAAATGATGGGGTCAGTTAGCAACTTACCAGTACTAAGCTCAACTCCGCCCTTTCTGCAGAGCCACCGTCAGCTCAGCTCTGTAAACAATGGAGTTGGAGCATGCTCTGCTGGACAAACTACGTAATGAAACCAATTCTAAAGCATTGTTTTCTGCATTATATGTTCTGAAAAAAGTTTTCATATCTGCGCATATCGGTAAACATATACGCCGATACGATATATCGGTGAAAGTCTAATATCGACCGATAATATTGGCTGGCCGATATATCGGTCGGGCACTAGTGTAAACTACAAAAACATTTGAGTTGTTAAATTTAGACAACGGCGATGGTCAGACCACGATGCAGAAAACATGGATGGAAACACTGAATCCAGTCATAAAAATTGCATTAGCTATAAAATGCTAAATCAAAGGAATTTGACATATTTGGGACAAAAATGAATGCTTTAATGCAAAATTAATCAAGTTGAATTCTCGATATGTGATTATTAAATGTGATTATTAAACTGCAAAAGGCTGTGATTTTAATTAAATATATACTCCGCATGTGCGCTAAAACCCCTCAGCATGAGAATCACGCGTGCTGTGTATATTAGATGACAGTGAGCAGAGCGCTCTGAAGCGTGCAGTGAATACAGACTACAGATTTTGTAGAAAAGCACTTCATTTGATAAAAATAAGGCAATCTAATGTTGAAAAATTGAATTAATTGAAATAATTCATAATTAAATAATTAATTGAAATAATTATATTTTCATTTGATTAAAGTTTTAACAAATTAATTTTATTAGACACCATTTTCACGATGAAAATTAATTAAACTGACGAATACGGAATTTAAAAAAACAAAAATAAAAATAACCCTCCAACAACCACAATTTTACTGGCCTCTTGTGTGCTTACTGCCAAAATATTACAACTGTGTGGCACAATAAATGTGCTGGAAAATTGTGCCTTGAAAAGAGTGGGAACCCAGTAAAATCGAAAACAGTAGGTTGACATTTCTTTAGCTGAAATCGGTCTGTGCTTACCGAGATGCAAAACACTGCCTCCAGTGGCCTAAGTGGTAAGTGTTGTTGGGCAGATAGACACGCGTGAGCTCCATTTTCCTGTTGTAATGTCCACAGAGGGGCACCAAAAGTGAGTTTTCATCTGTACAGGCTGTAATACAGTGAAGAGGAATTTACATTTTTTAAACCGTACCCCTTGTTAACCCAAAACCTAAACCAAAACCTAACCATCACTGGAGTAATAATGCAACTTACGAATTGCACTCTTCACTGATTATGCGAACGAGATTACCTCCTGCTCTCAGTGTGGGATCTGAACCTGGGTCTCCCATGCTGGTCACACTACAGGAGAAGGTAAACACACTGGAGTTGATGCAAAAATGTCTAATAGGAGATGGCACATTTCGGTGAGTCAGAAACAACATGCCGACTTCCCATGTGATCATGTTGCAAAATGTCAGTATTTGAAAGTAAAATGCAATTATAGCTTCTGAGTAACAAACTTAAGTTTAAAACAACCAAACAATAATCCATCCTTCAAATGTACAGATTTTAATATGCTCTGAAAATTAAGTCTAATTCGTCTCCTCTGGGAATCCAAGAGTGGATGGTCGTCCATCTAAAATCAGTTACCTTGTCAAATTATTAATTTTGAAGCTCTCAGTTCTTACTGCACTTTGCGTTACATCATGTCATGCCAGTGGAAATCAAACTACTTAGATAAGTTATAGAGGTACTTTATCACCTAAGTTTTGTATCTGTCTCACGGTTTGCATAATCTCTTCACACCTCCGACATAAATAGAGCTAAATCACAGAGAGAAGCGTTTGATTAAAACAGTGAAAAATCCAAACAGCTGGGGCTGGAGATGACAGGATTTGTGAGCCACATGCTCAGCTAATGAGAGGTTTTAATTGTTACAGAGAAGAGATAATTAAATAGGTGTTTTGCTGCAGCATAGCTACCTAAATGGCAAGGACAAAAAAGCTAGAAATGAAACATTAGAGAATGGATATTTCTGGTTCTATATGCTGAAATTTGTGTTAATGTTTTATAGTATATAAAGTGTATTATATGTACACAGTGCGGTCCAAAAGAGTTCTGAGTCTACGTTCACAATGAGGGTGTTTACATAATACTTAATATGCCTACAATGATTAAGGTAATGTTAACGCCTTGAACTGCATTCCGTTATCGAGGTAAGGTCATAAAGCAACCTGGTCTCATAGAATCTCATCACAATACCTACATTTTTTGCTAAATTGTTTTTACATGGCTCGTTGTAGGTATTGCGGCAGTTTCCTAGTGAAATAAACACTAGAGGCACTGCAGCAACGACTTTTATTCACTTTCACAAATAAAATGGCAGATTATCATCTTTTTCTTTTCACATTTGCTTTTTATGAGACTATCGGTTAGGTTTAAGGTAGAGAGGTAGGTTTTGTTGATTTTAAACTCAATAGAGCGTTAAAGGGATAGTTCACCCAGAAATGAAAATTCTCTCATAATTTACTCACCCTCATGCCATCCCAGATGTGTATGACTTTCTTCTGTTGAACTCATATGAAGATTTTTGGAAGAATGTCTCTGTTCTGTAGGTCCATTCAATGCAAGTTAAAGGTGGCACATAAAGGCAGCATAAAAGTACAACTTCAGTGGTTAAATCCATGTCTTCAGTAGTGAAATGAGAAACCAATCAATACTTTTTTTTTTTTTTTTACTATATATTCTCCTCCCTGCCCAGTAGGCAGGGTTGGGAAGGTTACTTTTGAAAATTATTCCTCTACAGATTACAAAATACATGCTGTAAAATTTAATGTTGTATTTTTTAATTACATGTTTTCTTATAGTTATCAGCGTGTAGACCTTATTCACAGTAGTGCAATCTTTGGTTTTTGATATGAATGAAAATGAGGCTGTGAGGGGTAGACCGTGATAGGCCTGTATAAAGCTCTATAAAGCTCCTTGATCACATTATTGAAAATCTGGGATGCAAAATCGAATTTATGGCTGTACTGAATCCGATGCATATCGTGCCTAATGTCACCCTTTAGCTGTGACTATTTTCACAATATTGCCCAGCCTCTCAGACCTTATTGCTTGATTAAAGATTCACTCAATGATTTTTGCTATCGTGATTTAATCTTTTTGTACCCTAAAAAAAATTTAAAATTCAAGAGTGCCTTTGTGCAATAACAGTGCAACTGTATCTACACCGAGTGTGCATGCTTGTAACAGATAGAGAGACAGAGAGTGGGAAATAGAGGTTGTGTATTTAAAGCTATACTATGTAACTTTTTTTTTTTTTTTTAAATAACAATGTTATTAATGAGAGAGTGCAACAAAAATCCATCTTCCAAACCATGTCTTTACTCAAATTCACTTTGATAAACCTATAATAATGACTTTAGAGCTGTCGGGATGGATTTCATGGGAAATTGCATACATACGTCATTCACCCTTGCATGTTCACGACA
This sequence comes from Myxocyprinus asiaticus, assembly GCF_019703515.2. Taxonomy (NCBI): domain Eukaryota; kingdom Metazoa; phylum Chordata; class Actinopteri; order Cypriniformes; family Catostomidae; genus Myxocyprinus; species Myxocyprinus asiaticus. The sequence continues at coordinate 20,503,614 of NC_059391.1, forward strand.
TAGCCGTACACAGAGAAAATAAGCTCCGGCTACTATAGCGCATGTATGGTGTAGGAGTAGCATGAAGCTGAAAGTTTGTTGTCACAACAAACGAGAAAATTGATCATGGATCATGGTTCAAATGGCAAACCTCCGGGGAATCACCGGTTGTAAAAACAAAGAAACCCCGAACAGAGCAGAGTTTACAAGTAAAAAGTGTAAGCGACAGAGTCCGTAATAAAACACGAATCAACATCGGCTTGGCTTTGCAGATGTGGTGACAACTGAAAGGATTGAAAAGCGACCCAGAGATGGCTTTTTTCTTACTCAACAGGTAAGATATTTTATTGATATGGTTTATTTATAGTTGTGTAATCACACACACCCACACACACACACACACGTCTGTGTGTGTAGTGAAATACAATAATTATACTGTAACCGATGCAGCACTTTTCACTTGCTAACACACGTGTGTATTTTTCTTTATAACGGCAATAATTTACATAAATAAATCCTTTAGTCCTAGGCTTGCCAAGGACATGTGAGTCTTGAAATTATGTTGACCACTGGTTGGTAACAATGGCAATCTATAAATTTGTTAGTATTATGGTCTATTTGGCCAGAATATCCTGCAGTTATAAAAATGTACAGCGTTTGACCTTATCAGACTAGCAATCCTTATGTCTAATTTTAACGAATGCTGCCTAACGTTTGTAACGTAATTGTAAGGAGGAGGCGAGAAGCAGCTTTCCTGGTTCAGGTAAGGATTTATTTTCTCTGTCTGCAGCACAATTACAGTCTCACAGTCTTAATCTACAATCACACACTGCTTCACAAAATAAACTCTCATCATTTGTAATAAAAACTCTTTGCTTCTTGTTCGGGTCTGTGGTGCCCAGGCTCTCTCTCCCTTCTATTTGCGGTGTGTCTCTATTTATGCCGCTCTCCCCATGCTCACTGAAATTAGAGACAGGTGTTAGACATAATTTAGCTCAGGTGTAAGCGCCCTTACCGCTTTCTCTCTCTCCGGAGAGATGCTTGACCACGCCCCCGCTGCCACATATCCCCACCGCCCGACTCAGGCCGGGGCGGCATCCGGCCTGCCTACCACTCCCCCCCCATTCCTGGAAAGGAAGTCCGTGACAGCCATCTGCGCCCCTGGTCTGTGGACCACCTTGAACTTAAACGGCTGAAGAGCCAGGTACCAACGGGTGATCCGGGCATTGGTATCTTTCATGCGGTGGAGCCACTGGAGTGGGGCATGATCGGAACAGAGGGTGAAGGCCCACCCCAACAGGTAGTATCGGAGAGTGAGGACCGCCCACTTGATGATGAGACACTCCTTTTCTACGGTGCTGTACTTAGTTTCCCTCAAGGAGAGCTTATGGCTAATGTACAACACCGGGCGCTTCTCCCCCTCCACCACCTGCGAGAGTACGGCCCCCAGCCCCCTGTCTGAAGCATCTGTCTGTAAAACAAAAGGGAGAGAGAAGTCAGGTGAATGTAAAAGTGCCCCCCCGCAAAGTGCAGCTTTAACTTGCATGAACGCCCGCTGACACTGCTCCGTCCACTGGACCGGATCTGGAGCTCCCTTTTTAGTGAGATCAGTCAGCAGGCTGGTGATGTCCGAATAATTAGGCACGAACGTTCTATAATAGCCAGCCAGCCCCAGGAACTGTCTCACCCCCTTTTTGGTCTTGGGTCTCGGGCAGGTCGCAATCGCCGCTGTCTTATCAATTTGGAGATGCACCTGCCCGTGGCCCAAGTGGAACCCCAGATACCGTACCTCCACCTGTCCAATCGCGCACTTCTTTGGGTTCGCTGTGAGTCCTGCTCGGCACAGTGATCTCAGAACCGCCCTCAGATGTTGCATGTGCCGCTGCCAATCATTGATATAAATGATGATATCATCTAAATAGGCAGTGGCGTAGGCTGAATGCGGCCTGAGGATTCGGTCCATGAGATGCTGAAACGTAGCCGGGGCCCCAAACAAACCGAACGGAAGTGTCACAAATTGGTGTAATCCAAACGGTGTGGAGAAGGTGGTTTTCTCACGGGAGATTGGTGTCAAGGGGATCTGCCAATAACCCTTCGTCAAATGCAATGTCGAGTAAAATCGAGCAGTGCCCAACCGATTGAGCAACTCATCAACGCGAGGCACTGGATATGCATCAAATTTAGACACCGCGTTGACTTTTCTATAATCCACACAGAATCGCACAGACCCATCGCTCTTAGGCACTAGAACAACTGGGCTGGACCAATCACTGTGGGATTCTTCTATTACCCCCATATCGAGCATTGCATCCAATTCTTCCCGAACAATTTTTTTTCTAGTGTTCGGGTAATTGATAGGGGCGGCTACGTACCACGACCCCCGGCTCGGTCTCGATGTGGTGGTGGATGAGGTTTGTACGTCCCGGTAGAGGGGAGAACACGTCCGCAAACTCCTGTTGCATCCTAGCAACCTCCGCGAGTTGACTCGGTGAGAGGTGGTCTCCGCAAGTGACCGGGGTGAACTGTTTATGTTTTGAACTCACCTCCGGTCCGAGCTCTGCCTTCTTGGGAACTACCATAGCCAACGTCACGGGAACCGCCTCCGTCCACAATTTCAGGAGATTGAGGTGGTATATTTGACGTGTGCCCCCTCTATCGGTTCGTTTAACCTCATAATCGAGATCTCCCACTCGTCGTGTGACCTCAAAGGGTCCTTGCCACTTGGCGAGTAATTTAGAGCTTGATGTGGGAAGCAATACAAGCACTTTATCTCCCGGTGCAAATTCCCTTAGCTGAGTTCCCCTGTCATACAGTCGGCGCTGTCGTTCTTGGGCTTGGAGCAAATTCTCCTGTGTTAGCTGTCCCAAAATGTGGAGTTTTGCTCTAAGATCAAGAACGTATTGAATTTCATTTTTGCTGTTTGAAGGTCCCTCCTCCCAGGCCTCTCGCAATACATCAAGCACGCCGCGTGGGCGTCGCCCATACAGCAGCTCGAATGGGGAGAAGCCAGTGGAGGCTTGCGGGACCTCTCGTACTGCAAATAACAGGGGGTCGAGCCATTTATCCCAATTTCTAGCATCGTCATGCACGAACTTACGAATCATGTTTTTGAGGGTTTTATTAAATCGTTCTACCAGGCCATCCGTTTGAGGATGGTATACGCTGGTGCGAATTGATTTAATATTTAACAACTCGTACAGTTCGCGTAGTGTCCGTGACATAAACGTTGTGCCCTGATCTGTGAGGATTTCTTTCGGAATCCCCACCCGGGAGATTATTTTGAAGAGTGCCTCCACAACACTGCGTGCTGAGATGTTGCGAAGAGGCACTGCTTCCGGATATCTCGTTGCATAGTCCACTAGGACCAATACAAAGTGATGTCCGCGTGCTGACCATTCTAATGGCCCGACGAGGTCCATTCCAATTCTCTCAAAGGGGACCTCGATCAAAGGGAGAGGGCGCAATGGTGCTTTTGGGGTGGCCGGTGGGTTAAACAGTTGGCATTCGCGGCATGCTGCACACCACCTGCGGACATCGCCGCCAATGCCTGGCCAATAGAAACGGGCTATTAGACGGTTCAGTGTTTTCCTTTATCCTAGATGACCCGCCATGGGATTATAATGAGCCGCCTGGAATACCATTTCCCGATGGCTCCTTGGAATCAAAAGTTGGGTTGTATCCTCTTTAGTTTGAGTGTCCTGTGTCACTCTATACAACCGCTCATTTATAATCGCAAAATAGGGGTATGAAAGGGCGATGTCCGGCTGGAGTCGTTGACCATCGATGACTCTCACTTGGTCGAAGGCGTGTTTGAGGGTTTCGTCTCGTGACTGCTCCAAAGGGAAATCCCCCTCAGGGAATTCCCTGAGAAGGGGAGGGGTTGCAGCCTCTCCCCCTCTCTCGTCATTATGACGTGGAGCTGTCGAGGACGGCCCCGGCTCCCCCTCCCCTGCCAGAGCATCGCACATTACACATCTCCCTAACTTCGTACAGGACCCATCCGCGCAAATTCCCTTTAATAAAACTCTAAAATCAGGCCAATCAGTCCCCAGAATCAGCGGATGGGTGAGGCGGGAACTAACCGCGGCCTCCACTCTATGCTTTTTCCCCCGGAATTTAATCGTCAGGGTCACTACCGGATACTTGTGAATATCCCCGTGTACACATTTCACCTTAACCGTTTTAGTTGTGACCAATGCCTTGGTTGAACCAGGCGTTGGTGGATAGTGGTTTGATTACACCCGGTGTCCACCAACGCTTGGTGAGTACCCCCCTTGACACTTACCAGTATCCGGTATGCCCTGGCCCGGTCGGGGGCAGCCTGTGGGAGGTCAGAGACCCGCACCACCGTCCCCAGCTCCATCAGAGGGCACTGATCTCGGAAGGGGCTCGGGTCTCCGCACCCCCAGCAGGCCGGCCCAGGCGCTACGCCCACACTTGCGTCGGCGGGCACCCCCCCCCCGAGGGGGAGAGCAGCGGGCATTGGAGTAGGGGAAGGTGTCGTCTCCCACACCCGGGGAACTGGTCTCAGTGGCTGAAGTCCTCCTCATCTGCGTGGGGCAGAAATGGGACCTGCAGAGAGAGCAGAACGAGAGGAGAGAGGGGAGGGGGAAGAGACAGAGGGAGGAGAGAAAATGTAGGAGGGCTCTTCTGCCCTCGGGATCGCCGCCATGTGGTCCTCCGCAAGCCAGACAGCTTCCTCCAACGACGCTGGGCGGTGGCACTGGACCCACTCCGCCGTCCCTTTTGGCAGTCGATGTGTGAATTGCTCCAGTACCACCTGATCGATAATTCCATCGACGTCGCGGTCCCCCGCTAGCAGCCATCTTTGGCAAGCGTCATGGAGCCGCTTGGCGAAGGCAAATGGGCGGTCGGAGCTCTCCAACTTCAAGCTCCGGAAGAGTTGACGATTTTCCTCCGGAGTGCGACCAACCCGTTGCAAGATGGCTCTCTTTAAATCTCCATAGGCCAGGAGGCTCGTCGCTGGCAGTTGTTGAGCCGCGAGCTGGGCTTCCCCGGACAATAGTGGGATCAGTTGGGCCGCCCATTGGCCGAGCGGCCAGCCCCAGATCTCGGCGGTCTGCTCAAACAAATCCAGGAAGGCCTCGGGTCGTCCGCCGCCCCCATTTTCTGTAATGTGGGCGGGGGTAACGGCACGGGAGTGTCCGGGGTCGCGGCTGAGAATGCCTCCTGGCTGAGGAGGCTCCGGATCGCCTGCCGGTCTTCGGCTTGAGCGTGCAGGAGCTCGACAAACCGGCGATCTTGATCTTGTCGGAGCTCAAGCAGTGTCTGCTTGTGGCTCTGATGTAGGCCAGCGAGGGCTTGGAGGATCTCTGCCAACTGGGAGGACTCTACGGGACAACTTCCATCCATCTTCAACCCAAACTTCAATTCCCGGGTTTCGGCACCAGTGTAAGGAGGAGGCGAGAAGCAGCTTTCCTGGTTCAGGTAAGGATTTAAATTCTCTGTCTGCAGCACAATTACAGTCTCACAGTCTTTGCGTTATGCACTAAGTTAATCTACAATCACACACCGCTTCACAAAATAAACTCTTATCATTTGTAATAAAAACTCTTTGCTTCTTGTTCGGGTCTGTGGTGCCCAGGCTCTCTCTCCCTTCTATTTGCGGTGTGTCTCTATTTATGCCGCTCTCCCCATGCTCACTGAAATTAGAGACAGGTGTTAGACATAATTTAGCTCAGGTGTAAGCACCCTTACCGCTTTCTCTCTCTCTGGAGAGATGCTTGACCACGCTCCCGCTGCCACAGTAATTTATTTCGAAACATCAATATTTCCAATAAGTTAAAACAACAGCATAAGATATGGCACTTATCTGCTCAGATTACATGTTTTCGGGTATCTGTCTTTTCCTTTCTTTCGTTATTTATTTGTCCATTCGCTCTGATAAGATGTCCTGTATTCATGTGTACACCGGTGCCACAAACTACACTCATACGCGTAGAGGAGCAGAGCCGAACCACAACCAAAACAACGTTCTTCCGCAAGATGCATGCAGTTTTATTTAAGTTACATAGTGTAGCTTTAAGATAGATAGCAAATGCTAAGTCAGCCTGACAGACATTAAACTCCCTTTTCCGCAGAGTAAAACTCACGCGCTGAAAAGACAGAGTGATTGAATGTGTGGTCGAGTCAGCATGGCATTGTCCTCTTAGGCATAAAATGAGATTGTAAATGAAAATAGAGGTTGTTAGTAACGTGGAACATAGCGGATTGCATGTATAAAAACAACCACGTCCTTTAGGCAGCACAAAAGTGGGTCATGTGCCTCTAGTGTTCATGTCTCAGCACTGCCTCACCTGTTCATATCAAAGCGCATGTACACCGCTCAAAGCAGACAGTGTCATATACTACATAAATACAGTAGCCTCCTGTACTAGTAGGACATGGATGTGTTCATTATGATGCTGGAGACTTTAATGGGATCGTTCACCTGAAAATGTAATAAAATGAAAATAATTTACTCGGCCTTATCTCATTCCAAACCTGTATGATTTTCTTGCTTCCGTCAAACACAAAATGAGATTTTAGGCAGGTTGTTCAGGCTCTTTTCCATGCAAATTAAGTGAATAAAGTGAACTTTTGTCATTTTTGGAGCTCGATAGTCCCTGGTCACCATTCAGCGTGAAAATTCTGCTTAACTTCTCCATTTGTGCCCCACAGGAGGAGGAAAGGTTACCATACAGGTTTGGAATGACATGAGGGTGAGTAAATAATGGCAGTTTTATTTTATTTTTAACCATCCCTCAACCCTCTTCAGACTCTTTGCCCTGGCACATTTCTTAGATGATAGATTTGTATATGTAAAAGCATTCAAATGCGTAAGCAATGCACCAATAGGGAATAAGGACTCCTTTTTTAAACTATTCCCTGTGAAGAGTTGATATCAATGCTTATTAATAGAGAACAAGGATGAATAAGTATTATATCACTACAAATTATTGGAAAAATAAAAATGTCCCCTTTTGTAACTGAATGTTTAGCCATTTCAAAGTTCTCTAGGAGCATGTGGAAGAAAGGAGACCACAAATATGGTACAAATACATACAGAGAACACAATAGATTTAGCCTGATAAAATGCCCAGCCAATGCCAGGCAGGCATTCTTTGCTTTCAACCAATGGGACATTTGGGTGGGGATAAAATGTGCTGGGGGATGGGAAAGCAGCACTGCAAAGCTCAGCCCCTGGCCAGGACGAGGTTAGACAAAGAAACACCGTAGCAACCGCAGCATCTCTCTGGTTACCTGGATCCAAGTCTGATTGCCTGAAGAGGACCAGATACTTTCTTATCTTCCACCTGCTCATGTTCTCTATTATCGTAGACTATCTCTAAGCAACCATGCCGGAGTGCTGGGACGGGGTGAGTGGGATGTCTGTAATCATAGGAATATAAATAGAGAGAGAGACAGACAGGCAGGCAATGAGCGTGCTTATGTTATTCTGCTATGAATAAATAATGCAGCTTACAATGTCAATGACTTCATATATATATATATATATATATATATATATATATATATATATATATATATATATATATATATATATATAAAATGTGTATTTCATAGCAGTTTGCTAACGAGCATTTTGACCTATTTTCCTGCCTACTTTGACCTGTTTTGAAACAAATCCTTAGCACATTTATGCATTTTTCATGAAATTAAAAAATATGCATATGAATAATCTTATATTAAATAAAATGAGATATATTTTCTGTATTTAATAATGTGGAAAATATAAAGCTCATTGTACATTTGTGATGTTGCTCATGAAGAAATGTCCAGTCATGTATGAAGTGGCCATTTGCACTGACACACTAACACACTGACACGCATCATGGAATGTGCGCTCCAACATATGCATGCACCTCTGCAGTAACCTGTGTGTTAGTGTATGTGTCTGTATATATGACAGTAAATCATTCTTACGACTGTTTAAAAATCTAGAAATCAACAAAAAACTCCTGACAAGGACAAATCAATGACCTTAAGCTTGAAAAATGAACAGCTACTACAGAAATCCATGAGAGATTATGATCCCAGACGAAGATTGGATTGCACAAAGGTTGCTATATCAGAGCTCAGGAGACTAAACGGAGAAAATATGTTTAAGTATCCAATTTGTCTTGGATGTTTCTACTAAGATTCTTTAGGAAAAATAAAAAATAGACCTGAATGAGACAATTGTTGGCATACAGAAAGAGTATAGAGCTATAAAATAAATGAGGATAGCTTTTAATTTGATGAGAAATATTTGAGTTGTCTAGGAGAAACAACTGAGATAGTAACTAGATTTACTTTGTGATTTTTCTTTCCTATGGGATGTATTCCTGAGCGCATAGTGTTTTTTTTTTTTAGAGTGTTATGACTTGTCTCATATTTGCATAATATTGTCATATCTAGGTCAAATTCCATTCTTATCCTTTAGTGTTTTGTTGTAGCCTATTTTTTCTCCCTAGAAAACCTGCTCGGCATTTTGCCGCAGTGACAGCTGTTGTAGGCTGCCATGAGATTTCATCATGACCTCAACACAGAGGGACACAAACAGCTGTCCTTAACTCAAACACACATACACACATCACTTGCATCCGGCCTGATCTTCCACAATTTTCCCAACTTAAAAAACACTGAATGACAGGGGCTTAAACCCCATGGGAGATTTGTTCCCTGTCTCTGCCTCGATCTGCATTAAGCTTAAAAGTGGTTTGCCTCTGAAGTGTGCTGCCTGCGAGGTGTCTGCCAGGATTTATGTGTATGACTACAGACAGAAAAGCTAGAGACGCTGAAATAATCCTTAGGACCGAAAAATAAGTCTGGGACTTAATGTGGGTCAGTGCAGATTAAAATGCCTTTGGAATTTGCGAATGGTATTGTGTTATAAGAATGTTTCCCATAATCTGGGATCAGAGGCTCTAATTAAAGATACATTTTTCTTGTTTTTAACTCTTGTCACTCTTTATTGTATTATTTTTGTTTACCAGTGGACTTATGTTGTAACAGCCGACTATTGCAATTAAAATAATTCTTCTGTTTCAGTAAATCATATACACACAACAACATTACAAATAGGCTGAATTCAGGTAAATTGGAAAACTTTTTGACTTTCACCCTACAAAAAGGTAATATATGTATAATAGATGTAGATAGACAGATGGACGGACGGACGGATGGATGGATAGAGAGAATATTGTATATATATATAGGGTGAAAATGGGTAATGTGGGACATTTAAGCTTAATCATCTGTCAGGCAACATTAAGGTCATCCTTAACTAATATTTAAACTAGATTACACTGATGTAGCTATGTGGATCATGCATAAAATCATTTTAAAAACAACAGCAATGAAAAATGATCATGATGTTTCCCAGTTTACCTGTATTTACCCTATATAATACAGTATGAAAAAAAAGAAACATCAAATCCCAACAGATTGAACTTTTGGGGGGTATTTTTTGGTCCACTAAACCTAAACATAAAGACTGAACAGATCTGTTTTGGGTCAGTGACCATGCAGGACAAGCCATGACCCATCTGGACCATTCCAGTCTGTATTTTCTGAAACGGTTGTTTTTGTTTGTAGGAACACGACGTTGAAACCCCTTATGGGATGTTGCACGTGGTGATCCGCGGGGCTCCCAAAGGCAACAAGCCAGCTATCCTGACCTACCATGATGTTGGGCTCAACCGTAAGTAAACTGAGTGTTTTGTGTGTGTGTGTGTGTGTGTGTGTGTGTGTGTGTGTGTGTGTGTGTGTACGTGCAACCAAGGTGAACTGTACCCAAAGCAACAGGATTTCCTCTGCATCATCTGTCTTCAAGCATTGATCTGGAGTTAATTTCTCCATCTGTACAAACAACATGAGATGTTTGTGTGTTATTGTGTGTGTGTGTGCTTTTGCATCTATGCAAATTCAAAGAGCATTGCTCTAGAAGTGATGTGTGTGGGCTGTGATCAGCGGTGTCATTTGGATGCCAGCTGACTGCAGTTTATAAGTTCCGTTATAAGATCATGTTCAGTGTGAGACGGGGTTGAACTCAGGTGGCAGGTGATCTCAAATATGCAAATGTGACAGTGCTGAAGCTGGTAAAGAAAAATAATCTATAAAAAGTCACAAGAAACACAGATTATAAAAAGGTGAAAACACAATCAAAAGGCTTGTCTTAGATATTAGTAGTACAAACTAGCTACAGATTAACTCATCATATAACCTGTTTAAAATGTTCATATTTATTTTGTTATTATATTATACTATATATGTATATTTTTATTATATTTTAATATAAATATTTGTTTTTATAATTTCTACATTTTACAGGGAGTGCAATGAAATAAGCACTTCTTGAATTAATTCTTGAAGTTGGCTTTATCCTAAATATATATATATATATTGTTACATAAACTGCAGTTTTGAAAATATTGTTTAACATTTTGAACATAGCTCAATTTTTTACAGAGAGTGTTAGATATATAAACAAAGTTTTAGCTTCTTTGTCTTAAGAGCTGAATGTCTGAAAATCTAAAATCTTATCTGAAATAGTGCATCATAACAATTTACACTTTTAGTTTTAGCTTAACATGCGTCAGTGGAGTTTCCTATGTTTATTAAAAATGAACGTTTTAGTCTTAAGAGAACAAAAATGTCTATGAAAATCGTATGTAGTTTGTCATGGGAATTTTTCATTTTATCATGAAATCCATCATGATAATTTTGTTGTCATGTTTTTCGTTAAATTTTACTTATAAAAAACTATATAATAGCTACTTTATCTCTACTGTCTGTTAAAATTTAAAACAGCATTTGTACCATAACATGCATCATGAGAATTTTATATGGTATCATATGGCATTAAAAGTAACGATTAGACTTGTTAATGGGTCAGCAGAATAAAGCTGACCAAGTCTCCATTGACCTTGATATTGAGTTCCACATTCCATCAGTGTGACTGAATTAAATTACTCATAACCTTGACTGAGAGCACTTCTCATCACTCTCGGAATGACTTTCCTGTCCTCTTCTGCTCTCTCCTTCCCCTTTCCTCCGTATCCTTTTCTTAACTCCTCCACATATCTGTCCCTCATTATCTAGCTCCGAAGTGTCTTATTGTCTGCCGGGTCTTATTCATATGCAGCAAGAAGAGAGTGTTTAGGAGAGAGAGTAAGAGAAAGAGAGAAAATATTTAGTTCAGAAACTCATGCCAATTTAATTATTTGTAGATATATATCATTTTTATATTATTATTATTATTATTATATAAAATAATAATATATATTATATATATTTTACATATATGTATTTCATTTATATATTAGGCCTACTGTATATTTATATTTTATGTTTATTATAATATATTCATATATATATATATATATATATATATATATATATGTAATTAAAAAATATATAATAAATATATATTTCAAATATAAAAATATATAAAAGAAAATAAAATTACAACATTTAAAAAAGTGAGAGAGAGAAAGAGAGAGAGTGATATGTAGGTCAGAAAAACATACCCATCATGCAGTGCTGGGTAGGGGGAAGGTCAGCACTGCGGCATGGAGTAACTGTGTCTCTCTTCTCTGCTGCGGATACATGCATTAGTATGCAGGGCCTTACTCTATATTTCGCGAAACATGACTCAGTGAGAGAGAGAGAGACCCAGACCACCGAAAGGAGACACTGGCCTATAGAAAAAATGCAAAGTGAGCAATACAGCCGGGGAGGGTATGAAAAATGGGTCATACAGTAGTAGGGCACAGAATCTGGCGATATGATTCATGTCACGACGTGGCACCGACTTGCTCAGCCCTGAATTCCCCGGCAAGTTTTCTGCTTTAGGTTTCAAACCATCACAGAAGACAATTTCAGAAATCCGATTTTTAGAGGTCGGGTTAATGAGAGCCTACATGGGGACTAATTTATTCATTAAATGCATTTAATAGCTTCAAGACCTGCCAAAACACCATTTGCTGTTGATTAGATGAGATGGCACATTATAGAATGATTATTAGTGCCGCTTAAGGAGTTAGCTAGAACACTCAAGCTGTTTTGTTTCTTTATTTTATAATCTAAGTAGGCCAACAACTCTAGCAGGAGAGATGGGAAGGGAAGCTGATTTTCAGAACTGCTCCAAATCGGTATTGTTATATAATGTGTAATGTGACGTAAAAAGATCCAATGAGGCCATTTTCTATTGCCATACATTTTTATGGTGCATTAAGTAATTAAGTAATTTTTTCCACTTTAAACTGAAGTGTGTCATTTATGTGCCATTAGCGTCATCAAACAGAATTGTAAAAATAATGATTGTTTCCCGAACACTCCCCTTGTCTAACATTGGTTGGATATAAAGTTAGTTATACTGCTCCTAAAAAATAGGATATTACTATAATGCCATCAACAACCATAAAGAGTTGCTTTTATGAAAATGTATACATTGTGTTGCATCTATAGGAGTCTTGGTAAAGTCCAAGACTGCTGTTGTATCGTATTTTTGCGAAACAAAAAAAACAAAACAAATTTCTTATTGCATCTTTAGAGATATTTCCAGTCTTAATAATATTTATTCATACGTATTTTTCTCTCTCTCTCGATCTGAGCAGACAAGTTGTGCTTCAACACATTCTTCCACAATGAAGACATGCAGGAGATCACCAAGCATTTTGTGGTGTGCCATGTGGATGCCCCAGGCCAACAGATTGGTGCCCCACAGATGCCACAAGGGTAAGGCAAAAACATACCATTATTAGCCATTTAACTAGGGCTGTCAATCGATTAAATTTTTTTAATGGATTAATTACATGGTGTCCTGATTAATTAACTGAATTAATTGCATATATAAATATTTGCTGAAAAAGCCCCTAAAATAAAAATAATTAAATCTATAATGATGAAATAATTATAAATAGTTATCTTTAAATATTTACAATATATATATATATATAGTTCTCTGTAAAAGCTGTGCATTGCCTTTACAGCTGAAGTTTCGCTTACTGACCCTTGGAGAAAACAGGTGGTACTTCAAGCTTGAATTTCTCAGGAATCATCCTTATTATGGTCCAAGGACTTGATTAATTGCGTACAAAATTAATCACACTGAATTAACGCGTTAAATCGACAGACCTACATTTAACAGAAGATGTTGGTTAACCTCTCAGGACAACTCAAGATATTATTCAAAATATGTTTTTCTGGGCTTGTTACTACCAGGCACCAGTACCCCACCATGGATCAGCTCGCTGGGATGCTTCCTAGTGTGGTGCAACACTTTGGGTGAGTGTGGTCAGATTATACTTCAAGTTCAAGCAGTCTTGTTGTGCGAAGTCCAATGAAATTCCAATTTCAAATTATTTGATTTCAAATATCATTCGATTCCTGAAATTTCCTCATTTAAATTCTGCTTTGATCTCTTTTCTCTAGCTTCAAGAGCATTGTGGGAATTGGAGTTGGAGCTGGTGCCTATATCCTTGCCAAATTTGCGGTTTGTACATTTTTGACAACTTATGACTTAAAATGTATAAAGTATATGTGTTCGTTTTGTGTGCATTCAGAATAGTAATTCAATCCTGATTTCTCCCAATAGTTGATTTTTCCTGATCTCGTGGAAGGTCTGGTTCTTCTCAACATTGATCCCAATGGAAAAGGCTGGATCGACTGGGCCGCCACAAAATTGTCTGGACTCACCAGTGCTTTACCAGACACTGTTTTGGCCCACCTCTTCAGCCAGGTACAATAATAATGGATATATAACAAATGCTCTAATGTTAGTACAGTGTTCATGGGCAGAAGTTAGTGAGAGGTACATTTCTTACTTTGAGCTCTGGATACAAGCATTTAGTTACTTTAGGAAATACATTTCAAGGCTTAAAATAAATCATGCACACAATTATTTCTCATGTTGTATAGCCTATATTTAATATAGGGTACACTTTTTCACTTGTGAAAATGTATTTTTGTTGTTTGTGATTGGATAAGGATGTTTATGAATCATTTTATAGAGACTGTACTCACAAAGATTAATTTCTAGCCAATGAAAAGGTTTACAGCTGTGCATAACAAGAAAAATGTATATTCACTATAGAAATGTTCATGAATTTTCCAAGACTTTTCCAAGCCTGATAATCACAATTTTAAAATTTCCTGTTAATAATATCTAAAAATTGCTATTATTAAATACATATATAAATTTAAAACTTAAATCTAAATATAAATGTTTTATCTAAATTTAAGTGTTAAAAATATTTCTAAATGTTAAATTGAAATCTTGAGCTAAATATTTAGCTAACATTTTCAGAAGTGGACTCAGATTGTTGAACTGCACCGCATGTAATGTTAGTATTAATACTTTTGTAATTATTTTCATATGTAAATAACATATTTTGCTGTGTTTGAATTACAGGAAGAGCTTATGAACAACACTGAGGTTGTACAGAGCTACCGTCAACAGATCAATAACACTGTCAACCAGTTCAACCTACAGCTCTTCTGGAACATGTACAACAGGTAATTGCCTCATTAAAGGAATAGTTCACCCTAAATGTGAACTGTAAATGTAAATGTAAAATTATCTAATTTATTCACTCTTATGCCATCCTAGATGTGTATGACATTCTTACTTCTGCAGAACACAAATGAAGATTTTTAGAAGAATTTCTCAGCTCTTTTGTTCCTATACAATGCAACTGAATGGGTGCCAAAATTCTGACACTCCAGAAATCACACAAGTCAGCATAAAAGTAATCCACAAGACTCCAGTGGTTAAATCAATGTCTTCAGAAGTGATATGATAGGTGTGGGTGAGAAACAGATCAATATTTTTACTAGAAATCCTCCTCTCTGCTCAGTCAGTCTCCACTTTAACTTTCACATTCTTCTTCTTCTGTTTTTGGTGATTCACATTCTTCATGCATACTGGGCAGGGAGTAGAATTTCTGGCAAAAATGTTAAATATTGATTTGTGTCTCACCCACCCCTATCCTATCACTTCTGAAGATATTGATTCAACCACTGGAGTATGGATTACTTTTATGCTGACTTAGATTTTTGGAGTGTCAAAATTTTGGCACCCATTCGCTTGTATTGTAAGGACCTACAGAGCTGAATATTCTTCTAAAAATCTTAATTTGTGTTCTGCAGAAGAAAGAAAGTCATATACATCTGGGATGCTGTAAAGGTGAATAAATGATGAGATAATTGTCAGTTTTGGGTGAACTGTTTATTTAATATGTGCATAAAACTATGCATAATGTATGAGTTGAAATAAAATGTATGTTTGGTGTAGGACTTGGTTTGAACATATGAAAATCTCTTTTTCTCAGCCGCAGGAATTTGGAAATGAACCGCAGTGGCTCTGTGTTGAATGCCAAGACCCTGAGGTGAAGACTAACTTAATTAAAGTCTCACTAATCTCATTTACATATGCGTGATCAGAGTGTTTGACGAATTACGTTTCTCGCAGGTGCCCGGTCATGCTGGTCGTTGGAGATAATGCTCCGGCTGAGGAGGGAGTGGTGAGTTTTTGTCTTTTCTCATCCGTCTATTTTTTTTAATCTCCCCCTTTGATCAATAATTCACCTACAATTAGATTTTTCTCATCATTTTCTAACTCACTCATGTTGCTTCAAACCTGTGTGACTTTCTTTCTTCTGTGGGACATAAAAGGGATGCAAGGTAAAACATCTCCTTTTATTTTCCATGGAAGAATGTCATATGGGTGTATAACAACATGAGGAGGGAGTAAATTTTTTCTTTAAGGTTCCCTCCTACCAAACAGTCTCTTATTATGTCTATGCCCCCTCGTGTGTCGCCTCTGCATCTCTGTAACATAACTGGCAAACTACAAAGAGGAAGTGTTTTGTCATCTAGTGACAGCCTAATTGAATCTCCATTCCTCTTGCTTCCTCTGTTTGCCTCCTCCTGGCGTTCTCTCTTAATCCCTCTTCCTCAGCTCCGGTTGTCTTGTGGGAGCAGATGGCACTGGCCCCGGGGTTGATCTCCTGGGCTTTGCCAGCTTGTGTGCACTGGATATTTTTAACTCAGCACCATGGCACTTTAATCTAGCATATGAAAGCTGGGCCACTGCCCCATCACATCTTATCAGCCACACAGAGTGAATCCCCACTCAATAGGAACAATTTCCCATAGTAAATAAATGAATGGGTGACAATGGGAACCAGGATTTGTTTTCCCTTACGCTAAACCCTGGCCCTAGAATAAGTCAATTCTCAAGTCAAATTTTTTCAACTTGAATACACTCAGACTCCATCTCTGCACCTATATGGAGTTTTCATTAGAATCATGAGGAAAATTATAGAGAGAGTGTCCGTCCTTTTTTGAAAGTGTGGAATGGAATATGACTCATCTCTGCAGTATTGCAGTCACTGGGTCATGCCTTAAGAACACACACACACACACACACACACACACACACACACACACACACACACACACGCACGCACAGGAGGACTCTCCATAGATATCATGATTTTTATACTGTACGATCTATTGATTATATCCCCTAACCCTACCCCTAAACCTAACCCTCACAAAAAACTTTCTGCATTTTTACATTTTCAATAAAACAGCGTTTAGTATAATTTTTAAGCGATTTAAATTATGGGGACACTAGAAATATCCTCATAAACCACATTTATAGCATAATACCCTTGTAATTACCAGTTTGTAACCTAAAAAAGGTCCTCGTAAACCACTTAAACCTGCCCACACTTATGTATACATACAGTATAATATATGTTTGTGTGTGTATATATTTATATAGAGAGAGAGATAGAGGCTATATACGTTTATATTGTCGGGGATTTTACAGTTAAGACCCAAGGACCAGATATGATGAATGAACCTGATATGATGAATGAACCAGATATGATGAATGAAGACCAGGAGTCAGAGATGCAATCAACTGTAGAAAATTTTACTGAAGAATAGTTTGCAGTTTCATCAGCAGAAGTCAGCTTCACACTCACGAGGAGTTTGTAGGCCGCTCTCTATACATTCTCATTACAGCAGCAATTATACTATCACACATGTCACTAAGCTACGTCATCATGTCAGGTTGAAGGATTCTGATTGGTTAAGACAAAGATAAACTTTGAAAATTTCCACATATAGGCTGTTAGCCAGAAGAATATCTCCACTGATTATCAGAATCCCGGTTTAGGCACAAAGTGATCCACTGAGGTCACCAATCTGAGGTACTAGATGCCATTTTGTCCCGTCAGATGGTCATCTCACCTCCCCTGCGTGCCAGTTGTTCACGTCAGTTCCTGTGACAAAAGAGAAACAGAAACACACACACAGATACACAGCTTCTTCCAGGTTAGATTTGGTCGAGCTCTAGCTCTAACCAGGAAACTTTCCCAAAACATATTGATTAGATATGCTTTCTCTCAGTAAGAGGTTCAGACAATATTCGTCATTATTCTCTAGTGATTGAAGATGAAAAGTAAAGTAAATGCTTTAACTAAGAATTGTCACGTAGGCAACAGGCCTGAGTGACCCCCAGTGTCCTAGGCTGTCAGGGTCAGCTAGAAGAGTAAATATAGGTTTTTAACAGGTGTTAGGTGCTTTTCTTATAAACACACAAAGAGAGAAAGCACATTTCAGACATGTAATTTTATAACTAGGAAATCTCATAAGCTTTATTACAAATCACTCAAAGGATATATATATATATTGAAGAGGCAGGGGATTCCAGAATCCTCCCCACCCCCTTCAGTATATATAATATATATATATATATATATATATATATATATATATATATATATATATATATATATATATATATATATAACACACACACACACACACACACACACACACACACACACACACACACACACACACACACACACTAGTGGCCAAAAGTTTGGAATAATGTACAGATGTTGCGGTTTCGGAAGGAAATTGGTAAAAAAGAAACAGCTTTCTCTAGAAACTCATCAGTCAATCATTGTTTTGAGGAATGAAGGCTGTACAATGCTTGAAATTGCCAGAAAACTGAAGATTTCATACAAAGGTGTACACTACAGTCTTCAAAGACAAAGGACAACTGGCTCTAACAAGGACAGAAAGAGATGTGGAAGGCCAGATGTACAACTAAACAAGAGGATAAGTACATCAGAGTCTCTAGTTTGAGAAATAGATGCCTCACATGTCCTCAGCTGACAGCTTCATTGAATTCTACCCGCTCAACACCAGTTTCATGTACAACAGTAAAGAGAAGACTCAGGGGTGCAGGACTTATGGGAAGACTTGCAAAGAAAAAGACACTTTTGAAACAGAAAAACAAAAAGAAAAGGTTAGAGTGGGCAAAGAAACACAGACATTGGACAACAGATAATTGGAAAAGAGTGTTATGGATCTTAAACCCATTGAGCTTTTGTGGGATCAGCTAGACTGTAAGGTGCATGAGAAGTGCCCAACAAGACAGCCACATCTATGGCAAGTGCTACAGGAAGTGTGGGGTGAAATGTCACCGGAGTATCTGGACAAACTGACAGCTAGAATGCCAAGGATCTGTAAAGCTGTCATTGCTGCATGTGGAGGATTTTTTGATGAGAACTCTTTGAAGTAGTTTAAGTAAAAAAAAAAATTCAAATTGTAATAGTAATTTTTCACGTTATTAATGTCCTGACTATACATTGTGATCAGTTGAATGCCACTTTGGTGAATAAAAGTACCAATTTCTTTCCATAAGAGCAAAATCTGTACATTATTCCAAACTTATGGCCGCAAGTGTGTGTGCGTGTGTGTGTGTGTATATATATATATAACACACATACTCCTCCCTCCATTAAACAATCCATCTTAACAGCCCATCATTCATTTTACTGTCTTGTGCAGGGCTTGTTCGATTTCCATATGTCTTCTTCTTTTGCTTTATACACCTCTGTAACTTTCCTAGTTTTTACTTAAATGTTAACAAATTTAAATAAAATTCTTTATTCAGTAAATATGTTTAAAAATGTATTATAAATGTGTTATAAATCTCTGTTAGCATTATGTACAGTGTTTTTCAAGTTGTTCTCTGTTCTCAGGTTGAGTGCAATTCCAAGCTGGATCCAACCAACACCACATTCCTGAAGGCAAGGAAACTTTTCAGTTAGACTGTTTTGCCCCACAAAAGTGCAACATTTCTGAAATGACCTATTATTTGTTTTGTTTTAGATGGCTGACTCTGGCGGAATGCCTCAGATTACACAGGTGAGATTGCTTGACTGTGGTTACTCTAATAAATGCTTCAGTTAAAGATACTGATCATTAATTTTTATTTTTTTTCATTAAAATTATGTTCCATGTTTTGATTACTACAGCCTGGAAAACTCACAGAGGCATTCAAGTACTTCCTGCAGGGGATGGGTTACAGTAAGTCTAATTAAAAAATATTTTTATTATCAGTTCAATAATTTACGATGGTGTCTGGTGAAGTCTGCACCTCCAGCAATCAAGAAATCAATCAATTATACCACGGCAATCTACCTCTAAACCAATCTACCCATGTTAAACCCAGTGTCCCTTTCCATTCAGTCTCCGATTATTGTAATTGTGTTGCCAGTTGGATCCAGTACTGTATCTCTCTATCTCTCCCATGTGTGTCTATTTGTTGAGACTTCTGTGAGAGTAAGGACATGTGAATGAGTTAGTGTGTGAACTTGGAGTTAGTTACTGTTAGTTAATGTAGGTGGCAAACTTGTCCCCAAAACTGAGCTAAATCTGACAAAAAGTATTTTGAGAACATGGGGACTTCTATATTTGAAAAACTGATTCATAAATAAAGTACTGTAAATTGTTTTTCCCCCTAAAAATGTACTTTATGGTTAATAAGGATATGGGTGAGGGATAATAATAATAATTAATAATAATTTTCTTTATTTATCACACATTATACATTTGCACATATACAGTGAAATTCTTCTTTTTCACATATCCCAGCTAGGCTGGGGTCAGAGTGCAGGGATAGTCTTCCTTATGGTAATTATGGCTAGCTTTATGTAAAAAGGTAGAAGTCTATGGTTTGTCCCTATTTAGCTAAGTAAACATTTCTGTATGTGTATGTGTGTGTGTGTGTGTGTGTAGAGGTGTTGTATTTGTTGTAATCTGTACCTTATGTGTATTTTCCTGCCCTTCCTCAGTTGCTTATATAAAGGATCGGAGAATGAGTGGGGGGCCAGGTACTTCCTACTTCCTGTTCACTCCTGCCCCTCTTTCTCACCCCAAGTCTTCATTCAGATGATATGTGTAGTTTACTCTTGTAATCCCTTGATTTTTTTTTTTTATTGACCATAATTGATTTCAGTATTTATCTGTCCCAGACTGATATTTCCATTCATTCAATTTCTTTACTGATCTGTGATTTTTCCTCTGGAGGAAAAATGAGCTTTGCTCTTTTGCACATTGCATTCATTGAATGCCCTCTCATGCTCTGCATGGCAATTATTATTAATATTAATATTATGTGATTGTAAAGGTGCACTGAGTATTTTCTACTTAAAGATTTACACTTTAAGAAGTGAATAGTACTTTTGACAGATGTTTAAAGTGATGCACACTCACATGAGATGAAAATTCCCCTTCATGGTGGTTACCATGTTGAGGTCACATGACTATCTGAATACCACTCATATTATCTCAGCAACAGGCCCTTTACCGGACACTTTTGATTACTTCTGCTAAAAGGGTATTTCTACAATGGTATCGATATTTGAAAACTGATAACTCTCACTATAAAGTCCAAAATCACTGTTGTATCGACCAGCAAAACAAACAGAATTACTTAGTGCACCTTACATTGAATTTCAAAAACATTAGACTAAATCATTATTTTTACTTTCAGGAACATTACATGCACAGAAGAGTGATCTTTTCTCTCAGAGTTATATTTAAAAATGTCAGATATAGAAACTTGCTATTGTACAGTCTTTGTTGGAAATCTTTAAGAGTTCTGCAAGAAAATGTTAAAATATATCCTGCTTTAAAAAAATGGCAAAATCATGAATTGGTAGGACTAGTATCAATCTAATAATGTAAAAAAAATAATTTTCTTAATCACATTTTTTTTTCTTGCTTTCCAGTAAAAATATCTAAACATCCTTAAAACAAGATCAATTTACTTGAGAAGGAAAATACTTATTTTCAGTGAATATATTTAGAATTAAGTAACTTTTACTTATTCCTTTAGCAGATTTTTATTTTTATTTTTCTTCTTGTTTTAAGCATTAATCTAACTAAATTTAACTTAAAAAAAACATTTGCCAATGGGGTAAGAAGCATAAACTTAATGTTGTAAGGATGGTAGAAATTTTACTGAAAACAAAAATACTGATTAATGGAATAGTTCACCAAAAAGGAAAATTCTCTCATCATTTACTCACTCTCAATGCAAGTTAATGGCGGCCAGAACTTTGAGCTCAAAAAGCACATAATGGCAGCATAGAAGTAATCCATACAACTCCAATGGTTAATCTAAATCTTCAGAACCTATGTAATAGCTGTAGGTGAGTAACAAATAAACATTTAAATTCTCTTTTTTTATAAATCTCCACCTTTGACCAGCCCTCTCCAGTGAGTGGGCTGATATGAACCAAGAATGTGAGTCGACATAAAACAAAAGAAGAATGTGGAAGTGAAAGTAGAGATTTTATAGAAAAAAGGACTTAAATATTGATCTGTTTCTCACCCACACTTATCATATCACTTCTGAGGACATGGATTAAACCACTGGAGTCGTATGGATTATGTTTATGCTGCCTTAATCTGCTTTTTGGAGTTTCAAAGTTCTGGCCACCATTCATTTGCATTGTGAGGACCAACAGAGCTGAGACATTCTTCTGAAAATCTTAATTTGTGTTCTGCAGAAGAAAAAAAAGTCATGCACATCTAGGATATCATGGAGTGAGTAAATATTAAAAGAATTTTAATTTTTTAGTGAACTATCCCTTTAAGAATATTATTTTTCTAGTGAAAACAAAGGCACTTAGATGTCAAGAATCTGTATGGAGGCTTATTAAGTTGGATTTGAGACAGTCTGAAGTATTTATAGTAATATAATTAGCTTAAGGCTAAAATTATCCCAAGAAAAATCTCAAGCATTTCATCCCTGCCTTTTCTGCAACATGTCATACAGCCTGGACAAATTTACCTTTGGATATGGAAAGAGTATTCAACATTTCCTCTCTCTCCCTCTCTCTCTCTCTCGCTCTCTCAGTGCCTTCGGCCAGTATGACCCGTCTGGCTCGGTCGCGAACAGCCTCTCTGACCAGTGCCGGCTCTGTGGATGGTTCTCGCAACCGTGCATGCACACACTCAGATAGTGGTGAGGGCGTCGGCCAGGTCAGCCACACCATGGAAGTTTCCTGCTGAGCCTGCATTCACTTCCTCACACGCACACATTTAGAGAGGCACAACGTGAAAAGAAGGTCTGAGAAGAATATTTTCCATGTCCTTTTCACTCATTTTTGTTTATCAGTGTTAGCCCTCTTAACTTGTAAAACAAAGACTTGATATCCTTCTCCCCTTTAGAACAGTGTCTGGTTCTCTCCGACTTTGTAATACGGTTTCTTATCACCAGGGTCCAAAATTGACTGCCCAAACCTGCCGATGGGGAGTGCATTGAGAAAATTGACTGGCCAAGAAATAAACGTACATTTATTTTATCAAAATTAATTTCAATATTTATTTTTGTCCTTATGACAATGGCCTTTTTTAGCTGTTTTATTACTTGCATTTTAGTGACAAACAACGCAGGTCATTGTGTCACTCGCAGCCTCATATACGCACTAGTCAAACTGCACCAGTCACAAAAACGATCATGATTTTGTTCCAAATATATCAGTTTTGCTGGCTTAATGCAAAGAACTTTCCACACATATGTCACTTCTTGGCGACTTTAGGCATCCTAGATAAACTTCTGATGTTACATTTTTCACTGAGGTAAAAGTCATAAGAAGACTTTTTTTTATGTCTCTGATTTGAATTGCTCACATCACTTACATCAGCGAGGGTCAGATTATCATTCTTACAGTTTGACTTACACCATGTATTATTGCTGATAACTTGTTATTGAATCGGTGAAGCCAGTTTTTACTCACACTTGACACTTGGTGAGTGTTAATTTTGGACCCAGATTTTTCGTGTCAGTATATCTGCACCCTTTGCTTGCTGCCTCTGGCCTTCACCTCTTCCTAAGACAAAAGTCCCATCAGCCCCTGCTCTCACTCATTCCTGTCCTATGACAGTCTTTGTGGAGTAACTGATGGATTGGTAGGCCGCAATGAGGGGAGTGAGTCAGAGGAAGAGAATGAAACAAAGCAAGAAAAAGAGGAAGGGTGGGAGGGGGTCTTAAAAGAGTGACATTTGTTGCCATGTTATAAATGCTCTCCCTCTCTTTCTTGAGCGAAATTGAAGCAATTGTATTGTCGAAGAGTTTGAAAGTCTTTTAACCAATGAACAGCTGCTTTCGGCTAATTGTCTCAGCTCATTCAGTCTTTAGGAGTGTATGTATCACCACACATTTATAAACAATATTTATTACACATCGGTACACCGTGTCCTAACCAGGTGCAGAGTTTCTATCGTTAATTACTAAAGCTACAGTATCACGTCATTTTGTGTTACTTTTATGACACTTTCGACTTATTTGTCGGCTTGCGTGCTCTTCGGGTCTCGTACCTTGGTACTGCGCATCGCAAGTGTAACACGATCAGTTGAGTCACCTCGCTGATGAATGCTTATAAATTTTGTTGAGTATGTTATGCAAATGTTTAAAATGTATTGTTAGGTGTCAGGCATTATAGTAAAAGTGTTTTGATATCATAAGATAGCTTTGTGTGAGAAACAGGGTGAAAAGTAAGTGTTATTAACTGATATTCTGCCCTTTTGCTCGTGATTTGTGTGAAAGGAAATAAAAGTCATTGTTGTTTTAGTGCCTCTAGTGTTCATTTCACCACGAAACTGCCATGAAACGTGCAGGTATAGTTACTTACTTCTATGAGACCAGGTAGAAATTGCTGCATGAAAAAGTGAGGTTTTGGACCAATCACATTAATTTTCCAGGAATGGAAACCAAGCGACTGATATCACATTTATAACTGATTTCTCAGATTAACATATAAGAAATTGCCTGTATCGTTTATTGTTTTATTGCATCACGCCTGGTCAGGACACGTTTGCTAAAATGCTATATTTAGTCGTTACTTTCACACTATGCACAAGTATAATCAAGCACACTTTCAGATCATCAAAGAAGACATACAACAGTAGTTATAGTAGTGTGCACTCTCTGTCCTATGAAGGTGGCTTTGCCTGGGATTGGTTCTGTACGATCTCCCTTTTATAGACAATCAGCTTCTGACCCAAACTGGAACTGTCGACTGAGGCAGATCCTGTGTGGTGGGGTTTGCAGTTAGTTGGTTAGCAGTTAGTTGCATTTAAGTTTTAGAAGTGTAGGCTCAATGCTTTCCACTTCCCTTACAGCACCTAGCCCTGCACGAAGAATATACCAAAGTTACAGAAACAAATGCACACACACATACACTGGCGGCCAAAAGTTTGGAATAATGTACAGATTTTGATGTTTCGGAAGGAAATTTGTACTTTAATTTACCAAAGTGGCATTCAGCTGATCACACTGTATAGTCAGGACATTACTGATGTTAAAAACAGCACCATCACTATTTGAAAAAATTCATTTTTGATTAAATCTAGACAGGCCCCATTTCCAGCAGCCATCACTCCAACACCTTATCCTAGAGTAATCATGCTAAATTGCTAATTTGGTACTAGAAAATCACTTGCCATTATATCAAACACAGTTGAAAGCTATTTGGTTCGTTAAATGAAGCTTAACATTGTCTTTGTGTTTGTTTTTGAGTTGCCACAGTATGCAATAGACTGGCATGTCTTAAGGTCAATATTAGGTCAAAAATGGCAAAAAAAGAAACAGCTTTCTCTAGAAACTCATCAGTCAATCGTTGTTTTGAGGAATGAAGGATATACTGAAGATTTCATACAAAGGTGTACACTACAGTCTTCCAAAGGACAACTGGCTCTAACAGAAAGAGATGTGGAAGGCCAGATGTACAACTAAACAAGAAGATAAGTACATCAGAGCCTCTAGTTTGAGAAATAGACGCATCACATGTCCTCAGCTGACAGCTTCGTTTGAATTCTACCCGCTCAACACCAGTTTCATGTACAACAGTAAAGAGAAGACTCAGGGGTGCAGGCCTTATGGGAAGAATTGCAAAGAAAAAGCCACTTTTGAAACAGAAAAACAAAAAGAAAAGGTTAGAGTGGGCAAATAAACAGACATTGGACAACAGATAATTGGAAAAGAGTGTTATGGATCTTAACCCCATTGAGCTTTTGTGGGATCAGCTAGACTGTAAGGTGCGAGAGAAGTTCCCGACAAGACAGCCACATCTATGGCAAGTGCTACAGGAAGCGTGGGGTGAAATGTCACCTGAATATCTGGACAAACTGACAGCTAGAATGCCAAGGATCTGCAAAGCTGTCATTGCTGCACATGGAGGATTTTTTGATGAGAACTACTTGAAATAGTTTGTTTATAGTTTTTATTTTTCACATTATTAATGTCATGACTATACATTGTGTTCAGTTGAATGCCACTTTGGTGAATAAAAGTACCAATTTCTTTCCATAAGAGCAAAATCTGTACATTATTCCAAACTTTTGGCCACCAGTTTACATGCACACACTCCCCGAAAAGGGCTGGGCTCTGCAAGGGAATGGAGCTTTTGTATGCACGCACACAAAACTCGCACGCAACTTACACATAAATAACACAGTAAGATTCACATTCATTAGAATCACTACATATTCAGGTATTTAAATAAGATTACAGCCACAAAGTGCATGCTTATTTAATAATTTAGACCTATCCATTCACATTGTCATTTTTTGTGGTATTTTACAAAGAACTGGTAAATATATTGTTGCTTTGTTTAGCAACAGCACAAATAATTGTAGAAAAAGTACAGCAAACAGCATACACTAAAAATATGGACGGATGGATGAATTGTGTTAAATTATGGAAGTGACTGACATGAGCTCAGAGCTGATTGGCTGGCGCAGCTGCCTGATTACATTGACAAATGATGGTTGAAAGCGGGTTGAGGAACCGTTTCCATTGTACACACACTTATTGAATGTCAATTTCCTGCAGCTTCTTCAACCAGGAAGCACACATTGTGACTTTTTTCAGGGGTGTTTCCTGTGTGTGTGTCTGTAAGGGGCGGGGCTTTCTGGAGCGTGTTGCTCCAAGCTCAGAATGTAGGGCAAATCCCACTACCAAAAATCCCAATCCTTAAAAACACAATGTGCCCCGTCTCTCACATACACGTCCAGTTGCCCCCAAAGGGCTATTGACCCACACAACGCATCGTAATTACCTCACTCCATGCAAAGCTGGGTGCAGGTTACTGTAGATAATGTACAAAGAGAGAAATTAATGCATGATATGGAGTACAAGGTGACTGTCTCTGTAAGAAAAGGAATGTGAAAGAGAGGGAGAGATGGAAAAAGAGAATGGATTGATGACGGACAGTGTTCAGGGTCAAAACATTTTTTAAACCGTCTTGAACAGTCTTAAAACCAGATTGAAAAGCAAAACTCTGTAAGGTTTTTTTTTTTTTTTTTTTTTTTTTTTAGTTTTAAACAAAAATCTATCAAACTTATGTGAAAAGGTTTATGCATGAAAAGCAATTTATCAGGTATGATGTATAAGATAACACATTTTAAGGATAACGTTTAAATATTTTTACTGGAAAAGAAGACCAAATACTAAATAAGAAAATAATTTTCCTCCTTTATTCAAATTGTGCACAAACCGGGAGAGTGAAAGTCAAATGCTAAATTTCTAAAAGAACAACATGGAAAACCAGGGAAAAGTAAATAAAAAAAATGGAAGAGTATCCAAATGGATGGGTATCCTCCTACAGACTAAATGGACAAACACAAGTTCTTCCCCAGTATTGACTGAGTAATGCAACCTCATGTTTGTGTCGTTTTCCTTTATTTACTGTCTGAAGTATGCAGTGTTATCTCTTATTAGATGAAGAGCATGCCACTAGCCCACCTTTCAAGGGTGCATTCCCCCCCTCCCCCATTCCTGATCTCTGCCTGGGGTCCCTGAATGTATTTTGTCCTTTGAAAGTGCTGTACAGTATTGTCAATGTGGCCCCATATCTTTTCATTTTTACTCAAATCAGGGCTCGCACCAGTTCGACGTACCACACCTTACCTTCCGTTGCATCCCTTTCCTTCTCAGTCTATGTTCTACATTGTAGATATTTGCTGTTTTTAGGGCAAAAATCTAAAAATAGGTCTCTACCACTAGCCTTGTCATGTGGAACAGTTAATTTAAGATTCCCTCGAGTTCCTCTTTTGATAATATACTAGTTCTTATTTAATCTTTTCTTGTGAACATTCAATGAGTATTAATAATAATATGATCACTGTTGTTACAACTAGACATCGTTTTACATTAAGCAATAAGTTCTTTGTGTATTTTTATTATTTTATTTTTTTGGAAGGGAGGCTGGTTGTTAAAAATATGTGTAAAGAAATGGTAGGATTCAGTCTTAACCTGCTTTGCCATAATAAAAATATGAAGACTAATGTGTATATGTAATATGTATATCTATATACAAGCTGTCATTGTCTGTGTACTAAAAAAAAGCTGAACATGCAACAAATAAAAACAGACATAAAAGCAGATGTTCTTTTTTTTGAGTGGTGTGCTTTTCATATTTTCTGTAGCTCAGCTGGTAGCGCATGGCACTAATAACAGCAAGGTCATGGGTTCAGTTCCCAGGGCATTAATTTACCGGGGGAAAAAATG
Organism: Myxocyprinus asiaticus; assembly: GCF_019703515.2. Lineage (NCBI taxonomy): Eukaryota > Metazoa > Chordata > Actinopteri > Cypriniformes > Catostomidae > Myxocyprinus > Myxocyprinus asiaticus. The sequence goes on from NC_059391.1 coordinate 20,531,494, forward strand.
CTGTTTTGGATAATAGCCTCTGCTACATGTGAAAATATAATGTTATATTTATCTGCAACAGCAATCCAGCACATTTCATAACCATTGCTATACTTTATTTCAAGAAATTTGCGATACATCAGTGAATTTCATCAACTCACAAAACAAAGCCAAGCATTTCAATAATATTCATAGGCTGCATCACAATTCACATACTTCTACGACACACTAAATGAACTGTATGTCCTGATGGGAAAGTACATATTTTGGAGTATGGAGTAAGGCAGTACACTTGTATTGGCATGTAATACAACATCATAAATGTGTCTTGATCAGTGTTGGATGTAATCTAATTACTAAGTAAAGTAATTAGTTACTGTAATCAAATTGCATTTCTACTTTAAAAAAATAGTGTAGTGCATTACATTTTTAATTCTTGTAATCAGATTACATTACAGTCTTTCAAATAATTAATTTTAAGTACATTAATTGGGTTGTGTGAAAAGTGTTTAGAAAGGAACTTTAAGGTAATTAGTAATGTGATTTATTTTTCAGTGAAACAATCATTATAGTTATCTGATTACAACTGTAAAGAAGTAATTTGTAATAGATAACTTTTTGAGTAACCCAACACTGTTCTTGATGATGCAGACTCCTTTGTCGCATATTGTTTGCATTAAGCATTAGCATTTAGCTAAATTCGTTATCTTCATTGAAATTTAATATAATCTTTGAATTCTTACATTTAAAAACCTTAAAAATCCACCAGAAATATTATACCATCTGGGTAGCTACCTATGAATTACAATTATTTTTTTATAACAAACTGTGATTTTGGATGCGCAAATGCTGTTCTGCTAAAGTTCTGTAAAGTTTTCTGCAAACTTACTGAAACATGACCTCATAGGTTACAATGTAGGCATCACTGTACACGTACAGCAAGTGATCTCTGGGGTCATAATTCAGATACTCAATATTGGGCTGCATCTTCCTAATGTGAATTTTCAAATCATAGCGCTCCTCATTGGTTTTGGTGTCAAAAGAATAAAAGATCTGTTCTGTTTCTTTATCGATATAACGAGTCGCATAAAGCACACCACATACCATGAAGGTGTTTGTGGCTGTTGCTTTGTACAGAGAAGTGTACCAAGTTTCGCCCAAAACAGGTGTAGTACTAGTCTCAACTTTAGTAATAACCACATTTCCAAAGTTGCCTGTAGTCGCATATATAACATATAAACTGGATTCATCTGTGGCAAAATCTATGTCGGTATAGTCGTATGATTTTCCGAGAATTCCAAATGGAAACTTACTGTTGTAACCTGCATCCTTAGGTAGTGCCACAGTACTGACAGTGCGAGTCGTCATGTTGAACCGACAGATGGACAACGTGTAGTAACAGTTATAATAGAGCGCATTGCCGTACATGACCATGTTTGGCCCCTGAATTGTGTTAGTTGTGGGGTTGGAGCTCGATATGTATGTATCTGTAGGTCCTAAACCTAATAAAAGAGTACTCAAAGTACTGTACTGGCGGACGTAGTGGCCATATACATTACTACTGGACAGCACCACCAGCCAGTACTTGTCATTTCCTGGAGCAGGGTTTACATCTCTACCCCAAGCACCAAAAGAGTAGGAGGTTCCGTATGCCGTGAGGGAATAGGTTTTGGGTCCCGACACATTGACCATTTGACCCAGACCACAGTGGCCTAAAAAGATACAAAGAAAGATACATTTAAGACTGGAACATTTAGGAATGTGTCCTAAGGCTTGTAATTTTGTTTTGCAAAAATGTTGCCACGGTCACGTAATGTTCATGCGCTCAAAAAATAACTCTTCGGCTGAATTTGATTCAGTCATGGACATGGTTCCACATGTTTGAAATTTGTTTATTTTAATTAAAAGTACCTCGAAAATTCAACTTAAAAACGTAAAAAATATAGTAAACCTAACTGAATCAAGTAAACCCAACAAAATGTAATATCAAAATAACTCAAATAAAACTTTTAGTGAAATGCTAGCTAGGAAAGAAAATGTTAGCATGCTAAATACATGCTGGTGGGAAGCACTACTTAGTGCAACTTGGTCATTATGCTATGGTTAGCACAGCAATTGCTCAGTGGATAAAGCAAATATAAAAATAACTATTGGTCCTCAGCCTAGGCTCAAGATTCACTCTTCACCATGATGGTAACCCCTAAAACTACAACATAACAGAAAATCTTCTAAATCTCAACAGAACAAAACAATAAACACTAAAAAGTCTCTCCCTCATATTCATCAAGACATATAAAATAACATTTACACATGGATTATGTAAAGCTGACAAGACACTTTTTGTTAAATTAATTCAGTTAATTTAAGTTCTTTTGGTAACAAAAGAGTAATATGAACATGGGAGGACTGAGTAAAACTGACGATAGTGAAAGTTGTTTTTTTTTTTGAGTGTGAGATCAGATTTTCAAATAGCCTAACGTTCAAACTTTTTTGTCCTTATAAACCAGCTTTTATAAACACCCATTAGAAATTCCTAAGGGAATATGACTCAAAAATGCTGATTCTCTTTCGGATTTTAGGACAACAAACCAAACAACTCTGACACATACCTGGCGAAAGTGTAGGGGGTGGTAAGGTGGCCTTTTGCTCATTCTTACACTTTTCCAGGTCTTTCTTAATCTGCTGGTTCTCGTGCTCTTTCTTTATCACCTGCATCTTGTCAAATTTTACCAGCGCCACCATCGTGTCCATCATGTCCTGAAGCTTTTAGAAGAGCATGGACAAACACTGGTCAGGGGTCTTTCAGACCGAATGTGGTCTTGCGCTTAAAAAAGTTAGATGCAGTGCAATGAACAGAACAGAACTCAGGTTTCTCGAGATACATTTTTAAAAGTTGCCATTCTTTTCAACATGACACGGCATCTGTAAAAAAAAATAAAAAATCTTCTCTTGCGTTTACACAGTGAAAAAAAAAATTGGACACAAAAATAAATTTGGTATGAATGGCCCCTTAGGACTATTAAAGGTGCAGTATGGAACAATTTTCATGTAATATTCGCCCTTTTTTTTTTTTGCCAATGTGTGAACGGCTTGTAATGCAACTTAAAAAATGAGTCCTTCCCGGACTGCCTAGGTTGCCTATTAAAGCCTGTAGACTGATTTTCATGCGAAGGGAGCGGGTCGGTTTTGCCGGGAAAATCCAAAGGATGTGACGTTTATGTGCACTTCCTAGAGCCTTGCCTCAGTGCTTCTCTTCCGCTATTCAACAGCAACAACAAATTGCAACACTAGGTAACGTTACTTTAGAGATGGAATCCAGCAAACGTCCGGCCCCCAGCACAACACCGACTCCTACACAAACTCAGAGTAAGCCAAAAAAAAAAAAAAAAAACATTTATCTACTGAATCCCGTCTGACTAAGTAGGAACGTGATCGTGGTCGAGCGAAAACTAGAGTGAACACCGGCAGGGTATTTGATTCCTGGAGGGACCCTCGTTCGGTTTTGGGGATCAAAACCGACCCTGAATTGGCGTTCTTCTTATTGGACAGGTAAGCTTACATAACTGCAAAGCATGTGAAATATAGTGCCATAAGGATTGATCTGTGTAATTTTAGCTAACTTGATCTTGCCTGCTAACGCTGACGAATTGCAAGCTACCTTGCTTCGTAACTTTCAAATAATTTCAACAATCTTCTCTTTATACTAAAATCAGGTATACAAAATAAATTTAAGCAAATACGCTGGTTTCTTGATCGTAGTACAACATATGACATACAAAACATACAATAGTGCAACATAACAGTGGAACAGTAAACTGTCTGGTATAGTTCAGTAGTATGTAGCTGTATGTGTGTATCAGTATGCTATGTTAGCCGATAAGTAGTTTTAGTTTAGTCTCAACATTTGTAGTAAAACAATCATAACTGTGTAATTTTAATTATGCTACCTCATCTGTCAGCATGATGCCGGTGAATCACGTTCAGTCTCTTTGTACGTTACGTCATTATTTTGGTCGATGCTCGCTCGCTCACGTCCCTATGGAGTGTGTGCACGAGCGCGAGTACGAGCAACAGGTAGCTGGCTGCAGTTCACTTAACGGCCACAGGTGTCATTAATAACAATGGTTTCTGAATCTTACATACTGCACCTTTAAACACGAATCAACAAAATAATATTTAGCAAAATGTCATTAATAGGCTACTTATTACATAATTATTTAGGCAGTGATAAATACATAAATAAATAAATAAATAAAGTGTCATAGTGAGCAGCAAGTACCTGAGCTGTAGTCTCTATAATGAGATGATGGTAATTGCTGGTGGTTCTGTTAAGTGTGTCAAGGAGGGCCAGAATCTCAGCTAATTCTAACTCAATGATGCGCAGAGATATGGCCCCATACAGATTTCTGTCATCCTCTTTTTCCAGGATGACCACATTTTCATCTAGTTGCTTGATACGTTGTCGTAGACCTAGCATAATTCTGTCAACTTCCGTCATCTGCAGACATTTACATTCATTCATTACATTCATATTTACATCAAATTAATTTTATAGTTATTAGTTTAATTAGTTACAAATGATGAACAGTACAACCAACGTGATTTAAAAAAAAAAAGGTCTACTTTCACTTAAAAATGTATTTACTTAAATTACTTAAAGTAATACTTAACCCAAAAATTAAATTTTGCAATAATTTACTCACCCTCATGCCATTCCAAACCCATATGTCTTTCATTCTTCTGTGGAACACAAAAGGAGATTTTAGGCAGAATGTTAGCTTCAGTCTCCATTCACTTTTTTTGAATGAAAAATAAAAGCTGCAATAAAAGTAAATGGTGACTGAGGCTAACATTCTAATATCTATCTTTTGTGTTACATGAAGAAAAGATCTTATGGGTTTGGAACAAGAGTAAGAGAAATATCATAAAGAGTAAATGATCACCAAACTTTTTCAAATATTATTCGATTGAGAGATAAAATGTAAAAAGTCACATAGTATTTTTGCATTTTAGTCATATATATATACACATACACACACACACACACACACACACACACACACACACACACACACTACCGTTCAAAAGTTTGGGGTCACTTGCCTGAAATGTTTCTCATGATCTTAAAAATCTTTTGATCTGAAGGTGTATGCTTAAATGTTTGAAATTAGTTTTGTAGACAAAAATATAATTGTGCTAACATATTAATTTATTTAATTACAAAACTAAAATTTTATTTAAAAAAAAAAAAAAGTTTTTGAAATGGATGACTTGGACCGAATAATTAAGAAAAGCAGCCACTAAGTGCCCAGCATATAGACGGGAACTCCTTCAATACTGTTTAAAAGCATCCCAGGGTGATACCTCAAGAAGATGGTTGAAAAAATGCCATTTCTGCAAAATCTAGGCAAAGTTTGGCCACTTTGAAGATGCTAAAATATAACTTAGTTTTGATTTATTTTGGAATTTTTTAGTCACAACATAATTCCCACAGTTCCATTTCTATTATTCCATAGTTGTGATGACTTTACTATTATTCTAAAATGTGAAATAAGTAAATAAATAAATAAATAAAGAATGAGTAAGTGACCCTAAACTTTTGAACGGTAGTGTGTGTATATATATTAAATATTTTTGTACCTTTTCTGAAGTGATGGCCTTAGTGCATTCTGCAGCAGCAGTCTGTACATTAGTTAGTTTGTTCTCAGGGAAAACAGGATCATAATTTTGTAGGTCGCACACACAGTCCTTTTGTTTCACTGACTGCTGTGATTAATCACAGGACATTAAATAATTAAACATGCAAAATTATTATTATTTTTGTTTTTAATTGACAAGTTCACTTTACAGTGCACTGTAAAGATTGTTTTGTCAGGTAACCTAAAAAATGTGCTTCATGTGGTAACATCTAAATAAACTGGTTATATTTAAGTCAAAATGATTGAATTAATATGATTGAATCAACCTTACAACATTGGGTTAGACAAACTAAAGTCATTTTAAAGGGTTAGATCAAGTATAAATATTCTAGGTCCTAGGTGATATTTGCATGTTATTACTTTTTACAGTGTGTGATATATGCATTAAAATATTTCACACTATTATATAGCCTACATTTTGTTTTTTATGTTTACAGGTATTGTGTTGTAGGAATATACAGTATAAATTCTTAAAGTCTGAATTGTGTATGTGAAAGGGACTTTTTCTTTCTTACCTGAGAGAAAATTTGAGGAATGGCAATCATCAAAATTAATAAATTAGACTGACCCATGTCTGAGATAGGAAAGGTTGGGACCTCAGGAGCAAAATACAACTTTGTGTGACAGCATCAAAGTTTTTAAAGCCAAAATGTGAAAAAAGAAAAAGAAACAAGATTTGTCAGACAATTGTTTTTTTTTTTTAACCTGAGAAATATGATGAAATAAGTTAGAAAGAAGTTAGAGACTTCTTCTTTTTTTTTTTTTTTTTTTTTTTTTTTGGAAGAAGTAAGATTATCTGTTGCAACAGGACTTGCTCAAATTATAATTTTCAACATTTGCTCACCTTTTTTTTGATACTGAACTGAATTAGTTGTCTTGAAGATTTGTTCTTCATATTCAAAAGTCTAAGGGTTTAAGGTTCACTTTGTCAACCAGCACTTTGCAAAACAGAACAAAATATATAGGAGAGATTAAAGCTAGTTGTCACTTTGTACTCCAGTGAGTAAATTTTGAATAGGCATGAAAATACTATAAAATATTTCCAGATATTGCCCAGGAAAAAGGACACAGTTTATTGAACACACCTTGAACTTTTGTGACAAGATAGTGTAAGTTGTGAAAATGAAACCTGCCATAAAACAGCTTAATGTAGGCTCTTCAGAAAAATGTAAACAGTAAAAAACTAAGAAACACAGCATTTGGGGAGTCACGTGATGCCATGCATGGTTCGGACGTGTGAATGGCGAGCTCTGCGCACTTTGCTGGTTTTAATACTTTTTATGTCATAAACCGGTGAGATTCGATACACCCTGATCCATTTTTTGTATCCCCTTTTTATCCCAATTTGGAATGCCCAATTCCCACTACTTAGTAGGTCCTTGTGGTGGCGCGGTTATTCACCTCAATCCGGGTGGCAGAGGACAAGTCTCAGTTGCCTCCGCTTCTGAGACAGTCAATCTGCGCATCTTATCACGTGGCTCATTGTGCATGACACTGCGAAGGCTCATGCTATTCTCTGCGATCCACGCACAAGTTACCATGTGCCCCATTGAGAGCGAGAACCACTCATCACGACCACAAGGATGTTACCCCATGTGACTCTACCCTCCCTAGCAACCGGGCCAATTTGGTTGCTTAGGAGACCTGGATGGAGTCATTCAGCACACCCTGGATTCGAACTGGCACCTTCAGGGGTGGTAGTCAGCGTCAATATTCTCTGAGCTACCCAGGCCTCCACACCCTCATCCTTAACTGTTCTAGGAAGACAATGTGTCAAAGAATTCAAAATCCTTGGGCTCTGGAGACATTAAAAGACACTTACATGCTCAAGCTGACGCCCCTGACAAGGCCGCAGACCAGGGACTCGATTTGGCCGGAGAAGTGCGGGAAGTTCGGCAAGAATTGTTGAACTTGTTGGCACTGCTGATGAAGGTTGTTGCTGACTTGGAGGACCTTGCTGTAATACGTCGATCGATCACTGCCATGAGGTGGTTACAAGAGTGGGGGATGTCGAGAAACGGATAGATCGGAGTCATCGGAGAGGGAATTAGCTGCTAATCCACTAGCGACCATGGTGGATTTGAAGCGCGTCTGGGAAAAGTTGGAGGATATGGAAAATCGTAGTCGGTGGAATTACGTCCGGATTGTTGTAATTCCTGAGGTCAAGAAGGTTAAGATATGGTGAAATTCCTGGAAGGGCTCCTTCCAAGTCTGCTCGATATAACAGGCCATAAGCTGGAAATTGAGCGAGCTCACAGGGTTCTGGCTCGGCGATCCGCTGAGGGAGACAGGCCCCAATCAATTCTGAACAAATTTCTGAGATCATCCGATAAAGATCTTGTGTTACGCAAGGCGAGGAGTAAAGGAAGGTTTTTTTGGAAGAACCACAGCATTTTCTTGTTTCCAGACATTGAGAATTCGACAAGAGAGAAACGTGATCATTTCAAGGAATGCAAGAAACTCTTACATCAATGGAAGGTCATTTTTGCACTGATGTTCCCGGCCAAATTGAGAATAGATGCTAAGTCAATGGACTGAGTAAGTTGTTTTGAGGTACTCACATTGCAGCCAAGTGGACCGACTCACTGTACATTCACTTGACCGTCCGAGGAAACTGAGTGCATTTTTTGTTTTTTTTGTGCTGGTTCTGCCTAGCGGATGGGGTTTGTTTTGTGTAGTAACACTCCTTCGGGACAGTTATGTGGATGAATCTGCTCGTTCTTTGTGCTTATGCCTCCTATTGGCTGGAGTTTGTTTTATAGATTATTTTCTGTTGTGTAATTCTGTCTCACAAAATTTGTATAGAAGCACCTGACTTGAGCAATCCAGTGGCAAAGTTGTCGTGGGGGCTCTCGTAGGCATACATGGACTGTTTGAGTTTAGAGGGATGGATGCCAGTTGGCGCTGTTGCGCGTGAGGTTAATGCACACGTTTTTCTTTTTTCTGTTTTTTGGGGGTTTGATTGTTGCACTAATGTTGGAATGTGGTCTTTATAATTTTGTTTTTGACACACAATTGATTTTTTCTTATATGTCATGTAAATATGAGTGGATTGTCTCTCTCCAAGTGGAATGTGAATGGGTTGGGGCACCCCATAAAAAGAAGGAAGGTTATTTCTCTTCTTAAACTAAAGAAATATGATATTGTGTTTCTTCAAAAAACGCACCTTTCCCCGCAGGAAGCTGAAAAATTTGGGAAGATATGGGGTGGACATGTTTTCTTTAGTGCTGGCTCAAGTAAGAGCAGGGGAGTCATTACACTGATAAGTAAGCATCTACAATTCAAATATCTCAAACAGAATTCAGGGGCAAAGTCTTAATTTGGCTAATATTTACGCACCTAACGTTGATGATCAGGGCTTTTTTATAGATCTTGAAGGGATGTTGCAAGCCACTGGCACCTTTCATGAAATAATATTGGGAGGAGACTTTAATCTTTTGATGGACTTGATCATAGTGAAGCAAAAGTGTGTAAACCCATTAGAGCAACACTGATGCTTCACAGGATGTGTAAAAATCTTGGTCTTACAGATATTTGGAGACATTTGAACCCATCTGGTAGGGACTATAAATTTTTTTCATCAGTCCATAAGATTTATTCTAGAATAGATTTATTTTTGATATCTAAGTCCCTCATTTCATCTGTTGTTGATCGCTCAATAGGAAACATTTTAGTCTCAGAATTCTATCTTGAACTCTAGTTCCACATCTTTGTCTACTGATGAAGATATTAGAAACTTTGTGGAACCATTAGAACTTCCTAAACTGACAGATGAGCAAAAAAAAAAAATCTCTTGATTTTAAGATTAACTTGGAGGAGCTCGGCGAGGTAATTAAGGTCTTGCCTACAGTCAAGGCTCCGGGGCCAGATGGCTTTGCCCCTGAGTTTTTTTATTATCTTATGCTACAAAACTGACTCCACTTTTGCTAGAGGTTTATACGCAATCATTAAAGAATGGAAAGCTTCCGCCAACCATGACACAAGCCCGGATCAGTCTGATTCTTAAAAAGGACAAAGATCCAAGTGAGTGTAAGAGTTACTGTCCAATTTCCCTGATCCAGCTAGATGTTAAAATATTGTTAAAAATTTTGGCTAACTGATTAAGTGAAGTTATGACATCTCCTATACATATAGATCAGGTGGGGTTTATTCGGGGCCACAGCTCTTCTGATAACATTAGGCATTTCATCAATATCATGTGGTCAGTGACAAATGATCAGACTCTGGTCATTGCCATCTCACTTGATGCCGAAAAGGCATTTGATATGTTAAAATGGGATTATCTTATTAAGATTTTTGGAAATGCACAGGATTGGGAATACATTTATTGGATGGATTAAGTTATTTACTTTATAGACACACGGTAGTAGTGGTAAAAACAAATGGATACATTTCAGATTACTTCACTCTGGATAGGGGCATCCGGCAGGGTTGCCCTCTTTCCCCATTATTGTTCTGTCTTGCCCTGGAACCATTAGCAGCTATAAAATAGGAGGAGGATTTTCCAGGGGTGATGGTGGGAGGTGTGGCGCATAAGCTTTTGCTTTATGCAGATTATATTTTATTATTTGTCTCTGACCCTACTAGATCTATGTCTTGCCTCCACAGAATTATTAATTCCTTTTCTAAGTTCTTGGGATACAGAGTAAATTGGTCTAAATCAGAAGCTTTGGCTCTGACAGCATACTGCCCTGTAACGGCTTTTCAGCCAGGCGACTTGCAGTGGCCCAAACAGGGCATTAAGTATTTGGGTATTTTATTTCCAGAAAAATTTGTGTGATTAGTTAGTTAATTTCGACCCTTTAATAAAAAGGTTTGAGCGATGTGGGCAGATGGGCTTCATTACATTTATCGATGATTGGGACGGTTAATGTTATTAAAATGAATTGTATTCCATTAATAGTGGGGGTTAATTGTTGATTCTGTGTATATATGTTTAGTTTTTCTGTGTTTAATATGTGAATCAATAAAAAAAATGTTAATCAGAAAAAGAAACACAACATTTGTGAAACAGCAAAAATTTAGAAGGTAACTTAGAAAAATGTTAAACCTTTGTTTTGACCTTTACATGAAAAATACCCTTCTTCTGAGAACACAATTCAACATGTTGGTTAAAATCTATCTTGATTATAAAACTGACTCTTACATAAAGGTATGCAGAGTGATTTTATTGTTCACTTGTTTACACTAGCGGCTATTGCTAAAATGAAATGATTTTGTCATTTTAGTTTGGATTTAAGATATAACAATATATCGGCTTTTAATGAGCTAGACATGGTCTGCAAAGTAAGAGTGAGTCAGCCATTTTAACTATTGATAAAGAGACTGATAAATAAGTGAAAAATGAAGCAAGAGTGTTTGAGTTTTCTTATCTCTGTGGACACCTTCTGCAGGTCACGGAGTAGGAAAAATGTTGCAACAGGACTTGCTCAAATTGTTATTTTCAACTTTTGCTCAACGTCTTATTGATACTGAACTGAATTAGTTGTCTTGAAGATTTGTTCTTCATATTCAAAAGTCCAAGGGTTTAAGGTTCACTTTATTGTCAACCAGCACTTTACAAAACAGAACAAAATATATAGGAGAGATTGGGGCTAGTTGTCACTTTGTACTCCAGTGAATATTTCTCTTTTGAATTACACAGTGAATTACACAGTTTATTGAACACACCTTGAACTTTTGAAACAAGATGCCAGCCGCGGCCCGTGCATTCATGCCATTAAGAAAACATGATTTCACAATGAATAAGATACCGTATGCCTATCATACATTACGTGGCTATCAACTAATAATACCAACTGACATTTTAAAAACACGTCCACGTGCGAAAGCCAGATCCAAGGAGGTCTAATACCAAGAAAAAGCTCTCTAATATTATTTGCAATTTAAATTTTATATATATATATATATATATATATATATATATATATATATATATATATATATATATATATATATATATATATATATATATCAGTGGCGGCTGGTGCCCAAATTTTCAGGTGGGGCTCTGAGCCAATGCGCGTGCAGGAAAAAAAATGTCATCACGTTTTTTTGTAATGCAGGCAGATGGATTTATCAATAAATCCAAGTCCAGATGTAAATTGCATTTTACACTGAATTCTCTTTTATTCTTTATATTATTTAATGCCAGTATTAAACAAATTACAATTTTACAAACATGTGTGTGTGTGTGTGTGTGTGTGAGAGAGACAGACATCTTATTTGTACAGGAATTTTGCCCTTCTGTCCTTCTGAGTGGCAAACTTCTCAATGACCCTATTATTGAAGTCAGGAATGCTTTGATAAAATGTGCCTATACTTATCCACCTCTTCATTGTGTTTTCTTACCCCGATTCTGTGGCCTTCGTCCAGTTGCGTAGCTACGTTGACTCTGCCAAGGACTGCTAGCTTGACACTATTGTCCATATGTGCTCTTGTAGACTCAAGTTTCTTCGTCCTCCCTGATAAATGTTTTAGGTCCCTTCATTCTAAAACAGTCCATGTTCCATCTGTCCCTGTCATTTTAAAAAAGTAGACATGGAAAGCAAAATAAGGCATTTGCATGACTACATCCAGCTAGCCAAGACTTTCTGCTGTACCAAGAACGGGAGAAGCATCGTGTGTATGTTTTGCTCTTTTCACTAGCCTGTTATTTGATGTTGATGTGAGGTTGATCTGGGCCAAGCTCTTTTACTCATAGTTTCTCCACCAAAGTTCTCCTCTCAAATGGATTTTGATGAAGAGATCTTATTGAATTTGCGGGCAGACTGGGCAGCTGAGATCCTGCTCCTGTGTCCGCGTTCATCATTGCTACAGTATTACAATCTATTGGCAGAGACTGTCAGTCGAATAATGAGACAATGGTGAGAGGGAACGTGACTATGTCAAGAGTCCCGACTGCGCATGCTTGGGGTGCTTCTCTCAGCACCCCTCAGGCCATAATATCGAGGCTGCTGATTGGCTACATTTCTTTTGCACATGTGAATATCTTGTGTCAGCATTGGTTGTTACTGCTTCACCGAGGGGCGCTGGAAAAAGCGCCGCAAGCATGCACAGTCTGTGGTGGTCGGGACTCTTGACGAGAGTAGGGATGAAAAGGAAGCTAATTTTCCCCCACATAATGATTTATAGATAGATAGATAGATAGATGTGTGTGTGTGTGTATATATATATATCTTTATGCAGTGTGTACAAGAGTTGTAAGATGTCATATATTATGTCTTGTCTACAGTCAGAATGTGCAAATTGCAGACTTTTCAGGGCTGCTAGAGACTTTGTGCAAATGACAAGTTTGTCAAGTCTTACTTCTTCCACCCACTGGAGAGCCAAATATATTGCCACCAACTCAACCGTAAACACCATTAAGTTGTCTGGTGCTCTCATTTTAATAGCTACCTGATATTTCGGTACATACACAGCTGCTCCTGCTTTTCCAGATGCTGGGTCTTTTGATCCATCTGTAAAGATGTCTACCATATTATTATATTTTTGTATAATGTATTGATTAACTATACAATCCTTTGTCAAGTCCTTTTTTTTTTTATTTGATTTGTTCTTATAGATGTGTATCAATGCAGGGCATAGGAAATAACCATGGTGGAACTACAGGTAATGGCACACTTTGACTATATTTTCTTTGATCAAGACACATTGATTGGAAAGTTCTATTTCCTGTCCATTCTATGCTCTTGATGCTGCCTTGTGTGTGTTCCCAGCACTCATCAAACACAGATTTTGTGGGATGCACATTATTGTGTCCTTTTAACGATACCCAATAAACCATTGATGGTTGATGCCTCACCGTCAGTGGCATTTCACCCATATCCACTTGCAGGGCATTTACAGGAGATGTACTAAAAGCCCCACAACATATTCTATGAGCCTGCGTCTGCACCACATCTATTTTCTTTAGTAGTGAATCACTTGCTGTTCCATATGCCATGCAACCATAATCAACTGCTGATCTTATAAGTGCACAATAAATGTTCTTGAGTGAATTGCGGCTTGCTCCCCACTCACATCCTACCAGGCATCTCATAACTTTTAGTTTATGTATTCTTTTACACTTTGTATTCATTTTACTAATATGTACAGTAAAGGTCAACTGTACGTCAAGCCACACTCCCAAAAATTTCACCACATCTACCAATCAAGTGGATGGCCATATAATGTGAGTTTTACTGCTGTATTGTTCTTTTTTGAAAAACACATTATTTGGGTTTTAGCTGTTACAGACGAAATCCCCATTTCATTGCCCACTCCTCAACCTGGTGTATCGCTAACTGGACCTTTTTTGCAGTGTACAAGATATTCCATCCTCTCTTCCACACTGCCCCATCATCAGCATAAAGCGATCCTCCCATACTCGGTTCAACCTGCTTAAAGATATCATTGATCATTATGTTAAATAAAAGAGGGCTGCATACACTTCCTTGGGGTGTTCCATTATCAATTGGATAGCTGTTAGAATATGATGTTCCCACCCTGACCTGTATTGTTCGGTTATACAAAAAATCCATCACCCAATTATATACTCTACAACCAATATCCAATGAATTTAATTTAATCAGAAGGCCCTCTTTTCATTACATGTCATTAGCTTTCTCCACATCAAAGAATACAGTTGATCACTGTAATGCCACTATTATCTGGCCAAATTTATATAACTACTGCCTCTAATTCATTGTTGTTTTTGACACTAAATCTCAGACATTGTTTGATAAAAGTAGCCACTCCACCTCCATTTCCTGTTTCCCTATACTTACGTGCAATTACTTTTGCATGCAAAACAAAGTTAAGGTGTGGTTTAAGCCATGTTTCTTGTATGCATATGACATCAGGTTTCTTCTTTAATTCATCAATAAATGTTTTAAACTCTTGTCCATTTGCAGTAAGACTTCTCGCATTCCAATGAAGTACAATCAGTCCTTTCATATTTTTTCCACACTGGACGATTATGTGCCTGCTGGTCTGGTTCTAACCGATTCATTAATTGATTCTATAGTGATATCTTGCACATCCAGATATTTTTCTGCTGCTCTAATAATAATCTCGATCCTTTCTGTTCTGCTAGATGTTTGGGCTGAACAATTAATCACTTCTGCCATGAATGTTAGAAACTGATTTGTGTCCACCACTAGAGATTCTTTAGTTACCCTACAATGACTCCTCCTCTCTTTCTCAGGTATCTTAACTGCATTTAAGTTGCCATGGCTGGGCGTTGATGTGTTCTTGACTCTCTTAATGGCTTCAGCATATGAAATCCCCTCTATTACTTTAATGTTCTGTACCTTTACTGCTCTTTTATTCACAACACATCCCCATAAGCAGCACTATGCTCTCCCCCAAAGTTATAGCATTTTAGTTTTATTGCCTCTCCACATGATCCATACTGATGTTCTCCACCACATTTCCCACAGAGTTGCTTACTATTGCACACAGCTGCCACATGAACATATCATTGACAATTGAGACATCTCATTGGTGGTGGTATATACTCTCTAACTGGGTAGCTCATAAACCCAACCATAACTCTAAGTGGCAGCTTTATCTCCTGAAAATGAATCAGTACTGACAAACTGTCCTTTTTCACTTCATTTCTCACATATTGCAGTCGTTTAATCTTTGTTACTTTTGCTCCAGTAATGTTGCTCTTAATCACCTCTTCTGACATGTCAGTTGGTGCACCATATATCACTCTGTGGCAGCGGGGCGTGGTCGAGCGCCCGTCCGGAGAGAGAGAAATTGGTAAGGGCGCTTACACCTGAGCTTAATTATGTTTAACACCTGTCTCTAATTCCAGTGAGCTTGGGGAGAGTGGCATATAAACAGCCACGCCACCGCCAGAAGAGAGAGAGAGAGTCTAGCACGAGAGTCTCACGGTGATGCTACAGAGTTGTGATAAAGACTTTGTGATGATTAAGAGGCTGTGACTAGGAGCCTGTGATGCTAAAGAGTTTGTGAAACTGAAGAAGTTACTGTACCAGTTGTGACTGTGTTATCCCTAAGTTTGTGATTAAAAGCTCACCTGAGACCTGAACCTTCCTGTCCCAGTGACCTCATTCCCTCACACTGGTGCCAAAACCCAGGAATTGAAGTACGCCCCATGGAGTCCTCCCAGGTAAGGTACTTGTATTACTCCCCACATCGAGCTCCAAATTACTCGCCAAGTGGCAAGGACCCTTTGAGGTCACACGATGAGTGGGGGATCCCGATTATGAGATAAAGCGAACCGATAGAGGGGGCACACGTCAAATATATCACCTCAACCTCCTGAAATTGTGGAGGGAGGCAGTCCCTGTGACGTTGGCTACGGTAGTTCCGGAGAGGGTGGAGCTCGGGCCGGAGGTGAATACAAAACACAGTAATTTCACCCCGGTCACTTGCGGAGACCACCTCTAACCGTGTCAGCTCGCAGAGGTTGCCAAGTTGCAAAAGGAGTTTGCAGATGTGTTTTCCCCTCTACCAGGTCGTACGAACCTCATCCAGCACCACATCGAGACCGAGCCGGGGGTGGTGGTACATAGCCGCCCCTATCAATTACCCAAGCACAAAAAGAAAATTGGATGGAAAGAATTGGATGCAATGCTCAATATGAGGTTAATAGAGGAATCCCACAGTGATTGGTCCAGCCCGGTTGTTCTAGTTCCTAAGAACGATGGGTCTGTACGGTTCTGTGTGGATTATAGAAAAGTCAACGCGGTGTCTAAATTTGACGCATACCCAATGCCTCGCGTTGATGAGTTGCTCGATTGGTTGGGCACTACTCGATTTTATTCGACACTGGATTTGACAAAGGGTTATTGACTGGTCCCCTTGACACCAATTTCCCATGCAAAAACAGCCTTCTCCACACCGTTTGGATTACACCAATTTGTGATGCTTCCATTCGGTTTGTTTGGAGCCCCGGCTACATTTCAGCGTCTCATGGACTGAATCTGCAGACCGCATTTGGCTTACGCCGCTGCCTATTTAGATGACATCATAATTTACAGTAATGATTGCCAGCAGCACATGCAGCATCTGAGGGCATTTCTGAGATCGCTGCGACGAGCGGGACTCACAGCAAACCCCAAGAATTGCGTGATTGGACGGGTGGAGGTACGGTATCTGGGGTTCCACTTGGGCCATGGGCAGGTGTGTCCCCAAATTGACAAGACTGCGGCGATTGCGACCAACTTAAGGCCCAAGAGCAAAAAGGGGGTGAGACAGTTCCTGGGGCTGGCTGGCTATTATAGAAGATTCGTGTCTAATTATTTGGATGTCACTAGCTCGCTGACTGTTCTCACTAAAAAAGGGAGCTCCAGACCCGGTACAGTGGACGAAGCAGTGTCAACAGGCATTCATGCAGGTTAAAGCCACACTTTGTGGGGGGGCGCTTTTACATTCACCCGATTTCTCTCTCCCTTTTGTCTTACAGATGGACACTTCAGACAGGGGGCTGGGGGCCGTACTCTCGCAGGTAGTGGAGGGGGAGGAGCGCCCGGTGCTGTACATTAGCCGCAAGCTCTCGCTGAGGGAAACAAAGTACAGCACCGTAGAAAAGGAGTGTCTTGCCATCAAGTGGGCGGTCCTCACTCTCCGGTACTACCTGCTGGGGCGGGCCTTCACTCTCTGCTTGGATCACGTCCCACTCCAATGGCTCCACCACATGAAAGATACCAAAGCGCGGATCACCCGTTGGTATCTGGCTCTTCAACCGTTTAAATTCAAGGTGGTCCACAGACTGGGAGCGCAGATGGCTGTCGCCAACTTCCTTTCCAGAAACTGGGGGGTGTGGTAGACAGGCCGGATGTCTCCCCGGCCTGAGTCGGGCGGTGGGGATCTGTGGCAGCGGGGGCGTGGTCGAGTGCCCGTCCGGAGAGAAAGCGTTAAGGGCTTACACCTGAGCTAAATTATGTCTAACACCTGTCTCTAATTCCAGTGAGCTTGGGGAGAGCGGCATATAAACAGCCACGCCACCGCCAGAAGAGAGAGAGAGAGTCTGGCACGAGAGTCTCCCGGTGAATCTACTGAGTTCATGATGCTACAGAGTTGTGATAAAGACTTTGTGATGATTAAGAGGTTGTGACTAGGAGCCTGTGATGCTAAAGAGTTTGTGAAGCTGAAGAAGTTACTGTGCCAGTTGTGACTGTATTATCCTTAAGTTTGTGATTAAAAGCTCACCTGAGACCTGAACCTTCCTGTCCCAGTGACCTCATTCCCTCACACACTCCCTTGACCATCTTTTTCTCTTCCCATTTTACTGCTTTGCCTGCCAGTGATTTTAATCGCAGAGCCATGTCACGTTGTTTGCTATCACTACACATTTTTTTTACATTTCCATCACTAAGGAGCATGGCTTCGGGCATGTGATTTGTGAAACAGTTGTCACACTTGTAAGCATCAAGGAATAAATTCTGATTGGATAAACTTTTTTGTTTTTTGCTAATTGTTTGTAGATGACTTAGGAGTGGAAAGCGATAAGTAAAAAGGTCAATGAGAATGAATGGATGAAAAAATATTTATTTATTAGGCATATTACGCCAGCAGAGAAGGCTTTGCTGGCCCTGAGAATGGGGTAGTTGTGAAAATTAAACCTGCCATAAAACAGCTTATTGTAGACTTTTCAGTAAAATGTAAACAGTAAAAAATTAAGAAACAACATTTGTGAAACAGCAAAAATGTAGAAGGTAACTTAGAAAAATGTTAAACCTTTGTTTTGGCCTGTATACATTTATAGCATTTAAAACACATGTGACAACTTATCCCGACCTGACATAAAAAAATACCCTTCTTCTGAGAACACAATTCAACATTTTGGTTAAAATCTATCTTGATTATAAAACTGACTCTTACAGGAAGGTATGCAGAGTGATTTTAATGTTTACTTGTTTACACAGCGGCTATTGCTAAAATGTGATGATATTGGTATTTCAGTTTGGATTTTAGATATAACAATAAACCTACTTCAGCTTTTAATGAGCTAGTGTGACGAGGAGGAGGGTGCATGTCTGGAGCCGAGTCAACTAATCAGCGGGAGAGAGAGATAAAGGGGAGCCGGAGACACCAGTTTGAGAGAGAAAGATGCGTGTGCTCTCCTTGCCCATCCCTTTCCGCTAGACATGGTCTGGCAACTAAGAGTGAGTCAAGAATTTTAACTATTGATAAAGATACAGATAAATAAGTGAAAAATGAAGAAGAGTGTGTGAGTTTTCTTATCTCTGTAGACACCTTCTCTATAGTTGCGTTAGTCTTTGCTCAATCATGAACTGTTCAATTTCTTTGTACTTTTATTTATTATTATTTTCTTTTTTTAGCCCCACCCTAAAACCATGTCGCAATTGTAGGTTATTTCAAAATGTTTGTTTTCTGATATTTTTATTCTACTTTATTTGGAAGTGGCATAACTACAGTTGCAACATCATAGAGTTTGTGTGACGGTTAAAAGCAGGTCTTTTAGTCTTTCGGGCCATTTGATCATCATGCTTTTGTACCTATTACTCCTCTCAGTCATTGTAAGTCCTTTTCTCACTTTGGATGTCTTAGCTGAAAGATAAAATGGAATAAAATATCAAAGAGTACAAAGTTTCATTTTTCTAGTATTACTGACATTTGATCTTTACTACAGTTAAGTAATCTAGATACTCCTAATTTTCTTTACTGCACATTTCTACTATGTTTATACAATATTTGTTAATTTGTAGCTTATTTATCTGTACATAATACTTTGGATGTCTGATAACTGTAATTACAGAAAATTCTATTGAAAAACATTAACAATCAAGATTATTTTATTTTTAGATAGGCAGGAATAGCCAATCGTATTTTATTCACCAAATCCAGTTCCCTTTAATAATAATAATGTAAAATAACAATAAAAAAGAAAAAGGAAAAAGAGAAACTGAATCTTTTTGCTTAAAAAAAGGGGGAAATTTCCAATTTAATGATTGTACTGTTGCATTGGTCTTAAATTTAAAACAAATGACAATATTAGAATTAAAAACAAATGTGCAATAAATATCAGCATTGCAAGTAGCAAATCGCAATACAGTAATGTAGGTGGTTGATCGGTGGTATGATTCAGAACAGCGTGTAGTGTCCACTATGGTATGTTTGTCTGTGTGTGTACACCCAGGTGACTGGTCATTCTCAGAAAGTTCCAGGTAAACAGGATGGTGATTCCTGTGTGTGTAGAATAAGCAGTTCTATCTGGGATTTTCCTGCTGTGCGGTTTGAGGAAGTCACAAAGCAGGTCCAGACCTGTGAGGTCAACCTTATTGAGTTTCAGAAAAAGGTGAGATCCAAAGTCATCTTGAATCAAATGGCAAATGACATTTAAGGTGTCTTATGACAAATGTAACTGAAAAGAAACTTACTGTATTTTTGCATGACAACACATTTTACAACACTGAGAGAAGAAAATAGAAGCCACAGTCTTTAATATGGTATTTACAATTGGTCACTTAATGCATTTTTACTTATCGGTAAAAACTTACGATTGCTATCCCATTTACACCTTGTTTTAAATGTATACTCCAGCATACCCGATTTACACCTATCCCTGCTTGAACCAGTGTACTGTAAATGCCCTTCAAAACACATACAAGACAGATAGCAATTCGATCATCTCATGAAAAACACTTTTACTATAGTGCATGACTTACAAGGTGATACATTTTAACAAATGCATTACATAACCAACTACATCTACAAATTTGTTCAGGCATGATCAACTGACAGAGCGTTGCACTTGTGACGCAAAAGATCCGTGAGCCTAAAGTATCATGGAAGTGGCAAAAAATGATGCGGTTGATTCAGCAATTATGCTTTTTATATTTGCTTTTAAGTTTAGATTTTAGGTTTAGGGTATGGGTTGTCGGATTTGTTGATTTAAAACTCGATAGAACATTAACATTAAAACCCTTATCTGTTTGGGAGAAAATGTAACTTGCTTTTAGCAGCACTCAGAAGACATTTCATCTTGGAACTGCCGTGATACGTGTAATGATCCATGTTATAACATTTTGCTAAAATGTCACATTCACAATGCTCATGATCAGGCTAGGAATGATCATGAGCATTGTGACAGTAGTCCGAATCAGACAGCAGTTCGAATAATTGTGTGTCTTTGCCAACAAATAAAGTAAATTAACTAATGTATGGCGTGACTTCCAGATAAAGAACAAAAATGCTGAATTGCCGAAGATGGAAGCCAACATCAAGAACATCATAGCACGTCTAAAACCCTTTGAGTACCTGAACACAAATGGCTTGTACAATGCCCTTCAACTGCAACAGTTGAACGATGAGCTTGAAGAAATCCATCGGGCTACCAGAGAAGTACACAAGAACAACCCCAGCAAAGAGACTCAAAACCTGCTGAATGAGGTAGACCTCGATCACAGTCCTAAGTAAACTTCCAAAAATACACAACCAAAATCAAAACCAAAAATATTTGTGATCAGAATTTGAAATGACTTAATAGGGATAAAGTTACTTGTGGTTGAGGTTTTCTGTTGTTAAAGAGCACCGAATTATGGCAACAAGGGCATGTTTTGCATTTTATCATTTGTGTTCCTCTCAGTTGCTTAAGGCAAAGAAGGAAATCCAGAACATGTACAAAGACAGTTTGTTCAATCTTGAGACAATGAAAACGAGGTTACGCGAACTCAACAATAGAGCACAATCCTGCAAAACTATACCTGAAGATTTCAGAAGTAAGTACATCTGACTATCAGTGGGTAAATAAATTTTATTTTGACATTTAGATTGTGGTCTAGAAAGACACCAAAGTCAGAATTTATGGTTGTATAAACCTTTAAAACTAAATGTGTTGTGTATATATTGAGGAATTACAGTAACCACCACAGACGTTGAGTGATCCTCAACAAAGGATTTAAAAATACAATTCCACTTGCAGGCACCTGTCATCAGCGCATCATGACCAGCATTAGTTCTCCAGTCGTCACCAAGCTAAATTCCCAGAGCAGCTCATATACCTCTGGTGCTTGGGGCCGTGATGCCAAACTGAACAGCAAGGAACGCTATTGGGAGCACTGTCTGGTGAGTGGATACAAGCATGGCAACACAATCAGGATGTACAACTCGCATGAAGATTTCATGTCCAACAAGAACTACAAGGATGAATATATTGCATCATCATACAGTGACAAGAATGCTGTTCAGGGCTCTGGCACCATACTGTACGATAACACTGTATTTTACCAGTGCTATGGCACAGCTGAGATCTGCAGCTTCAACATTACAACACAGGCAACCAAGCGAGTGAAACTGAATGGTGCCGGTATAGACAATAAGTTCCCTTTCTGCTACTACAGCTGCCGTGATTGGACTGATATCGACCTGGAGGCTGGCCAAAATGCTGTGTGGGTAATATATGCCACTGAAGACAACCATGGCAACATTGTTGTGAGTCGTTTAGACCCAGTACAGCTCAATATCACACATACCTGGAAGACAAATCTCTTTAAGAGGTCTGTCACCAGCACGTTTATGGTGTGCGGTGTCCTGTATGCTACACGCTATGTTAATGCCTACCAAGAAGAGGTGTTTTATGCCTTTGATACAACCACTGGTCAGGAGATAAATACACTTTCTTTGCCTTTTGAGAAGGTAGCAGCAGGAATAGCCAACCTCAACTACAACCCTGTTGATAGGAGACTCTACTTGTATAATGACGGCTATCTTTTAGCATATAATGCCTTCTTCTGAGGGTTTATCATATGCAGAAACTTGCGTTAGCTTCAAATTAATTTGTATTTCAAAATCTCAAAAGCATTAAAGGCGAAGTGTAACTTCTGCGCCACCAAAAGTAATTGCAAAAATATATATATTTTTCCCATACTGCTTTCCCAAATACTCGAAGTATATAGCTCCAGGCTGAGCTCCAATAAGGGGCGGGAGCTCTAAACTGCCAGAAAAGATGTACAGAGCTCCTAACCCTCTCCCGAACCATGTTTGGAACTGATGCCCCCTTTTGGAGTTGGCCCAACCCCATTTGAGTAACCCCGCCCCCTCTTCTGGAGTTACTTCACACTCATTTGGAGACTCCGCCCCTATTTGGAGATCTATCTGCCAACATAATCTCACCCCAATCTCACGACATTTGTTGAATCAGTGTTGCTGTGTGAGGTGGTCAAACTTCTCAAACAGAGCAGTATTTTCAGTGCCAGTTTTGAAGAACTCAACCTCTGAATGGCTTACTTATAGCTGCCTCTGCATATTATGCTGAAGAGTATTTTAACATTGAAAAGTTACACACTTCAGCTTTAAGTAATATATGTATGCTTTGCAATATTCAGAAGTTTGTACTTTATCAGTCTAAATTTCATAATATGCCCTGTTCTGCTTTATTTGAAGAGGTTATTGGTAGCCTGTTCAAATAAAAAAGTAAATACACAGCAAATAAATCAGAGATCGTGTGATTAGTGTGAGATAATTTTGAGGTCTGCAATATGTAACTTATTTTATTATGTGACCGTTAAGACTTTTGAAATGTTTGAATCAAATGACCCAAACACAACCAAATGTTTGCAATAAATGTGCTTATGCATGGTCACTATTGCTGTTTCAGTGTGTTATTGCTTGCTATTGGATTAAATTCAATGAATGAATGTTAAACATTTATATAGAGCTTTACACGGTGAACAGGGGACTCTCCTCAACAAGCAGTGTGCAGCATCCACATGAATGATGTGACAGCAGCCATAGTGCACCAGTATGCTCACCACACACCAGCTAATGGTGGAAAGGAGAGCGTAGTCATAGAGCCAATTAATGGATGGTGATTATTAGGAAGCTATGATTGATGAGGGCCAACGGAGGGGGTATTTGGCCAGGCCACTGGGGTTACACCCCTACTCTTCAAGAAGAGTCCTGAGATTTTTTTAATGACCACAGAGAGTCAGGACCACGGTTTAACCTCTCATCCAAAGGACGGTGCCTTTTTGCAGTATAGTGTCCCTGTCACTATACTAGCACCCCCTTCTGGCCTCCCTAATACCTTTTCCAGCAGACTGATTAAATAATACAATGTTGTAATCACCAAGATGTTTTTCAACACATGATAATGTAATATGTGTGGGGGCATATTATTATAAAACAAGTCATATCACATTTAAAATGTATTTAAATTATGTATCTTTAGTGTACAATGCTTAGTGGAAAAACTGAGGTGACAATGCATGGTATAAGACTTTTCTCTCAACTCATTCATAAATAGTGATTGATTAAATACAATGTTGTAATCAGAGGTGGGTAGAGTAGCTCAAGTAGTGAGTAACTTGTTACTTTCACAAATGACACAATAGACATTTAGTCCCCTATATTCCATTACATAATACACATTGAACATGTACTACAGAGTTATTATTATTAATTGAAATTTTGACATCATTCACCATCATGTTGTTCCAAACCCATATGACTTTCTTTCTTCCATGCAACACAATTAGACAATGTTTGCCTGAGTCACTATTTACTTTCAGTGAATGTGTTTTTTTATATATATATATTTTGAAAGTGAATGGTGACTGAGACTGTCAGTCCCTAACATTCTGTCTAACATATTTTGTGTTCCACATAATACAAAGTATCACACTGGTTTAGAACAACATAAAGGTAGAGAAATGAGGACAGAATATTAAATTATGGCTGAGCTATCACTTTAAAGGGATAGTTTACCCAAAAATGAAAATTCTCTCATTTACTCACCCTCATGCAATTCCAGATGTCTATGACTTCCTTTCTTCTACAGAACACAAATTATGATTTTTAAAAGAATATTTTAGCTCTGTACGCCAAAATGTTGATGCTCCAAAAAGCACATAAATGCAGCATAAAATTAATCCATAAGATTCCAGTGGTTAAATCCATGTCTTCAGAAGTGATATGATAGGTGTGGGTGAGAAAAAGATCAATTTTTGTCATTTTTTGCTAGAAAGCAGTGGCGATATGCAGAGAAGAATGCGAATCACCAAAAACACAAGAAGAAGGTGAAAGTGATCTGTTTCTCATCCACACCTATCACATCGCTTCTGAAGATACTGATTTAACCACTGGAGTTTTATGGATTACTTTTATGCTGACTTATATGATTTTGTTTAGCTTTAAAATGTTGCCACCCATTCACTTGCATTGTATGGATCTAAAAATCTTCATTTGAGTTCAGCAGATGAAAGAAAGACTATTTCATAGCTTTTAAAGTCCTGTGTGGAATCTTATTTTAGTGTAGTTACAGTTTTCAGTGTTGTAAGTATTTAGATCATTAGTTCTGTACAGCAGTACCGCCGCTCTCTAAATGCAGAGTACACAGCCTAGTGTGTAGGGCACCAACCTCGGTCGTGGAACACTCGCTGTGTCTGAAACCGCCCCCTATCCACTATATAGTGCACTATTTTGGGTGTCTGCCATTTTGTAGGAGTGTCTTAAATCACCCTGAAAATTACCATCTCATTACACAGAAAAGCCCGCTTTAGGATTAGAGCCAAAACTTACCTCAGCGTGGTGCCTTAAATTGGAGCTGTGATTTTAATCTTGAAATATCAGCTTGTCTTGGTGTTAAATTAAGGCATTGCATGATGAAACTATTCTTTTCATTGTGAGTAGTGGAGGAAGTGTTTCTCTTTGAAGAGTTTGATAATGCAGCACTGATTAAGTGACAGTCTGTGACAGCGGCTCAGCGCGCGCCGCGCAGCTGTGTAAACTTCCGCTGTCCAAAAAGTCCCATTCAATAATCTCTCAATAAATTACACATTAATTAAAATTAAACCCAGTAATGTAACGACAGGAACGCCACCCATTGTAAAGAAGTAAAAGTAAAAAAAAAAAAAAATCATCAGAAATTTACTTGAGAGTAAAATGTACCCACTTTTAAACAGTGCAAGAGACTTTTATACTCTAAAATATTTTTTTTTTTTTTTTTTTTAAAGTTAATCTGAAAAGTTAAATGTAGCGCGTTACTACCCACCTCTGGTTGTAATCAAGATGTTTTTCAACAATGACGACATAATATGGGGTTATTATTATTATTATTATTATTATTATTATTATTATTATTATTAATAATGTAAAAATATATGTAGTATTACCATGTTAAGGAGCTATGGTGTGTTCCAATTCATGGTGATGTTTATCCATGGTTAAGATCAGGAGATATCTGAAAAAATTTGTAAACGTAGACCAGAGGATTCCTTACAGTTTGTGTGTCAAACAGTGATAGTGGATAGTGGTAACTAACTCTTGCAGGAAATTGTGTGGATTCATGTTAGACACACCCCACCCTGGCGATATTCTGAAATGATTTCTTTAGAGTAAACAGGGGCTGTCACTATTCCCGTGGGGAAATATTTCAGCCATATGCTTTTGCTGCATTTAGGAAGTTTGTGTTTTTTTGAAAAAGTATTTGTTTAAACAGGATAAGGACAACTGTTCACATTTTGGAGCTGGGAACAGGATATTTTTTTGATTCCCAACTTTAAAGTGTCATTTCTCTTAGGATGTGTTTTTAAAATCTTTTCACCCAATAGGTGTAATCAGGATAAGGGGGGATTTTTTATTTTATTCTATATTATTTTTGTACAAAATGGGGTGTCTGCATTCCCATAGGAAAATGTTTCAGCCAAATGCTTTGTTGTGTTCAGGAAGTTTGTGTTTTAAAAACTTTGATCTGATCCTCTCTGAAGTGCCACCCTCTATAGACTACTTGAACAACAAAAAACAAAAACTACGGCATGGTATGGTTGACAGTCCTTTTAAATTATTCAAACATAGGTTATACTATCAAATCTACCAAGATCGTTTTCAGTTCTAAAAGAATTTTTAACAAAACATACATTCAAGAATTAGTTTACTCAATCATTTGTACTACTGTATATCAGGGTTAATATTGTAAATTTCATGTCTGTGTTTCTTCTCACACAAACACCTTCTAAAAATGAACTAAAACAATCCAATAATAGCCTAATTAAAAAACAGCTACAACTGATGTAACAATTGTTTCTTCTTTTCGTGCTACAAAGCAAGCTGAACTGATGATTTTCACTTCTCACAATACATATGCTCTTTACTTCTGTAAGTGGTTAAACCATTTATTTGGTATTAATTAATAGCTATTTCCTACTAAAATCTTTTTACGATGTTTATACATGTGTAGGCTATTAATTGGTAGTCAATCTAAAAAGAGTTTATTTTAAGCCATAGTAAAAACGAATTACCATTTGGTGTGTACATGTGTTTTTCATGCAGATAATTTGGGTATGCCTCCCCACCGCAACTCCACCCCATTTTAAATAGATTGTGGCTTGTATTTTGTTTTCTATAATCACTGTAGCGGCGTTCGTGTTGAGGTTTGTGCACAAGACCACGACTTGGATTGTTTATCGTGTAACATTACATATTAATAAATGGCATTTA
This sequence comes from Myxocyprinus asiaticus, assembly GCF_019703515.2. Classification (NCBI taxonomy): domain Eukaryota; kingdom Metazoa; phylum Chordata; class Actinopteri; order Cypriniformes; family Catostomidae; genus Myxocyprinus; species Myxocyprinus asiaticus. The sequence continues at coordinate 20,558,589 of NC_059391.1, forward strand.
TTTTCAAAAGTATGTGTTGTTTGTACGATTGATTTATTTACAAAATATTTGTAATTTACAAGAAAACTTACAGTTTGTAACTTGATGTTTAACAGGCTTTTAAGAAATCTTGTATGCAATTCAGGATAGCCTATGTTGATGACCGCATTGATCAACTGTGTAAGTTTGCATAAATATAATTTTCTTGTATTTATATATTTGTTGTTAGAGATGTGTAGATGTTATGTGACTTATTTTAATCTTAATGTCTAGTCCGTTAATTAATAATAGACCTGCGGATCAGAGCGGAGCTTTCAACAGAGGTGTTCTGCAAGGTAGGCATAGGCTAAATTATTTGCTGTCCCTCTCTCAAGCATACAATGTAACAATGTTGTTAAAGGAACAGTTGAAAATGAAAATTTGCTGATAATTTACTCACCCTCAGGCCATCCAAGATGTATCTAAGTTTCTTTCTTCATCAAAACAGAATTTAAGACTTTTAGGATTTCATTTCTGGCCTCCCCCTCTAAACAATGCAAGTGAATGTACTCCATTTTTCGATGGTCCAAAATGCATATTTAGGATGCATCAAAATAATCCACACGACTCCAGTCGACAAATAAAGTTCTTCTGAACACAAACGATTGATTTATTTTGAGAAGCAAAACAATACTTATATACTTTTTAACTACAAATGTTCATTTCTGTACCTCTCTGTGAGGTGCACTAATGAGAGGGATGACGTAAACTCGTTGGTAAGGTCACGCGTCACGTGGAGGAGGAGTCAGGATGCGCGTCATTGTTTACATTGTTTTTTATTATTATTATTTGGAAATTATTTATTTTATATTGTTTTGGACTGTTTTGGTTTGTGAAAGGCGCTTGGTCTGTGCAAGATTCTCTTGTAAACAATGACGCGCTTCCTGCATTGTTTAAAGGAGGAGGCCTGAAATGAAATCCTAAAAGTCTTCAATTCTGTTTTGATGAAAAAAGAAACTCCGATACATCTTGGATGGGTAAATTATCAGCAAATTTTCATTTTTGGGTGAACTATCCCTTTAAAAACAAAAAATACATGTATTTTCTGTTTTTGTAGACATTTCAAATGTTGACGTGGCCTCGCTTGTTTCACAACCAGAGTTCATCACGAGCGGTTCTGAAACAACCGCGTTGTTCCCACTGTCGCCCCATTCACGTCGGAGACGCGCGGCAACTCACAGGGGTAGTATTCTGAGGACTTCACGAAGTAACAGATTACACGCTGTATCCCCGGTAGCAGGAAATAGTGCAAGAGACTATTTTGGTGGAAAAAGTCGTGAGAGGTTATCAGGAAACCGGAGAAATTATCAACTCCCGTCACAGTAACCCCATTCAGTGTTAAACGAGTGAGTTGATGAGTATGATGTTACGCTAATATTGCTGAAAATAAAATTGGTTTTCACTCGCTAATACACTTATCCTTAAATATCTTTTTATTTTTTTAGATCTGCACACTACAAGGCTGTTGAGTGATGAGAATAACGCATCGAACTGGGACGAAGCATTTGAGTGCCTGGGACGCCAGTAGTTTCAGCGAGGTGACTGTACCAAACAACACTGATAATGCAGTCTCATCACCTGCTGGAGCTGTGGTTTCAGATAATGTTATGGATGACGAGGAGCAGTTGCTAACCGATGCGGGGGTGTGGTTTCAGAGCGTAATACAGACTTGGTTGTTGCGGATGGTGATACGAATCATCAGGCCAGTGTGGAAGAGTCTGTGTTGATTGCTGATCAAACTCTGCCATCAAATCAACAAAACTTTTCCCATGACTTGTTAATAGTTACGTGAACAGAATCACAGGACGGACGAGAGGGTGAATGTCATTTCAGAAAATGTCAAAAGACTTTGTGGATGTTTCAACATGATGATGAGACTCAGTAGAACAAGGAAGCCTTATTTGAATTCTCCTCGATCGGGTTGGGGCCAAATAAGAAATTTGACAGTGTGCTCCAGGATGCCTACAGAGAATGTCAACTCATGGTAACAGTTTTATCCAATATCAATAACGTTGTCGTGAATGATAGAAAATTATTAATTGTGTTTATGACTGATTTGTGTTAAAAGGCTATTGTTTTGGATTAGGCCTACTTAGCTGTCAGTGGTGTGTCATGATCATTTTTTGTTTAAATTTTCATAAGGTAGATATTTTTTTGCGGTTGGGGTATAATCAGTGGAGAATAAGGCTTAACTGATTTTTTAATTTATTTATTTATTTATTTTTTAAATGGCTGGTAAAAGATTGCATTCAGACGATGATTTGCACAGCTGTCAACTAGACTATGAACAGAGGCCTTTTGCAAGAACTAGATACGAACATTTGTCAAATATTGAGAAGTTACAGAACATAATTGATCAGCAGATGGTTGTTTTAGGACCTGACTATTTGAAGTTAAATGCTAGATTAGAGTATATTATTCAAACACCGAGGGAATGGGTAAATTATCCTAAAACCGACCAAGATGGTGACATTTTAAATAATGCACTAGAGCCATTACACAGCTCGACAATGCATGATCTAACAGTTGCAGACACACAAACATTAGACCCCTCACACTCTAATCTGTGCGAAAGATTAGAAGAGATAATAAAAAGGTGTAATGAAGAGGTGGGGGACTCACGCCCTAATCTGTGTGAAAGATTAGAAGAGACGGTATAAATGTATGATAATGATGAGGTGGATGAACTGTTTGTTGAGCCAGTACAGGCTGCTGGTGGTGAAAGAAACATTTCTACAGAATCATTACCATACTCAAATGCATCCCATGTGGGTTTAAGTCAGAATGATGCTGATGTTCTGGCTAGAAATGGTGGCGTTGTAGATGAATACACAGTTGTACCAAGACCGCGTTTCAATGGTATAGAGATACACAGAGCTCTAAATCTAAGGGAACTATCTTCTACAGATTTGGCTGCTTACAGTATATTTGTGCATAGTGCTTTGTCAGAGATGGTATCATTTTCCAGACAGATGGGTGGTGAGGGTGGTTTTATCAACATTACACTGAAAGGCCCCAGTCTGAAATCTGATGTAAACACATTATTTTCGCCTAGTAATGACTACAACAAAAACATTTTTGTAGAACAATTTGAAAAAATTATGCTGAGTAATACGGATGTGATGGCCGACGACAGTTTACAATTACACATATCCATAGCCAGAAGTAAGAATGGTGGGGCTTTTAGGAAGGTTGTTGATAGCGCATGATGACGTGATTAGAAGAAAACAAATGTATTTATTCTACCCTGTTACTTTTTCAAACAACCTGTGCCTTTCAATTTGCCTAGCATATTTTCTCGACCCACAGATTTCGCATGACGACTTAGAAAGAAGGGGTGAAATCATACAGAATGCAGCCGGTTGCATGCCTCAGGACAAAATTGGCCTAGGTGATATTGCAAAATTTGAACGTGCTTTAGGCATAAATATTTTAGTCTTTCACAGGTCAAGTGATCAGAAGTTATAAAACTTCTGATGAACCACACCCCAAAACAGCATATCTTTACATTCATAATTCACACTATTACATGATAAAGAATCTGAAAGCATTTATTGGGTCGGCATATGTGTGCGATTTCTGTAACACAGGGTATACGAGCAGACAGAATCATGACTGTAAATATGTATGCTCTGTTTGGAATGATAGTGCCTGCTACAAGCATCCTAACAAAATAATACACTGTCCGGACTGTTTGCTGCGCTATTGCAAATCTAGCTACTGTTTTAAAGCCCATAAAATAGTACCCCCCACGGATGATGGTTGTGGTAGATCTCCATGTGATACTACAAAATATTGCTGTAAATGTGGTAAACGCTAACACACTGCGGCAAAAAACCCCAAACCTCATAATTGTCCAGATGATAAGTGTTTACATTGATGATGTAAGCCATGGAGGTCAACACGAGTGTTTCATACAGCCTACCCCTCTCAAGGAAATTACAGAACGTTACATTTTCTATGATTCTGAAACACGTTGTGATAATGGAAAGCATATTGCTAATTATGTTTGTGCCATGACTTTTGATGGTGAGAAATTTGAATTTGGAGGTGAGGGTTGTGTGAGACAACTCGTTTGTAGGTTTAGACACTCGAGATACAAAAATTACACGTAGATGGCACACAATGCATGCGGGTTCGACAGCTTTTTAATACTAATGTATTTTTGCAATGCTGGACTCAAACACAACATAATAATGCAGGGGTGTAGAATCATTTTCATATATGATGAAACTTTCAGGCAGCATTTTATTGATTTCTTTCTCCTTCCTCCACATGTCTTTATCTAAGACGTCTTCTGCATTAAATTTGCAAAATGACCACCATTTCAACAGGCAGGAGAATCGGAGTTATATAGGCCCATACCCTGCTAAAAACTACTACGGGTACAACACCATGACCGATAGTGCCAGGACAAAATTTGATCAGTGGTATGAAACACTCGATGGCAAAGTCTTTGATTTCAGAAAAGAGATTGACCTTTATAGCATGAATGATGTCATTTTATTACGAGAAGCATGTATTAAATTTAGAGAAGAGTTCCTGCGTTGCACACAGCTAGATCCTTTCAGTATACGTGACCCTTGCTAGTTGCTGTATGGGGACTTTCAAGACCCAATTTCTCCCCAGAAATACATTGGCGGTGACACACAATGCATACATCAATCAGTATATGACATACTCGAACACCTCTATTGAGTGGCTTGAGTATGTGAAACAACCTGCGACGTAGACATCCACCATGCTCTAAATCATGGTGAAGTGAAACTTGGAGGATACTTTGTTGATGGCTATTACTAAAAAGACGATTTTTCTCTAGAATTTGCTGGCTGTTTTCACCGCGGACATGAGTGTCGTTACAGACCCGATTACGCCAACCCTCTGTCAAATATCCCTTTTGGAGTGCTCAGGAGGATGATTAATGAGATTGAGGTTTTGCAGAAGGCGTACTGTATAGACGTTGAGGTGATGTACGAATGTGCATGGAAGAAGCTTAAGCAAACTGATCCTCATGTAGTTGCATTTATGACAACTTATTCGGCACTCGAGAGACTGAAACCACATGATGCACTCTTTGGGGGACGTACAAATGCTTACAAGTTGTACCACAAAACTGCAGAATTCAGATATGTTGATTTCACGAGTCTTTATCCTTACTGCCAGGCTCGAAAAAACTACCTGGTTGGACATCCTGAAATAATTGAAGGATTCTGAACCCCTTGAAAATTATTACGGACTTATTAAGGCTACAATGCTACCCCCCGTTCTCCCTTACAGATGTGCCGGGAAGCTCATGTTTCCGCTATGCAGAGTCTGTGCTGAGAAACAAAACAATGTTACACCTTGTATGCATGCAGATGAGGAGAGGTCTATCTCAGGGTGCTGGGTGAGCATTGAATTGTTAAAGGCGGTTGAGAAGGGTTATGTTGTAGCGGAGGTCTCAGAGGTATGGCACTTTGCAGAGAAATCAGAAAGGTTTTCTGATTATGTAAAAACCTTTCTGAAGTTTAAACAGGAGGCTTCAGATTACCCCTCTCACGTAGTCACTGAGGAGGACAAAAAGGCCTATATCGATTATTTAAAAAAAGAGGGCGTTAAACTTGATCCTGAAAAGATCTGTCACAACCCAGCTCAGAGGTCTATCAACAAATTGTTGCTGAATAGTCTGTGGGGGCATTTTTCAATGAGGGAGAACCTCGCCACTTCTAAGCTTTTGAAAGGCCCAGAAGACTTTGCTCACATCATATTTGGCTGTCAGTATGACGTAAAATATTTCACATTCGTGTCTAACGAAGTTGCTCTGGTACAGTATCATCACACTGATGGTGCTATGTACGATAAACGTGACGTGAATATATTTCTGGGGGCCTTTACAACAGCGCATGCCCTGTGAGTTGTATAGCCTTCTGGACATTTGGGGGACAGACAGTGTTATCTTTATCTCTAGAGAAGGTGATTGAGAACCACCTCTGGGACCTTATTTAGGAGAGCTGACATATGAAATAGGCATTATTGATTACATCACAGAGTTTTGCTCATGAGGCCCTAAAAAATACGGATATCACACTGTGAAAGGTAAAGTGTGCATGAAAGCAAAATAGCGGAAAAATAACGTTGAATGCAGAAAATTCCATAGCCATTAGATTAGACACTTTGGTCTTGTTGACAGCTATGTAAAGTCGCATGACACCAGACACATCCTAGCCACATCCACAGACAACATTGTGAGAAATAAAAAGAACTTCACTTTGCAAAACAAGTCAGTTGTTAAAAAGTTCTAAGTGGTGTATGACAAAAGGCAGCTACTCCCTGATTATACAATGCTACTAATCATTTTTTTAAATCACCACAGTGTGGATGGTTTTGATTTTAGACTTCAACACCCTTTTTCATGTGTAATAAGTGGACCTTCAAATTCTGGAAAGTCTTATTTTGTAAAAATGTTGTTGGAAAATGCTGTAAATATGATTTCTATAAAGGTTGAAAACATTGGTTGCCAGCAATCATAAATGTACACACTGTATGATGAATTGTATATATTGTATAACATTAAATTTGTGGAAGGAATACCGCAATCATCTCTGAATGATGATAATTTACTACCTGTCAATAAAACTAATCTGTTGATAATTGATGACATGATGGAGGCGAGTGGAAACTCTGAAGTGGAGGAGTTAATCATGCAATACGTTCACCATAGAAACCTCAGCGCTATTTACATTGTGCAGGATTTATTTTTTCAAGGTAAATCCAGCAGAACCATCAGTTTGAATAAAAATGATTTAATACTGTTTAAGAATCCGCGTGATAACAATCAGATAAATGTGTTGGGGAAAACAAATGTACCCTGGAAACACAAACTACTTTATGGAGTGCTATTAAGATGCTACCAATCAGCCTTTTACCAAGGTCGCTCTTAATGTTCTCTATGGCACAATTCCGCTAACACCCCAGCAGCCCCGCCGGTTGAAGAGGAGAAAGACCGAAATAAAATACATCCCCAATAAAAAGATTGTGTCTTGTAAAAAAGCGAGGTTAAGAGTTTTGTTTGATATTCCAGACACATTCGGAGATAAACGGCGATAACTCTTAAACGGCTTAGGAAAATATTTTTCAAAATAGTATTACTGTAAAACATGGAAAGCTAATAATATTCTTCAAGCTCGTTTTCATTCTTTTCAGTAGATATTATGAGCATTTGCCTGCAAAAGCCGTCGCAATGTGAGTTACACCGGGAAGAGGTCCTCCTGTCACAGCGGTAAGCAAGGGACCGTGAAGTGAATGTTTTGTGATAGTGGGGTGTTATGACAGCAGAAAATACACTATATAGGTTTGTGTTAACAGTGGTAACCCGTTAAACTGAGGGACACTCCTGTGCTGTGATAGCCTGCCTGTATTCCACTATAGTAGCAAAACACAAGCTGCCCTTGCTCCCAGCAAATTAAATTCAAAATGTTTTGTAAATACCAGTTAAAGACAATGACATGATCATACAGCAATATATTTAACTCCCCACTAAGTACCTACAGGTTTAAGTCAAACGTTGCCCTGCAGCTTGATGCAGTTAACCTCATGTTACAAATAACTTCATAACAAATGTTCTATAGTCAACTTTATTAAGTTAATCAAAAGCACATATTTCTTTATATGCCACAACTTATACAATTTTATGATTATATGTAGAAGTTAATATTGTAATGTCATTAATGTAGTATGTTCAAATGTTAAAGTTCATTTGTACATTAAAGTTTGTTATATAAAAGTTTACAATGTTTAATTGTCACAATTTCCCCCCACCAGATTCAGTGCAGCACATGAGAACGATGGTACCACTCCTCCTGTGTCAACATGAAGAAACAAGACATCATCAAATTTAAGAGAATAAAGTGGGTGTGTGTGATCTGTGTTAAAAAAACTTCAGCACATTTAAAGATTGTATAGACATATAGAAATAAAATGTTCTTTTCTGTACAAGATTCTATACTTTTGCAATTCATTTGAAATGCAGACAATACACAAGCTGTCATTTATGGTTTAGCCATGCAAGACAATAACACAATCTGAAATATATGAAGATATATAACCCTTGTGTGGTCTTAAAATTTTGAGTATTCACCCAGTGTTTGATGGACACACAACATTATTGGGTTTTTAAACCCTTGAGTGGTGTTCATTTTTATGTTATTCGGTCTGATGGAGCCACAACATTTTTGTGTTTTTAACCCAAAGTATGCATGTAAATGAGTTTGGTCCATCTCCTTCCATCTCTCTCCAAAAACACGACTTCTCTCAGATTTGGTGCAGTCCAGAAGATTTTCTATATGGTGTTTGGGATGAGAACTTCAAAAGAAGACTTTGTCCTGCACACAAGTAACGGCCATCCGCATCGGCCCTGGTTGCATCCTTATAACATTGTCGGCCATGCGGGGTGGCTCATTCCTTGGGCCAGAAGACCATTCAATTTCACCAATTTTTGACATCCATATTCCTGCTCCTTCAGGCTGCTGATGAGCTTGTTGTAGACAGGCAGGTCCTGGCTGCTGACGGGCTGGTCCTGGGGCTGACTGAGGGTCAAACTCATCCTCTTCTACCTACTCACTGTCCGACTCAGAATGGACATGATCATGACACCAGTTTCATGCCTCCTATGTTTTTCAACAAAAAAGCTATTACAAAAAGAAAGGTGATTTTGGACATGCAGTTCCCTATTCAACCACTAGGGGTAAAACAAATGGTTGTGAAAATTGTGCACTGCCCTCTACTGAATGATGTTGGTTTCATGTATCTATGTCCTTTAACAAAAAAGCTATTACAAAAAGGTTTATATTTGACATGTAGTTCACACACCAAGCTATATATATATATATATATATATATATATATATATATATATATATATATATATATATATATATAAAAATGCACTTTCTCCACGGTCCCTTGCTTACCGCTTGTGACAGGAGGAACTCTTCCCGGGGTAACTCGCATTGCGAAGGCTTTTGCAGGCAAATGCTCATAATATGGAGTGAAAATAATGAAAACAAGCTTGAAGAATATTATTAGCTTTCCATGTTTTACAGATACTATTTTGGAAAATATTTTCTAAGCCGTTTAAGAGTTATCGCCGTTTATCTCCGAATGTGTCTGGAATATCAAAAACAAAACTCTTAACCTCGCTAAGAAAAAAAAAAAAAAAAAAACATGATCAACCAGAATGGAGGATTTCTTCTATCATTCTTGAGCATAGTAGTACCCTTTATATCCAGTCTGATAACGTCTAAACAAGGTTGAAGGTGGAGTATGCTGAGATGTTTTTAGTCCCTCAAAACCAATGAGATAAACTAGAGCTGTCCAATACAAGAGAGTCTATTCAACAAACTGTGGAAAACGATCTAGATGTTGCTATAAGAAATATTTTGTATAAAGACAATTTGGACACTCATGAGAAGGCCAAGCTTTGCACCGCAGTTTTACAAAGATTTTTAACAATAGTTAAGACAGGGTGATCGGGACAGTAACACCTTAACGCTCGCATTACCACAAAGAGCCACCTGTTACGTCTGTTGAAGATGGTGGGGGTAATGATGTTGTTGCTGCTGAGGTATTGAAGAATATACATAAACATAAACGTTTCACCCATTTGCACACACTGAATACACTTAAATGTAGTACTATTACGAGTTATCCTTAGTTTTTCCACAAAACATGATACAAATTCATCATTTTTAATTAAATCATCACAATAAAGCATCATAATATCATCATAATCACGACCTCGAACCATATGGTATAGGAAAAAAACACAATGATGACCACATGTGACCGCCATAAAATGCTGAACTTGTTTAGCTGAGTATTGAATGTAGGATAAATGATTTTTTAGAAACTCAATGATTGATACAGGAAAACGAATAAAATCAGGACTATTACCGAAACTGTCAAAGAAAACTGCCGCACCATCCTTATTTTATGTAAATAGCCAACCAGTGTTCACCAGGGAGGTGTGAAGGGTGTGTGTTGATTATGGCTGACGTGGGGAACGTTCTTAATGGATCCTTCGGTAAATTATCACATGGTAGTACACCAAGAAAATGTGTTTTGTGAGATTCTGTCTATAATAACCATAAGCTGTATGGTGTTCATGTTTAAATTAATAGTAGTCAACAAGCACCTGCCTTCAGTTAGAAACTTCAATAATGTTGTCAAAAACAGCATAAACAATCAGATTAATGGTTCTTGGGAGTGGTTGTCTGAACTGCACTTCTAGTCTGATATTCCCAGACGTGTTGCCCACAATCTTCGTCCGGAGTGAGGTTAAAACCATAAAAGGTATACCCCTGTAGAAAATCTTCTCTGTCGATTACCAGTGCTCGATTTTTTAGCTGTCTTCCAGACAAAAGCGCAAGTTGGTAAAATTCTTGTATGGCGGTGCCTGCTCCAAAGTCAGGTTGTAATGGTTTGGCGAGATGTTGCTTACCATCCACATAAACAGCTAGAAACTCCAGATCGTAATGTTTAATGTAAAAGGGTTTTTATCGTATGCCCCTGTAAACGCATCATTATCGACCATACCTAATATGATAGATTTGGGCAGCGTTACTAAGAACAGCTTTTCCTGGTTTGATACACGTCCTCCTGCTGGTATGGAGAAATTTGTCAGGCAGACCCTATCAACGAGGTACTTGGCTGTGGTTGAGAGCCATTCTTGAGCATGCCCCAGCCTCACAGCTGGAGATACAGATACTTTTTTGACAAACAAGGATGCTAACAAAATATTTAGTTTGTATGCTGTAGCATCACTCCTCATTAGACAAAATTCATCTTTGCCTCTTGTCAATCGGATTTTAATGTGCACACCAATAAGCATTACTTTTTCTTGAAAGAAAATATCACATATTTAACATAATATGTGTATGGGTGTTAAAAGTTCGACTACTGCACTTTTGTTGCTAAAGGCAGCCCTCTTTGTCAGACCACTGTTAGCCCCCGCTGGATCACCCACATCCATATGCCCTGCAGAATCTTTGTAAAATAAACCTGCTGAGAAAACACTTTCCAGGGTGTCTTTACCATAGTTTAAAAGGCACTCTATGATGCAGCATTAAGGGTACGTGTTTGTACACTGCAAAATTAACAAGTGATACATCAACCTGTGAAAAAATAGAGGCTCCTGGATAATTGATCAATCCAACAGGTGTCCCATCTATTTGAACCGTCTGGATTTGTGATTTTAACATGCATGTATAGTAGTGTATTATTCAAATCTATGTAACCTTCACCATTTCCCACTAAAAAAAACCCTCCAGTGGCGCACTGTCCGATATTGCTGATAAAGGTGAGACTTCTATATATGTGTTTTCTCAATAGCTGTCTGAGTCATCGGTACTGTAAACAGGTCCAGCTCGGATTTAATACACTCTTCAGACATATGTAGCAACGCCATGGTTTAGAATATTGTTTTAACAGATCTCTTAGCCGATCCAGATGAGGTGTGTTTCACAGCTCTCTTTCGCTTTCGTTGTCTAACTGTTGATTTCTTGGGGACATTCTTGGTTTTCTTTACTGTTTGACCACTCCTCCTCACTCCAGGCGGTTTAGAACTCCGTTTACGTAACATGACCATTAAACCTGACCCGTCTTGAGATTTATTGTTATTAAAAGAATGTGTCATAGCATTGGTGACAACATTGGTATTTTTAGCAGCATTTTTAAGGTGTGGTCTGGCTATGCTGAAACCTCTTTTTAACATTGGAAGAGCCAATCGAAACAAACCCCTGAAAAGACCTCCGAGCCCTGCACCATACATAATGAACCCCACCAGCATCCCTGGCAAACCTCCACCTGCTTGATTTTTATAATAGTTTACATAATGAGTAGGGTTCATTTGGTACAGGTTATAATAAACCATTTTTAAAGGATCGGTTGTTTCACAGGTCTGAAATGTAGTTTACGACAACTTTCCCATAAGAAAACAGCACTTCCCTGTTTCTGTCGTCTTTGAGATCAATACAGATTTCTCCAATATAATTTTTATTCACTGACACGTTGTGCACTCTATCATATGCAACACTGACCATTTCACGATCCGATCCGGTTATATGTACACATCTCAAAAGCAGGACATGTGCAAACCCCACAGATTAGTATTGGATGACATCTGTGTACAGGTACATAGTGTAAAACCCACCATTTATGTCGGCTTGGTGTGGTCCGTACACTGATGTAACATTGTTATCGATGTGTTGATTTGCAGTATACACATTTGCAGTTTCCAATGGCTTCTCCGGTATTACACCCAGATAATGGCTAGTTTACCATGGAATGTTAAGGATCTTCCTGGTGGCACTGTCATGAACACATTGTTTTTCACATGATCGTAACCGAGACGCACATGTTGAGGTAACTGCGCATTTATTTCCCTAATTTCAAACAAAACTTCATCATAATAACCGCTTTTCAGATTCTTGATCTCAAAAAATTTATTTCTATCGTTTCTAACCTCTCTGAAGTGGAATCTCGCATCATCATCAGCAATAGTGTACCATGATCTAAGGCAGAGGTGTCAAATTCAGTTCCTGGAGGGCCACAGCCCTGCAGAGTTTAGTTCCAGCCCTGCTCCAAAATGCCTCCTTGTAATCTTCAAGCACTCCTAAAGACCTTGATTAGCTGCTTCAGGTGTGTTTAATTAGGGTTGGAGCTAAATTCTGCTGGACTGTGGCCCTCCAGGAACCGAGTTTGACACCCCTGATCTAGGGTATTCAATTTCAGCAAGACCCTCCTCCCACTTGCCTTTTAAGTTTATAGGCCTCGCTAACCTGGTTCTGTAATTTGAGATTTGGTTTTCGGGGTGAAGAGCCAATGAAGCACTGCACGGAAATGTGACATAAAACCCTGCTTCATCCATGGTCATTTACTGCAGAAATGAGCTCAGGTGTCAAATGTTTATCAGTTTTAAGATGGCTGTAGATCTACAACATCTTTTTCATTAACCCAACTGTCGAACTTTGGAGGCCATCCCGCCCACCGTATGAGCACCATGGTTCTTTTACCATGTTTCTTCTTGTCTAATATCTTTTCCACTTTAAAAGCTTTTTCCTTGTCCACAATAATTTTTTGTAATTCCTCTTCATAAAATGATCCATTGATAACATCACCATCATAATCAGACAGTTTGTAGACTGGTGGTTGAAGTGGTATACAGTTGGTTATAGTGAAGAACTCCTCTGTGTAGTTTTGTTCATACCCCTTGGTAAAAGGGCCTCTCATCTTTGAGATTCTAACCACGTCACCGATTTTGTATTTAAATACAGGTGTCTTCTTACACACATTACCATACAAATTGTTATAGACGACCGGTTCATTTTCTTTGTTGACATCCACAGGTCTCATTTGAATGCTTCTGTGATAACTACTGTTGTATCCTTGAATAATATCTTGTAAAACATTGTTTTATCATTTAGAATTTATAGCTGTTAGATACCTCCACATCCGTCCTTTTAATGTTCTATTAAAATGTTCAGTAACGCTTGCCTTCAATTTGCTCCCTGTGTTGAAATGGTAAATGTTGTGCTTTTTAGTTAGCTGTTGGAAATGTTTGTTAAAAAACTCCTTCCCCTTGTCAAAGTGAACAGCTGTTCATATTGTGAATTGAAACACAAATATATCCCCTGTATTTTATTCCATGGCTACTGGGAAACAGCTGATTGAAGTTATCCAAATAAATCACAGCTGATTCCCATCTAGGAACACACTCAGGTGTTGAGGTTCTTTCAATCGCATGACCATATGGTATACAGTAAAAGAGGACCTCTTTGGGCTGATCTTGTGTGGAAAAGGAACAATATAGAGCAACACAAAGAAAGTAAGAAAAATGCCTGCACGAGGGAGAGGAAGACGAGTATCAGGACAAGGGAGAGGAAGACAAGTACCAGGACAAGGGAGAGGAGTGCCTGGACGAGAACAAGGTAGAGGGAGAGGAGTTAGAATGTGTAGTGGTGCTCAAAGAAGGGCCAGAGCTAGGGTAACTGATGAAATAAGAGCTACTATCATAGACCATGTCATAAACCTCGGGCTATCATACAGAGAGGCTGGTGAACGAGTACAGTCAAATCTCAGCCGGAACACAGTGGCATCCATTGTCCGGATTTTTCGAGAAACCAACAGGTAGGATATTGTATAAGGGATTCTCCTACTGCAAAGTGTAAATAATTTTACCATGTATTACAGTGACTGTATGTCTCTGGTCTCTAATTTGTAACTGTATTTTGTCTCTCTAAGGATTCAACGTCTACTTCCGTCAGGGGGCAGAGGAAAGCTCCTAAATGAAGAACAGGAACTTGTTATTGTCAACATAGTGATTGCTGACAATGAAATAAAACTGAAGGACATTCAGTCCAGAGTTGAAGACAACCTTGTCTTTGGGAACATTGCAGCAATCAGCATATCATCCATTTCTCAGACTCTAGCTAAACAATGAAACAACTATTCAAAGTTCCTTTTGAAAGGAACGGTGAGCGCATCAAAGAACTCGTCCAATACGTCCAGGTAAGGTTATGCAATACAGTCATTACTGTACTATACATAGTGTGTTTTGCAGTAAACTACTCTATAACCCTGGAGTACAGTAGGACATACAGTAGGTATACAGCAAAGCATTTACACACACTGTGTCTGATTACTTTCAGAGAGTCATGGATTTGGAGGCCAATCATGTCCTACATGAAATGATCTACGCTGATGAGGCTGACTTCAGTTTGGCAAAAAGGCGTCGGCGCGGAAGAAACATAATTGGCAAAAGGGCCACAGTTACCGTGCCGGGCCAGAGAGGAGCCAACATCACCATGTGCGCCGCAATATCCAACAACAGTGCACTCATGCATAAATGTGAGATTGGCCCCTACAACACCGACTGCCTCTCCTGTTTTTAGAAGACCTGCACGAAAGACTGGTGCCAGAGGTAGAAAGGGGACAGGTGGGAGACCACTTGCCAATATATGTAATCACATGGGACAATGTGACATTCCACCATTCCCGTGCAGTCACAGCCTGGTTTGACGCCCATCCGAGGATGATGTCCCTTTTCCTTTCCCCTTACTCCCCTTTCCTCAACCCCACTGAGGAGTTTTTCTCAGCCTGGAGAAGGAAGTTTTTTGACCATCGTCCACAGGACCAAATGTCCCTCCTGGATGCAATGGATGCTGCATGCCAAGACATCACAGCTGAACACTGCCAGGGGTGGATAAGGCATGCCAAAAGATTTTTCCCAAGATGCCTTGCCAGAGAAGATATCAGGTGTGATGTAGATGAGAACATGTGGCCAAATGCAAAAGATCGGGCAGATTAGAAGATAACTTTTTTTTTTTTGTCTTTTTTTTATTCTTCAGTGGCTTTTTCTGTTTGTATATTTTGTATTTTCACATAATAAATGGCAGCTATATTGCATATTTTTGTTATCTTGCAGTAATGTCCTGTTGCAAATAAAGCCTTTACTCTTCTTTTTTTCATAAACCGTACATTCTATAAGGCTACTCTGAGATGGGTCATTCATTTTTTGTATTGAATTTCTGCAGCAAAAGAAACAAAATGCATGCATTTACTAAACCCAACAAAACAAAAATGTAGAGAGGCTTCAAAAGAAACTGCAGTGAAAACACAATCTATGATCAATACAATATACTGTCTATTGTATAAGGGCAGACCTGACACATATAAAATAATGCAGTTTCTGTAATTCCATCTGACGTTAGTGTTTCTATGACATTGTGCTATGATTGACTAAATGTTCCTGTTGGAAGAGAACAAGTTTTAGTGTTTTGGAATAATTATTTGATTTTGAGACATGTTTGCAGTGTTTTGGTAGACATAATGTATTGTGTTAGTGTGTTCTTGTATTTTGAAAATTTGTGTTGGAATTTAGTTTACAATGTGTGATTTTGAGCATGAAATTAACCGTTTTGCCAGTTGTGTGTTGTAGGTGTGTTGGTGCGTTAAGACTTTAGGAAGTATTGAAAAAATTGTCATAGCGATCGTAAAAAACTGTAAACAGTTGGTCTATCTTTGAAAAATGTCATTCAGGGTAGGAACATCTTTCCACTGAAACAAAAACTTCATGTGGAAACGTTAATTGTTCTCTGCCTCAGGGAAAGGCCAGACTCTGTCACTGAGACCCAGTTTGTCCTTGCAGGTAAGTATGTAGACATAGTCATCTGGCCTCTTGTTGGTGTGATCGCCAAACACACGGTATCTTGGAAATGGACATGTTGAACCATCCCACTCTGCAACAAATAACAGTTCATCTCCAGAGTCATTCAGGTCCCTCCAAACACGATTGTAAAATAAACCCCAGTCCTTTTCCTTGAAATACAAAAAAGGGTCTTCATCCTATGTATAACGATCAACGTCCCTGTTGTATAACTTCACATCACGAGATGTTTTGTCAAAGTTGTACACACACAAATGCTTGCTGTCTACGTAAAATTTGTAATTAAGATTTCCTAAGGGGACGTGGAGGAACTTGGTCAGACATAAGCCATGTCTTTTCCTCGGAGCACGACATAACCCATCAATCCTTTCTACATCATTTACCATCAATTTTTTAGGAGTGCTGGGGGCAGCCATTGTATAAGCGAAAATCACAAAAAAGAAAATGCGTGTTGAATGGTTTTGCAATGAACAACACAACTCATTTAAATACACAGATGGTACGGAGGGGTGGTGTCGGCTACAGCGTCGTTTTCATTGTTGATGGGTTTTCGAGCGGGGGGAAATCGCCAAAATGGAACACGCAACCTTAAATCCCAGGGCCCCCCTGGGCAGTCAAGGGCCCCTGGGCACTGGCCCCATTGGCCCGGTCGGTAATCCATCCCTGGGCTGTCATTTCCTCACATTCTGCCTAACATCTCCTTTTGTGTTCCATGAAAGAAAGAAAGTGATATAGGAACACATGAGTAATTATTTAATAATCAACCATGGAAAAAAGCATATCTATTATGAATATTGGGGGGTACATGTCCCCCTCAATGTCAATGGTGGTTACAGCCCTGGCCGAAAGCCATTCACATATCTGCCCAAAGAAAGATATGACTATCATCATTCTTTTGTGTGTACCCATTAACACTCTTTTATACACTCATCTTTGTAGTATCAGTGTCATCATACAATAAATTACAATAACAGTGTAATTGCATGAAGCCATTAACACATTTTAATGTCATATTCAGGAGCGGACTGTCCACAGGGAGAACCGAGACTTTTCCTAGTGGGCCAGCTGCGAAACGGGGCCGAACGGGCGGCGTTAAGCTGAAACGGGTTGCCACGTTATGGCGAATGGGCCGCGACTGGCTGAAGAGGGCCGCAAAACGGCACCACTATATGCCGAAGGGGGATACCCCGACCCCAAATGAATGTTTTTAAACAGTATGTCGTTGCTAAGCTGTTTCAAACTTCTTTTTTTACCTCTGAATGAAGAAGAATTTCTCTGTAAGTGTGCTGGGGCCTTTAAGGGGGCGTTCACACCGATCACTCATTTTAACAGAGGTGGGTAGTAATGTGATACATTTACTCCATAACATTTACTTGAGTAACTTTTTGGAAAAAATGTACTTTTATGAGTATGTGTCACGACACAACACAGACACAGATGACAGGTTGAACTCAGTAGCGGGAGCTTTATTGAAGATAACTTTTCAGGTAAGTCAACAGTTATAGGAGGGATTGGTAACTTAGCTTATAATGACAGAGTTAGTGTTTCCAGGGAGAATGCAGAAGGAGCGCCACACCAGGAAGTCGAAGGAAGAAGATGAGACCTTGGGATATCGAGGACGAGGAATTCGAGGACATGGATGTAGCTTCACGTAAGTATTCAAGGTAAGCAGGTAATTCAGAGTGTTCCTTGCGGAGACTAGACAAGGATGGAGCGGCGGGATGAGTATTTATAGAGGGGAGGTGATTGCATGATGGATTGGGATCAGGTGTGAGTGATTAGTAGTCCAGGGAGAGAGAACGGAGTATGGAGTGAGGGGGGGAGTCCGGTGTGGATGTGACATTACCCCTCTCCATGGGCCGCTCCAGAGGCCCGGAACTCCCGATGTCGAGGCCGGCCCCTGTGTATACAAAATAACAATACAAAAATTATTATCAAGAATATGATTTTTGCCCTAATATCAAAGGTCTTACTAGAAAAAAAGAAATTATGATCCAATGTGAATTTTCTTGATAAAAAAATATGATCGTGCCTGGTAACGTGCATGTAAAATGGCTAGAAATATCATTTTAGCTTAGCGTAAAGCTGACAATTTACACAAGGTTTATTTCTATTTCTTCTGCTCCAAACTTACTTCAAACTTACTTCTCTGTCTTCTCGTATGAATGTAACACATTATAAGAAAGTGTTTCACTGCTGTTCAAATGCACTTTGGATCGCATCATTTATATGTATAAATGTTTTCCATCTGAAAGGACTAAATATTAAATAATACAAATGACAATAAAATGCAAAGTAATCTCTTCAGTAATCAAAATACTTTTTGAATGTAACGGTATTCTAATTACCAATGATTTAAATTGTAACTGTAGTGGAATACAGTTACTTATATTTTGTATTTTAAATACGTAATCCCGTTACATGTATTCCATTACTCCCCAAACCTGCCTAAAACTTGCCACAGAATTGCTCATTTGGATGTGACGAATTTGTGGCAAGTTTATGGCAGCGATTTGTTTTGTTTTATACATTGCATTGGTTTTATCTTCTTTTACCCCAAGAACGCATTCGGGCTGAACAGCCCCCTCTGCAGTTGTTTTCAATCGTTATGCCGTGGCCCCCAGTGGGTCATTGCGGTACTGCAGGAGGGTTATTTTCTTCTGTAGGCTAAATAATTTGTATTTTCATATGTAAATAATTAATAAAATATATAATAAAAAAGAATAAGTATTGTTTAAATTTTTTTGCATTATAATAACTTTAATTAACGGTTGGTATGCACATAAACTTTTTAGTCAGCTATGATGCATTGCAGTACATCAGACTCCTTTCAAACTTTTAATCAACATGAAGTGGCATTTGCATACCATTTCAATTCCATAATGATGATGTATTTACATGTAAAAAGGATATTCAACAATAATGTGCACCAATGAATCATTCAAATTAACCCCAGGAACGTTTTTTAGAAGGCACATTTTTATTTAACTGAAGATCTCTCAAAAGAACAAATACAGTTTTAGTCCATCTACGGCGTTTCAGTCTCACCTCAGCTGAGAGTGCTCCATACTGAGCTGCTTGTTACTACTGGTGGTTCTGTTGAGTTTGTCCAGAAGGTCTTGAATATTAGCTAACTCCATGATGCGCAGAGACATGGCTGCATACAGATTTCCATTGTCTTCTTTTTCCAACATGGACACATTGTCCGCAAGCTGCTTGATACGGCGTTGTAGACCCAGCACAAATCTGTCAGTCTCCACCATCTGCAAATAAATGAAGGAAGGAATATTTTGAGTAGATCACTACAAACAAGAGATTACAGAAAGTTTAAAGCAATAATTTTGAATCCAATGAGTAATTATGCCCATCATAAGACAAAATTAGTTCTTAGATGTCAGGACACTGAATGATTGTCTGGTAGAGTTGTGAAAAGTCAATAATCGATAATATTATGTTCTTTTTTATCTCCTTAATCCTTAAGGTCAGTTGCAGAAGCAAAAAGCATTTTGCATTCTTGTTACCTTTGCTGAGGAGATGATCCACATCCATTGTGCAGCGGCAATCTCTACATTCATGAGTTTATTCTCTGAGAAAGCAGGATCAGAGTTTTGTAGCTCGCACACACAGTCCCTCCCTTTTACTGGCTGTGGTGACAAAAAAAAAACAACATCAAAAAAAAAAAAAAAACAGGACATAAGAATCTACCTGGAAAGGCTTAAAAACAGTTAGTCATTCTACCCCGACGGCTTTCGCTGTTGCGCACTGTCTCCATGTTTATATTCGCGTCTCCTGCTGAATGCGTTTAGATGCACTCTACAATATGGAACAGCCTTTCCTCTCCAGACCGGGCCCAGCCCAGGCCTGATTCAAAAGGTCCAGTTGTCCTCCCTTATTGGCGGCCCTGGGTGTGGTACTGTAAGCACAGACCAATTACAGCTGAAGAACTTTCGACCTACTGTCACTGAATTCAGTGCAACCTAAACCCTTTCTGACAAAAAAACCCTTACTTTACCTACCTTCCACAGGTAACTTCTGTAGTCAGAAAGCCACAATTTTGCAGAAAGCCAACCATTTCTGCTGACATGAGAATAAAAAGTTGAAATTGAGATTGTGTTTTGCATATCTCCATTGCATGACCTCAATAACCATGCACAGACCTGCAGGAGTAAAAATCACTGTTTCTATATTTTACTGTATATAGTTTTGGCATTTTCAACTGTAATGGCTTGAAAATGGGTTTAACAAAGAAATATGTTACGTCTTTGCTTAATTTCCATAAATAATCCAAATATACTTGAATGTAAACCAATGCATTTAAATATTATGCCACTTGCAGGCACTTGTCATCAGCATATCATGACAAAAATAAGTGCTCCAGTTGTCACCAAGCTGAAAACCCAGAGAACTCATACAGTATATTTCTGGTGCCTGGGACCGTGACACCCAGCTGTACAGTAAGCAACGCTATTGTGAGCACTGCTTGGTGAGTGGACACAGACATGGCATCACAATCAGATTGTACAACACATATGAAGATTTCATGGCCAACAAGAACTACATTGATAAGTACACTGCATCAGGCTACAGTGACAAGACTTCCATTGAGGGATCTGGCACTATATTGTATGATAATACTGTATTTTACCAGTGCTGCGGCACAGCTGAGATCTGCAGCTTCAACATTACAACAAAGGAAACCAAGCGAATGAAGTTGAATGGTGCTGGTATAGACAATAAGTTCCCTTTCTGCTACAACAGCTGCCGTGATTGGACAGATATCGACCTGGAGGCTGACCAAGATTCTGTGTGGGTGATATATGCCACTGAGGAGAACCACGGCAACATTGTTGTGAGTCGCTTAGACATATGAATCTCAACATTACACATACTTGGAAAACACATCTCTTTAAGAGGTCTGTCAGCAGCACGTTTATGGTGTGCAGGGTCCTATATGCTACACGCTTTGTTAATACTTATCAAGAAGAGGTGTTTTATGCCTTTGATACAACCACCGGTCAGGAGATAAACACTCTTTCTTCACAATTAGAGAAGGTTACAGCAGGAATTGCCAATCTGAACTACAACTCTACTGACAGGAAACTATACATGTATAATGATGGCTATCTCTTAGCATATGACACCCTCTTCTGATGGATTTGTATGCACTGCAATAACCTATAGTTCTTATTTTAATATTAATTATCACATTCTATTATGAATTTTCTTTGTTGGCTGACTGAATCGCTTAAGAAAACTATGGAACACTGAAAATGCCCTCAAGTGGTCTGTTTCATTTAGGCTACAGAATTTCAGCTGTAGTCTTAGAAAATGAAGGATCCATTGAGGCCTGCCATCACATATATGCAAACAATTCTTTATAGTAGCCTATTATGTGACTGTCAGATGTGACAGTGACGTCATCATATACTACAGAGACTGGAAAGTGACAAACTCATTAATGTTAGAACTCCAGTAAGGAAACCCAACCTATAAATACTGTAATATGCTCAGATTCATTATCAGGTCTAACAAGTATACTAAGTGGTAAATCATCAACAAGACATTCTTCGTGGCATTCTTCAGAACTTGTTTAGAGTTCGAAATATGAGTTTACAGTAAATATGAACTTTCTGTGGGTACCAGCACGTGTAGAAGTAGAGGGAAATGAAATAAGATGGGTGTGATATTTCTGTTCCACGATACAGGCTTCTTTGCATCGTTTTTAATATTTTTGCGGACCTTAAGAAAAATTTGGTGCTTTTGCTAGACGTTATGTTGGCTTATGCCTGATGATAGGCTAGTGTTAGATATTATTAATAATTAGCATACTGCTATTATGTTTTTACATTTACTTTAATACTGAGTATTGTAAAAAAAATTAACTCGATCACGATCACTCAGCAAGTTTTGACAACTCTCACTGGCACGACAACTTTAACTTAATAGCAGTACTGCATGCAAACAACAGAGGGCAGTGCCAGCCAACGCTATATGAATATGTCTTGCCATGTTATGATATTTTGTAATGTCAGATATATATATATATATATATATATATAAACCCACAACTGATGTTTATGTAGGTGTGGTAGGTTTGTTTGCCATTCTAGCTTCTAATAGTAAAATGTATTTGCTTATGCACTGCACTTATAATATTTCAATGTTTTGTGTGTGTGTGTGTGTGTGTGTGTGTGTGTGTGTGTGTGTGTGTGTATATATGTGTGTGTGTGTTTGTTTTTTTTAAACTTTGGTAATCCAGAACTAATAATTCATAACAACTACCAAGTTTTATTTCAGAACCACAATTTATGATGCATACAGTTTTTAGATGATTTCCACCACAAAACAAGCACTTTTAGCATTTCATACATGTAATGTTATAAGTCTTCTTGGCTAAAAAGGATAAAGATAACTTGAAGCAAGTTCAGTGAAAACTTATTGAAAAATGATTTCATATTACAATGTAGTAATCACAGTAGACATAGAGCAAATAATCTCTTGTGTCATAATTCAGATACTCAATATTGGGCTGCATCTTCTTAATTCTCAAATCATAGCGCTCCTCATTGGTTTTGGTGTCAAAAGAGTAAAAGATCTCTTCTGTATCTTTATCTAAATAATGGGTAGCATAAAGCACACTACATACCATGAAGGTGTTTGTTGCTGTCATTTTGTGCAGAGAAGTGTACCAAGTTTGGCCCAAAACAGGTGGAGTACTAGCCTCAACTTTAGTGATAATCAAATTTCCAAAGTTGCCTGTTGATGCATATATAACATATACCCCGGATTCATCTGTGGCAAAATCCATGTCGGTATGGCTGTATAATGCTCCGAGGTGTCCAAATGGAAACTTAATGTTGAAGCCTGCATCATTAAGTAGTGCCACATTACTGACAGTGCGAGTCGTCATATTGAACCGACAGACAGATAGGGTGTTATAACAGTTATAATAGAGCGCATTGCTGTACATGACCAAGTTTGGCCCCTGAATTGTGTTAGTTGTGGGGTTGGAGCTCGATATGTATGTATGTGTAGGTCCTATACCTAATAAAAGAGTACTCATACTACTGTACTGGCGGACGAAGTGGCCATATACATTACTAGTGGACAGCACCACCAGCCAGTACTTCTCATCTCCTGGAGCAGAGTTTGCATCTCTACCCCAAGCACCAAAAGAGTAGGAGGTTCCTTATACTGTGAGGGAATATGTTTTGGGTCCCAACACATTGACCATAAGACCCAGACCACAGTGGTCTAAAAAGATAGACATAAAAATACAAGGTTAATACTTCAGCGCTTTAATGATGGCTAAGTAATAAAGAAAAACTAGTTTATGGGTACTTGGGGAAAGTGTTGGGGGTGGTGATGTAGCATTGAGCTCATCCTTGCAATGTTCCAGGTCCCTCTTAATTCGCTGGTTCTTACGCTGTTTCATCATCACCTGCGAGTGGTCAAACTTCTCTAGGTCCACCATTATATCCTTCATATCCAGAAGCTTTAAGAGTAAGAGTGAAAAAAAGAATTAGTGTAGTACACATGGAAAAACTTTAACTTACATGACATGCTGATTAATCAAATTCATTGCAATTAAAGGTGCACTCAGTAACTTTTTGCTCGTGTCATCTTGGAGTTACAGTGACACCTAGTGGTGTGGATGCACCATCATTCAAAATCAATAGTTTTCAGTTACAGATGCAATTGTAGAAATTCACTATTCACAACCAGCCATGACTAATTTAATCCAAGAGTGAAAGTGTCTAAAAACAAGACAGTTACTGAGATTAAGCGAGTAGTATTCAGCTGGTCATGTGATTATGGCTGCCCCCATGATAGCGCCCCTGCCAATGTAGAATAAAACAGCTTTTATAAGGTTACTGATATGACTAGAGTCCTCATCACATGTGAGTGGTCATGATTTTATACATATGTTTCAAAATTGCAATTCATTTCTTTAGAAATAAATTTTTTTTTAATGGGGAAACAATTACTGAGTGCACCTTTAAATGCATATATCAATATTTGCAGAAAAAGCCCCCAAATAAAGATTGCAATAACAACAATTTAAATAAAAATATGAAAATAATTAAAAAGAATAATTAAAATAAAAATCTTAAAACAATAATAAGAATCATCATCATTAAAATAATGATATATACCAAGTATTATAATTCAGCTATTCAGACTAAATTATTGCATTATTGTGACAAGTAAGGCATTGGCTATGTCTCGTTTGGAAGGATGCGTCCTCCGGAGGTCTCGTTTCAGAAAAGCGAGTTGGACACTTCGAATGCAGCCTTCGAATGTGACCTTCTTTCACGGGAATTCGGAGGATGCATGAGGTGTATCCTTCATGGGCACTCATAACCCACAATTCTTTGCTTCAATGGAAATGTAAAAAAAAAAAAAAAAAAAAAAAAAAAAAGAAAATGATGCCAATTTGCCCGTAAATATGATGTTCAAACGCAAGATATGTTAATTCCCAAGTTGAAGTACCTCAGTAGATGTATAAAATATGTATAATTATATTAATATATAATTAAAATAAAGTTTTAGACTAAAAGTACACCTGTAAAATCTATCTTATTTTCTCTTTACATCATTATAACCTCATACATTCCCTTCTAAAGGGACTGTGTTCCCTTCTCACTCAAAGCGCTCACGCTTGTTAAAGAGTGGCGTGCTGTCATAGCAACCATGTTACGTTTCTGTTTGTCCAAGAAAGGCTGTCTCATTTAAACAAGGCTTGTTTAAAGGAGGACACTTGGTATACTGCAGCCTGCAGCCAAGGATGCGTCCTACCTAGCATGCAGCCTTCCAAACGAGACACAGCCATTGATTAGACAATACTAAAAGTGGCTTCAGAAGTCAATCGATTTTTATTTTATTTTTCCCATATAACTGAACATAAGCCTATAGACGACAGCAATCTATTTTGCAACTGAGTTCGTCAGTCTGTCCTGTTCTCACTGGATGCGTTTTTAGGACAACGTTAAAAGTTAGTTCTCGGGATCCCTGAAGTCTGTTGTGCTTAGTCCATATTTCAGGAACGCATCCTGTGTGACTGGTTCTCATTCGGTGGCTGCACACTGCTTGTGAGGTTTGTTAAGGTGACTGACTGACTGCCCCCCAATGCGGCTCATGAAAACACAAAGTTCCTGTATATATACTTCAAGCTTGAATTGCTCCAATGGTAGAAAAATAAGTACCCTCTGTATATTAGGGAACTTATATACTTTATGTAATTTATGTAGCAAATTTAGTAGGCATCAATAATTGAGTTGATTTTTATTAACAGATAATTTTTTATTTAATTAATCACACTAAATTAATGCATTAAATCGACAACCCTAATTATTATGTGTTCACACAGCTAACATTAGCCTTAACATTAGTTAACTACATAAGCTAACATGAACAATACTTTTTGAGCACTTATAAATCTTGGTTAACATTAATTTCAACATACAGTATACTAATACATTTTTAGAATTATATGTTGTATATGTAAAAAATGTGTAATGTTAATTATGAACTAACATGAACTAACAATTAACAATTGCATTTTGATAAATTAACATTATTATGTTAATTTTTAGTTCAGTATACCTAATGCATCTAGTAATGTTAACAAAACTTAACCTTACTGTAAAGTGTTACCAAGATTTTTTATGTTGAGTGGATCTGCTTCAACATCATTTTGATTTGTTGAACTGAACCGAACTAATTTTTCAGTTTTCCCAAAGTTCTAGGCAATATAATTTTTTTATTTTTTTTTATTTTTTATTTTTTTATACACATTACAAATAATTATACTGGATTTGAAATAAATAAAATGGAAAAGTCACCTCAACTGCAGTCTCTACACTGAGCTGCTGGTAATTGCTGGTGGTTCTGTTGAGTTTGTCCAGGAGGAGCTGAATCTGAATAAATTCTATGATACACAGAGACATTGTCTGCTTTTTCCAGCATGGACACATTTTCTTCTAAATGCTGATGTGGTGTAGTAGACCCAGCACAAGTATGTCAATCTCTGTCATCTGCACACATAATCAGAAAATAAATTGTTGTAATGAACTAATATATAATTTCATGAGTATTCAGAATAGAATGCATACTTAATGAACTTAGATTTACCCAGAGGGTAAAATGAGTTATTATCATACAAGCCAGATTTGCAATTATAAACATCAGGAAATTTCATTATGTTTTTACATTTTTGTTACCTTTTCTGAAGTGATGTTCCCAGTGCATTGTGAAGCAGTTATCTCCATATTCTCGAGTTTGCTCTCAGGGAAAGCAGGATCAGAGTTTTGCAGCTGACACACAAAGTCCTTCCCTCTTACTGGCTGTGATGACGAAATTGCAGGACATCAATAAATCAAACCAACAAATATTCAAACAAAATAACTTCCGACAAATACAGAATACAACATGTGCTCTGTTTTATACAATATTTAAACAAAGTGTTGGTAATAATGAAAAGATGTACATTTAAATAGATAATATATTGCTTTTTTCTTTACCAGTGATAACATTAGAGGAACGATGATCATCAAAATTAATAAGCTTGACTGGCTCATGTTTGAGATAGAAAAGGTTCCTGTAGCCTTGAGAAACAAGAACAACTTTCCGTGACAGGAGCTGATATATGTATAATGCAAAAAAACCTCACTGAGTTTGTCAGTGAGCTAACCATTTCTGCTGACATGAAAAAAATAAAGAAGTTCATCACCTGATTCTGTGGATACTCTGGGTGAGGCAGAAGAGGAGGTGGGAGGTGGTTCTCTATTGCAATATGGTTTGCTTAACTATGAATTTTTAACTTTTGCCAAACCATCAAACTTAGCACTTAAAATACTCACATGGCTTTGAAGACCTCAGTTTCTGGCAATTTTGAGTAAAGTGCATCTAGTGTTTGATGCTCTTTTGCAATACATAATTTTTTTCCACTTCTTCCAATATAAAATATACATCCACTTTAAGAAATATTGGTTAGGGAACAAATCCTGTGCTTCAAAGAACAAATTTGTCCGTTTCCATTAATTGACCATTAGAAAGTGTACAGACAGCCTATACAACAAATTGACAGAATGCAAAATGCACTGCTTTGATCTCATTGTAAAACCTCAAAATGACGGAATAGAACTGAAAAAAGCACATCTTTTTGTTGCAATGGAAGTGTAAAATGGATAGTTCAACCATATGTGAAAATTATGTCATAATTTACTCACCCTCATACTTATTCCAAACCAGATGACTTTTCTCCTCTTTAGAACCTTTAGAAAATGCAGAACGGCTGAAGAAAATGTTATTCTCAATCACCGTTCACTTTCATTTAGATGGAGAAAAAGATGCAATGAAAGTGACTGGTGACTAAGGCACAATATCTCCCTTTGTGTTCTATGGAGGAAGGAAAGTAAAATGGGTTTAGAACAACATGAGAGTGAGTAAATGACTGAATTTTCGTTTTTGGGTGAACTATCACTTTAATAATTAATATTCCTTTAGCAATTCCTTATTATTAAATTGGAGCCATTTAAATCTATATTGTTAGATGAACTTGTCGGAAATATCCTAGACAGACAGAATCTGTCAGTAAGCCAATCAATTCTGAATTCAAAAGGAGAAATAAATGTGAAATTAACAAGTTAGAAATTTTGTTTTCTTCTGTGAATTCCCTTGTTCTTGTTCCTGACATTTTCATCAGTATGCTTAAATTAATAGTACAAGTTATGAGAAGCCATGCTTATGTCTATTGTCAGTATTGTCATAACCAAAGCAGGATGGATCTTTTTCAGAGACCAGGTGGTCCTGAGATGCTTTCTGGTCCAATTTTGTCACATTTAGTTGGAGAGAGTATCCACTGACTCCACTTTCTTAGGCACCTTCCATCAATATGTGGTCAAAGTATTGTTTCTGCAAAGGTTTTTACCAAACCTAATGAAACTGACCATTTCAAAGCACTGTAAATGCATCATGAAAATGTGTCTCATGATGTTCCAATAATTTGTATTCTTTCTGAAATATTGTATTCTTTCACTTTTTTATGAATTCAATCTTATCTACTTTTTAATTACAAATAGTCTCAGAATGGCACTTTTTGGCAGTCAGTCAACCATTTCTGCTGACATGAGGAAAAAAATTAAGAAGTTACAGATTGTGTTTTCTTCATTTCTGTCACTGCCTTTGACACATATGTGAAATATCATTTCAATATCATGCTGCTATGCCGAAATCAGTGGCACATCTTGAAGACTTTCTCTTTCTAATTTTTCTTTTGCCATCATAATGTACATGCAGGCCTATTTACTACTTTTTTTTTTCTTTTTTTTTTTTTTAGTATTTGCTATGATTTATTTGGTTCCATTTCCATCCATAACCGGAAAAAAGTAATTAGTTTTGTAAACATCTCATCTCAACTCATCTTATCTAAACATCTCAACACAGATGTTTTTAAAATAATATAGCCTATTTTTTATATATATATATATATATATATATATATATATATATATATATATATATATATATATATATATACATATTTTTAATAACATCACCTTGAATGTACAGTAATTTTCAGCCGGAATATCAGTGTTGGAAAATCAGAGTATATCATCACAGTATATGTAAATAAAAAACATAATTATCATTACTATGAACGTGCAGATGACATGGAGTTGACCTGAGTTACTGTGTGTTTCACCAAGTCTGCATAACATTTTTGACGGGCTAAGCTTGTAAACTTTTGGGGTGAACTTGTGGTTGACTGAGATGAAAATTTCCCACATTTCTCAACTTCATTTCTTCCTGAATTTCAAAAATGCGCCATTTGTGCAATTTTCACATCCTCTTCAATAAAGCATAACTGAAATTGCAACATCTTAGTCGTTGTTTGGCAGTTTAAAACAGGTCTTTGAGTCTTCGGGCCATTTGGTCATCATGTTCCTGTACCTGTTGATCTTCACAGTCACTGTAAGTTTCTTTTTGTCTTGAATTAGCTCTCAGGTTGTAGTCACTGACTACTCTGAA
Organism: Myxocyprinus asiaticus; assembly: GCF_019703515.2. NCBI lineage: Eukaryota > Metazoa > Chordata > Actinopteri > Cypriniformes > Catostomidae > Myxocyprinus > Myxocyprinus asiaticus. The sequence continues at coordinate 20,587,840 of NC_059391.1, forward strand.
TATAAATATCAGAGGGGACACAAGTTAGCATAGCTCATTATGTATGTACGGTATGATTTAATAATCTTGATACGTGTGATTGCTTGAAGGCGACTGGCCAGGCTCAGAGAGTTCCAGGTAAACAGGACAATGATTCCTGTGTGTGTAAAATAAGCAGCTCTATCTGGACTTTTCCTGCTACACGGTTTGTGGAAGTCACAAAAGAGGTCCAGAGCTGTGAGGCCCACCTGAACAAGTTTCAGGAAAAGGTGAGTTCCTTTGAAGTCATTTTCATCCATTTATAGCATTAATTCAGTTAACAGAGACTGCAACGATTTTCAGACGATAATCATTAGAATGGATTATTTACATATTTGCCTTATACGATACACATAAAAGCTATATTAAGCTAAATGGAACCAAGATCTTCAAATATTTGTACCTACATCCCTAAATATCAATGTCATTTAACTAATTTGTGGGGTAACTTACAGGTCGGGAGCCAACTTGTTGAACTGCCAAAGATGGCAGCCACTCTTAAGAACATCACAGCCCATCTGAAACTATTTGATTATCTTCACACAAGTGGACTGTACAATGCTCTTCATCTGCGTCAGCTAAACCATGAGCTTGAGGAAATCCATCATGCTATCAATGAAACACACTTGCACAACCCCAATAAGGAGACACATAACCTACTAAATGAGGTAGACCTTGCTGTTAGTCCAGCGTTTGACAGAATGTGGAACTATTTAAACATAAATGAATATAAAAGTTGACCATATTTCCAAATAGCATTTACAAATTTCAGATAAATGTACCATCTGTGTTCTTCTCAGCTGAATAAGGCTAAAAATGATGTCCAGAAGATGTACAGAGATGACATCTTCAACCTAGAGACAATGAAGAAGAGGTTACGTGACCTCAACAACCGTGTGCAGACCTGCAGGACCATACCAAACAATTTCAGGAGTAAGTACATTTCTAACTATTCGTGGATACGTTTTGGTTGAGGGTGAGTTGTAGAAACTTTCAAAGAACAGAATTAGTTTCAAATGATGTTTAGGAGGAAATGGTATTATATAATGTCTAATATAGTATTTTGGCAGTTTTATTTATGAAGTTAAGAAAATGATTATAAAGTGAACAAATGTAAACCGCTGCAGTTATGAGGATATGATAAAATAACTAGCCGATTACTTATAAATATTGTGCAACTTGCAGGCACTTGTCATCAGCGTATCATGAACAAAATAAGTGCTCCGGTTGTCACCAAGCTCAATTCCATCAGCAAGTCATATATTTCTGGTGCTTGGGGCCGTGACGCCCAACTAAATAGCAAGGAACGCTATTGGGAGCACTGTCTGGCGAGTGGACACAAGCATGGCATCACAGTCAGATTGTACAACTCGCATGAAGATTTCATGGCCAACAAGAACTACAAGGACGAACCGATTGCACCATCCTACACTGACAAGAATGCTGTTCAGGGTTCTGGCACCATACTGTACGATAATACTGTATTTTACCAATGCTACAGCACAGCTGAGATCTGCAGCTTCAACATTACAACAAAGGAAATCAAGCGAATGAAGTTGAATGGTGCTGGTATAGACAATAAGTTCCCTTTCTGCTACTACAGCTGCCGTGATTGGACAGATATCGACCTGGAGGCTGGCCAAGACGCTGTCTGGGTGATATATGCCACCGAGGAGAACCACGGCAACATTGTTGTGAGTCGTTTAGACCCATTGGAGCTCAATATCACACATACCTGGAAGACACATCTCTTTAAGAGGTCTGTCAGCAGCACGTTTATGGTGTGCGGGGTCCTGTATGCTACACGCTATGTAAGTACTTACCAAGAAGAGGTGTTTTATGCCTTTGATACAACCACTGGCCAGGAGATAAACACTCTTTCTTTGACTTTTGAGAAGGTAGCAGCAGGAATTGCCAATCTGAACTACAACCCTGCTGACAGGAGACTGTACTTGTATAATGATGCCTATCTTTTGGCATATGACACTTTCTTCTGAGGGCTTGTCATGTGCAGCTAACCAATAACATTTCTCATAAATAAATGTTTCAAATTCAAAAAGTTCAAGGAGTCTCAATAACTGATGTGTTTTATTTCCTAAAGCTTATTTGTTGATGGTCCAGTGACTTGCTTTGCATACTGGCAATAAAATGATTATGAGGTCAAACAATTAACAGGTATGATTTCAAAAAATACAATCTCTTCCTAAGGCCTCCAATACAAGATACACAACTAATTCTAATATAATGCAAATCATAAGACTATTTTAAAGAAAATCTGCTTAAAAATGAATAAATATGCATGTATAGTACATGTTTTACACCATGAGAGAACATAGTAT